>NC_046666.1:54075511-54112662 GCF_010883055.1 Belonocnema kinseyi
ACGCCAATTAGCACAAATGGTAAGTTCCGACAGTGCCTACAAGTGTGCCTACTGGCCGCTAGATGGCAATACCGGTTTCATATGTATACACCTGGTAAAACGTTATTTTTAGTAGATTTCCCAAGATTTACACATTATCTTGATGAAGTTTTTTAAATGGACATGACTTGTCGAGCGCGAAGCGCGAGTTTCGTAATGAGAATGTAATCGTCACAGCCGCAGGTGCTTTAAGAACTTTCTTTAAAAACAAATTTAAAAAAATTTAGTTACAATTTATGGCTGTAATTCTTCAGAAGTTTAAATCACAGTTTTCGAATCAAGTTATAGTATTTACGATATTTGAAAAAGTGTAGTTAAAGTGTACGCATTAAACGTACGGAAGCGAGCGCGAAGCATGAGAGCGTACCCGCACGCCCTAGGGGCGCATAAAATTGGCGCGAAGCCCCACGCGCTCAGCGTGCAAAGAGAATGTGCCCGCGCATCAGGCATATTTTTTTCTAACATGAATCTTTTCCGATTGAAAATTAAACTTCTCGATTGAAACTTGAATTACTTTATTAAAAATTCGTTTTATTTTTGAAGTGAAATTAATTTTTTTTTTAACGAAAATTTAACTATTCCATTTTTGTTTATAAATTTTTCAAAAAAATTTGCTTTTTCATAGAGGGCTCTTAAACAACTTTCTAACTCACAGTAGTTTTATATTTTAAATTACAACCAAAGTTTTCTTCATTGAAACAGTGTACATTTTCTTTTTAATTCCCTAAGAAGCTACTGATTAATCAAGAAGTACTGGTTTCAAAAACAGGTCGATCGACGCGTTTTGAAGATGCGAACAAACACACTAAATACCGTAACATTCTAGAAACTTAGCATGGCTATGAACCACTACAGCTGAAGAATGTTTTCGAATTCGATAAGCTAGGCTTCCTGTTCAGAAACTTCTATGTAGATCATAAAAGGCCATAAAAGGATCGCGAATAGGGCATTCAAAGTATCTCGAAGACGCGAGCAAACATGTCAGATACAGTAGTATAGTATTCATAATATAAATAAACTTTATCTCATATAAATAGAATTTACCAATTTTTTGAAATTTTATTGATCAATGATAATGGGTCCCAAAACGTTCAACAATATTTCGATCAATACGCCTCGAGCATGTGAACCAATACACCAGTTATAGTCTTGCTGTATTTTTAGTATAAAAAAAGTGTTATTCATATTAATTGAAGAAACCATTTTTTTTAACTTTTTAAGTCAGTACAGGTTCAAAAAGATTTCAACAACAGGTCTATCGATGTATCTCGAAGACGCGAACAAATACACTAAATATCGGAATATTCTAGCAAATTAGCACGGATATAAACCACTACAGCTGCAAAATGTTTTCGAATTCGGTAAGGTAGGCTTTCTGTTCCAGACCCCCCCCCCCCCCCCCCCCCCCTATCTACTCGACGTAAATTCGCCCAAGATGATCCCCTTGACAAAGGAGAGGCATCTCCGGAATATAAATCAGACTTGGAAATCCGAGATGGGGCATCGAGAGTGGTAATGTAACCGTGTCGTTATCCTGAACTCTAGTTCACTCCAGTTCGATTTAACTGAGTCGAAGCGAGTCTGAATCGTGAACGACGGTGAGATACCCCGCGGGAGATTATCTCGCGATTCGAGTCTCTATTATGATTCACCTCTATTTGTAGTTCCCAATGGGGGAGGTAGAAGTACAGTCTATATTTGTATTTATAGCAAACTCCTAGGTCAGGCTTGGAATGTAGTTATAGAGGACTGCCACACAGTCACTTGGTCACTTTTTTAAAAAAAGGTCTCCTAGTCCATTTTTTTCAAGTCACGTAGTCGTAAAAAAAAACTCACTACAGTGACTTTTTCAGGAAAAGGGCACTTTTGTCACTTTAAGATACTTTTCGTGCCAAAAATGAGGTCTCTGAATAAAATTTTTCGATGATTTTTAAAATTATGATAGTGTTATCAATCATGCCTTTTTAATGATTACACCTTCACTTTTTACGAAGAAAGTTTATGTTTGACAAAAAACAATTATAGGAACAATAGTTTTTGTAATTGGATTTTTTTTACTATCGATTTTGTCCATTTTTTTGTTGTTTTAAATTTTTGTCAATGTTAATGTTTTGTCCATTTTTTTTTGTTGTTTACATTTTAAATGTATTTATTTCCTGAAAAAATGCTTTCTTTGCAAAAATTGTTTTCACGATTTCAGTCATAAAAGTATTTATATTCTGTTATTTAAATCTTAGAAAGTTCTTAAAAAATTAGTGAGAAGCGATAGTAAGAAATTTTAAACATTATTTTAATATCTTTTTTGTTTTGTTTGACAAGACATCTTTCGTGATAATATTTTTTTTCTTGAAATCAGGAAAAAACAATTTTTTCAGAGATCTGATTTTTGACACGAACTGTAGTTTCCCCTATTCTCCTCTTTATCCCTTATTTGAAAAGAATTTTTTTCCCATATTTTTAAGAGACTTCTTCTTTTTTACTTTTTTTTTAATACAGTGCGAACTAGTTTTATAGAACCCAAGGCGATTAAAAATTTATTATCTATTTTTGGTTAAAAGTTAATTTTTGTCAAAAAGTTTACCAGTATATTTTCGTTCAGAATTCTTCTTTGTCGGGTAAAAATTTCAATACTTAATTAAAAAGTTAATCATTTTTTATTTTTAAATTTAACTATTTTTCGGTACAGTAATATTTTTAGTACAAAATGCAACTTTTTTGCTGAACATTTTTCTTCTTAGATGGAAAATACATTGTGGTAAAGAAATAATCTTTCTTGATTGAAAATGAACATTTCTGTTGAAAATTCAACTCTCCTCTAATCAATTCCTGTTTTTGGCTTAAAAATTTAGCGGTTTGGTTGAAAGTGCATCAGGTTTTAGTTGCAGATTAATTTTTTTTCTCTTTGAAATTTCAAACATTGAATTGAAAATTCAACTATTTGGTTAAAATTTCATCTTTTTCATTGAAAATTGAGATTTTTGTCGATAAGCACCTTTTTTTTAAAGAATAATCTGTTTTTTGATAGAAATTTCACCTCTTATGGTTAAGTTTCAACAGTTTTGTTGACACTTAAGTTTTTGTCATGATTGAAGATGTAACTATTTTTTTTTTGTGATAATTAATTTTTTGATTGAAGATTCATCATTTGAGTTCAAACTTCATCTCTGGTTGAAAATTTGTTGGCTGAAAATTAATTTTTTTAAACTGAAAATTGATTTTACTTCTGATTAAGAAATTATTTGTTCTTTATTAGAAACTTCATTCACTTTGTTGAAAATTCGTCTTTTTAGTTAGGAAATTCTTGGTTAAAAATGTATCTTGTTGGTTGAAAATAATAATCTTTTTGGGTATATTATTCAATTATTTTGCAGAGCATTTGTCTTTCTTGATTTAAATATTAACTTCAATTAATGTTTTCTAGTAGAAATTTCAATTATCTGGTTAGGAATTATTTTATTTTCTCGTAAATTCGTATCTTTTAGAAAAAAATAAATCTTTTTGGTTAAATATGCCTCTATTTTTTTAGAACATTTTAAAACAATTTTTCTACTTTTTTCAAGTAAATTAGCCTATAGCAGCCATGTTTTTTTACTTAATATCAGCGTGAGACTGAACGAGGGTGAGAGTAAAGGGTATCTCTAAAAGTCTGGAGTCGAGAAAAAACTCGGGGATTCCCCTTCCTGCTAAAAGGTCGCGCTGCATATTTACGGAGGTTAGAGTCACGAAGAAGAGAGATGCCGCCACGATAACTCTCCCTGCACGAGGACCCAGAGCCATCTCGGGTGGTAGGATGACGTTAGCCATTATGATTTGTGTATCTTCTAACGCCGATGAGATTGCATCTTTCTAGACGTCTTGCGAAAGAAGGATGTATTTCGATCGAGAAACTCCTTTCAGCTCTTCTGAATTTGAATTGTGTGGATTTCTTTCCTCTATCATGCATCTATAAGAAGAATTTTCTTAGTCTATTAAAACGTTAATTCAATCGTTCAAATGTCCTATATGTAAATTATCCTATTTTTGTTAGCAGCCCGTCCTCCACTTTCCTTTTCCTGCCCACTCTCTTCTCCCATCCCACCACCATTCACCTACTCTATTTCTCATTTCTACTCTTCCTGTTTCATCATTCGTCTCTCTTTACATCCCTCATATATTTCCCTTCCACTCATATAATTCCCTCTCTTCCCTCACCCGTCCCGCCATTCTTTTCATATATCAGTACCCCCGATATATTTCCGTCTCTTCCAATACTTCGCCTATACTCACACTCCATTCATTTACTCTTATTTTCATTCCTACTCCCCCTGTTTTATCCCTTGTCTCACTCCGCGTCCCTCTCATACTTTTTATAAACTCATATATTTCTCACCCTTGCCTCACGCTTACTCCTACCTCTCCTACTCTCATAATTTTTATATATCACTGCCCAATATAATTCCCCTTTACACATATTATCGCGTCCCTTCCCCTTCCCATTACTTCACCACCCAACTTCCACTCATCTTTCCTTTTGCTTCTACACTCTCCTCGTTTCCCATCCCTAATGATATTACGATACTTTCCCTGCTCTCACTCTCCATTCACCTCCTCTGCTTCTCATTCCTACTCTCCCTACTTTTCTCTTTTTCTCCCTTCACTTCCCTTTACTACTTCATATTAACTGATATACTTCCCTCCCTTGCCACAAACCCCCTCCTACCTCTCCCTCTCCCATAATTCCTATATATCACTTTCTCATGTATTTTTCCTCCGCCGCTCCTCCCACACAATCACGTCCCTTCCACACTTCCTATTACCTCATCCCTATACAATCACTTGCCCTCCGTATTTATTGTACACTATCCTCTCCTACCATGCCTACTTTTATTCACTTTTTAATTCACCTACTCTGTTTCTTATTTCTACTCACCCTTTTTATCATTTGTTTCCCTTCACTTCCTTTTCCTACTTTCTCTTAACTCATACACTTCACTCCCTTGTCTTATCCCCACTCCCTCCTGCCTCCTCCCATAATATCCATATATCACTCCCACAAATATATTATCCCTCCCCTCATTTTCCATATTATCACATCCCTTCCCCTAATTCCCCCTACCGTGCCGCTTTACTTCCACCACCGTTTCTATTTTTCTCCTACACTCTCCCCTTCTTCCATCCCTAGTACTACTATTTCATCCTTCCCTTTTGCTCACGTGGTACGAGAATTTTTTGAGAAAATCGTAAGGACAGGGTGTCTTAATCAAGAATATTATAATTCAACATAAGATTGGAAATGTGTTATATAGAGTGGGAATTTTGGAAAAGAACTTTAATTCTGATTTAGGAGAATAGAATTCAAAATAAACCCTTTTTTAAAGCCAGAATTTCTTGTGATTTGAAACTTCCTTCTTTCAAATTTGAGAAAAAGGAAGTTACTATATTTGTCAAGTCTAATAGAAAATTTTTTAAATAAATATAATTCTTACTTGAAACACGGAATTTTTCGAAACAAACGTAATTGTGACTTGCAGCATGGAATTTTTGTCAGGAATAGTAATTTTTCCTTTGGAGCAAGGAGTTTTCGTAAAAAAATATAACTTAAACCTTATGGCAGGAAATTTTCGTAAAGAATTAGTATTTGACAGGAAATGGGAATTTCAAAGAATAATTTTTATTTTTATTTAGGAAAAGAGAATTTAAAAAATCCTGATTGCCGGTCTAAACCTTGCAAATCATATGATAAAAAATTATCTGATGTACCAGCCCAAAATTATCACTCTTTTTCAAAATTTACTTTTCTAATTATTTCAAAATGTTCAGAAATCCCTTAATATTTTCAAACATCGTTTAAAATTATTCAGATATATTGAACTTGAATTTATGTTAAGCGAAGAAAAAACTTCATGTTAGCAATATTAATTTTAAATAAATAGCTTGAATTGTGAAACAAATATATTGTTAAAAAATTGTGAATTTCGTAAACACATTGAAGCAATGTTTAAAAAAAACGTATATATCTTTCAATAAAATGAGGTAAATATTTATACCTTCTAATTAAAAGAAATATTAGTTTTTTTTCTCGACTTTGACGCATTTAAAAACTGAATTCCTCGTTTAATGTTTAAATTTTTAGCTTAAATAAATTACATGTGCCTTGTAAATTTCAATAATTGCATCTCAGACGAACATTAAAATATAATTTGTATCCTCCGTTTGAGTACCTCATCTAAATAAGGCTTTATGTTATAATTATACTAAAGAGAAAACAAGTAATTTTAGTAAAGAGTACTTGAGCGATTTTCAGTATTTTTTTCCACCGTTAATTAAGTTTAATTACTTGTTTTTTAATTATCACAATAATTTAAAGTATTTCCACAGATAAGAAACGATGTTTTCAACAGCTGAACTTGTTTTTATCGAGGTAATAACGCGAAAAGTTAGTCTGAAATAAATAAGATCAAATTAAATGGCCGACACTGTAAAATTCCCGAGAAAGAAAACATTCGAAATAGAAAATTGCAAAAATTATAAGATTGCCAAGATATACAAATGACGACTGCAAAATCCCGAAAAATAAAATTCTCCACAGAGCACAATTCCAAATTAATAAAATTTCCAGCAAATAAAATTCCCGAACAGTTTATAATATTGCCGAGTTGGAAAATTTCCGAAAAATAAAATTCTCTGCAGTTGATAATATTACCAAATTAAAAAAATTCCCGACAGAAAATTGCCGAATTAAAAAATGTTCAAACGCGAATATTACCGAATATAAACAATTAAGAGTGTTTTTTCATGATTAAAAAAAGTTTAATTGTAGTAATTTAATTAATTTTATAAATAAAAAATGTTTAATTGTTTAAATTCAGGAATTTTATGGTTTAGATATTTTATAATTCAGTACTTTTCTGTCTAAAATGTTATTTTTCTTGATTTTTCAGTCTTCTCATATTTAAATCCTGAATTGAAAAACTCCTGAATATTAAACTTTACGAAAAGTTTATAATATTACCGCATTTGAAGATTTCGGACAGTTTACAATGTTAATGATTTTCCGAAACAATCTTTTTTTTTAAATTTAAAGTAATCATTTTATTTTTTCAAATTCAGTTCTTGAAAACTGATCTTTTTTGGTTGTTTGCCTCGTTTCAAATTCATCAATTTTGTTCAAAATTATTGTTTTAATATTGGTTAATCCATTGGTTGAAAATTCATTTTGTTAGTTGTTAGTTTTTTACTGAAAATCAGTTTTTTCTTTGAAAATTTAAGCAGTCCATTTTTTGTGGAAAATGTATCTTTTGGGCATAAATTTAAGTTTCTTGGTTGAAAATTTATTTATTTAGGTGAAGATTGATTTTTCTTTAGACAATTTAGTTAATCTTAAATGTAACTAATCCATTTTTTACTTGAAAATTTACGTTATTTGATTAAAAAATTATTTATTATTTTAAAAACTTGCCTTGGTAGAAAATTCAATACTTTTGTTTAAATTTCCTTATTATGATTTAAAAACTAATTAATCTTCATAGAGGAAGCTTTATAATGTTTATAACTTTGAGACATTTTCAATGCATTTAATTGAACGTTCATCAGTTTAAAAATGTATATCCTCAATAAATGTCTGAATTTATGTGCACGTGTGTGTCTGACATAATTTGAAGTTGATGCAAGAACGGACACATTCCTTGATTAGAGATAAATCTATTAACCTATATTATTAATACATTTTACTGAAGAATAAGCAAGGTATGTCATTTAGATAATTTGAGAAATTTGTTTTAAACAGAAAAAGTTTTTAATTAAAATAATTCAAAGTTCATGTACAAATAGAAAAGGCGTTTTTATTCAAGACATTTGATTGGCCTATTTAAATTTTGCTATTTCGACTTCCTCTTTGAGGAACAAAAGTGCTCATAAAATAGTAATTACTGCAAATTTGAAACATCTGGGATTTGTGAAAAAGTGGCGACTTGTTCCTTCAACACACAATGCACATACCTATTCATTGTAGCGTATTCAGCTATTTCTGGTGAAACACGGCCTTAGACAACTTGGGCAGTTCCCATACCGTCTTGATCTGGCTCCCTGTGAATTCAAGCTGCTTTCTAAATTAAAGTATGTTTAAAAATAAAATGATTTTAAGGTGTTAAGGAAATAAACCAGAATACAATTAAGCCGTTGCTAGTTATTCCGAAAGATGACACTTTAAAGACGACATCATCGTTATTAACTATAAATAACTTGTTGTTAATTTGCAACAAGGTCGGATACTTTCCGGGCAGACCTAGTACCAGTTGGATGTTTTATGTTTAGGGAACATTGTTTTGGAAGTCTCTGATTTGATTTTGGAACTTCTTGTTTTTGAAAGTAAATATCATGGGTTGCGAACAAAAGAAAAAAAAGATGCGATTTTTACGAGCTATGACGTCCACAAAAAAATTGGAGAATAGCCAATCTCGTCTTGACCTGTTCCGCAATCCATCAACGTCTCAGCGAAGTCTGGCCATCATAGGAGGTATCGACCACAGTGGTTGTCGCACGAATGTGAGTAATAAATGTCGAATGATCTAGTCGATCCCATCTGTATATATCTCTATCGATATCTTGGATATCCATTGTTTCTTAATCTCCCGTATATAATACTGACAAATAGACCTTTATTGTCTTCTCGAAAAAATATAAATTCGACAGCAAATAATAACGTTAAATAAAATTGTCAGCTGCAAGGTTTTTCTTGATTTTGTTAAAACAACCTTTTTCTTGGTATTGGTTGTTGCAACAATAACAAATATTTCTGTTGAATACATCCTGAAAAAATTGTGCTTATAGTCTTCTGATCGATTACTTAAAAATTTCTGATAGCTGTGAACAAAAATTTCTTAAAACAGTATTTAATAAACTACTCTAGTTATTGAGTGAGATTAACGGACAAAATGATTTGTAATGAAAAAATATCCGAATAAACATGGGGCCTACGGTTAAGGGAAACCTGGAAATAAGGAAAAGACAGGGATTAAAAAAAAATGGAAAAGTCGAAATATTCCTGCATGAAGCTTTCTCTAATTACGTTTCAGTAACTTTTAAAAATAAAAAGATAATAAGTTTTATTAACTGAAACCGTTTAGTTTTTCATATAAATAAAGTTTGACTACATCTTCCTTTTTTCTTCGAATAATTTTATTTCGTTCTTCATACACATTATATTAAACTATTTTGACACTTTCTTCAAATTTGTGTAATTATTTACTCTAATTTTTATCTCTAAAAGGAGTCCGAGGTATAAAACAAGTAATAGTTTGAGTTTTATTGCCTGAAACCGTTTAGTTCACAATCTTAGAATGTCTGACCACGTCTTATGTTCTTCACTTTTGCTTTCATCTGCTAATTTTACTTCGTTCTTCGTACAGATTTTCTGTAATTATTTAGACCCTTTTTTGAAATTTGTCAAATTATTTAAACTAATTTTTATCTCTAAAGTGAGTCCGAGGTCTGAAACAAATAAAATCTTGAGTTTTATTGCCTGAAACCATTTTGTTCAGAATTTAAAAAATACTGATATCAACTTTTGTTCACTTTTGCTTTCATCTACTAATTTTATTTCATTGTTCGTAAAAATTATGTGACAGTATTTTGCCACTTTTTTTATTTATGCCATTATTTAAATTATTTTTCGTTTTTAAAGTGAGTACGAAGCCTGAAATACCTGAAGGCTTGAGGTTTATTGCCAGAAACCGTTTATTTCAGCATTTTAAAAAGTCTGACCACATCTTCCTTTTTCCACTGTTTCATTCTTTCACTAATTTTCTTTCCTTTTTCATACAAATTTTAATAAAATATTTCGACACTTATTTTTCAATTTCTGGCATTATTCATACTATTTGTTATCTATGCAGGAAGTTCGAGGCCTAAAAAAGTAAAAGCTTAAATTTTATTTTCTTAAACCGTTTAGTTCCGAATTTAAAAAGTCTGACCACATCTTCCTTTTTTTTTACTTTTTCTTTCATCCACTAATTTTATTTCGTTGTTCGTGGAAATTTTATGACAATATTTTGCCACTTTTTATTTATGAGATTATTTACACTACTTTTTGGGTTTAAAGTAAGTCCGAAGCCTGAAAAAATTGAAGCTTGAGTTTTATTGCCTGAAATCGCTAAGGTCCGCATCCAAAAGAAGTCGGTTCACATCTTTCTTTTCCACTTCTTATTTCTTCCACTGATTTTACTTCATTTTTTGTACAAAATTTATTCAACTATCCTGACACTTCTTTTTTTAGTTTGTGACATTATCGACACTACATTTTATCTCTAAAATGAGTTTGAGGCTTGCAAAAAGTGAAAGCTTGAGTTTTATTGCCAGAAACCATTTAATTCAGCATTAAAAAAGTTGGACCACATCTTCCTTTTTTCACATTTTCTTTCTTCATTTAATTTTATTTCGTTCTTCGTATACATTTTATCACACTATTTTGACACTTTTTAAAAATTTATTACATTAATTACACTACTTTTTACCTATTATGTGCGTGCGAGGCCTGAAATAAGTGAAAGCTTGAGTTTTATTGTATGAAACCGTTTGGTTCCGCACCTAAAAAATGACTGACCACATCTTCCCTTTTTCTTTCGTCCACTTATTTTATTTCGTTCTTCACACATATTTCATGAAACTATTTTTACTTTTTTGAATTTTTTGACATTGTTTACTCAAATTTGTGTGGCAAAAGTGAGCCCGAGACCTGAAACAGATAAAAGATTGATTTTCATTGCGAAAAACCGTTTAGTTCAGCGTTAAAAGAAGACTGACTACATCTTCCTTTTTTCACTTTTTCTTTCATTCACTAATGTTATTTCGTTCTTCTTAGAAATTTTTATGAAAATATTTGGACACTTTGTTTAAAATTGCTGAAATTATTTACATAATTTTTTGTTTCATTATTTACACCAATTTTCATTTTTGAAGTGATTTCGTGACCTAAAACAAGTGAAAGCTTAAGTTTTATTGCTAGAAACCGTTTAGTTCAGCATTTCTTCCACTTATTTTATATCGTTCTTCATACAAATTTTTTGAAAGCATTTTGAGAATTTTTTTTTATTTTATAAAATTATTTACACTACCTTTTATCTCTAAAGTGAGTCCGGGGCCTGAAATAAGCAAAAGCTGCAAACCGTTTAGTTTCGCATCAAAAAAAGTCTTACCGCACTTTTTTTTCTTTCACTTATATTATTTCGTTCTTCCTGCAGATTATATTGAACTATTTTTACACTTTCTTTTTAAATTTATAACATTATTTACACTACTTTTTATATCTAAAGTAAGCTCGAGGCCTGAAATGAGTAAAATCTGGAGTTTTATTCCTTAAAACCGTCTAGTTTTGCATCCAAAAAAAGTCTGACCACATATTCCTTTTTTCACTTTTTCCTTCTTCCACTAATTTTATTTCGTTCTTCGTCCAGATTTGTCTGTTTCCCATGCACTTCACACAACCTCACTAATTTGCTCTCTTATATTACATCCATTTTTTCATTTTCGATCCATGTTTAGTCCCAGATAAGATTTGTGACCATCGCCTGATATATCACAATATTCACCTTAAGTCCAGTGTCGCCTGCTGAGCCCACAAGAAGAGGACTTGGTGCTGAATTTCGAAGGTTAACGGCGCCTTTCTGTATGGTAGATAGGATTGATCCGATTCTCGAATTCCCCCTTTTCAGTTCATGGACCTCCCAAATTCTTTCACTTTAAGAGACTTACTTGATTTTTGCTATTCCCTTCTTTAAGAAACCGAATTATCATTTCGTATTCCTTTATTTGATATTTCAAAAAATGTAGAAGGAATGGATGATTTTGTTTGAGGAAGTTTTCTAATCTCAATACAAATATAAAGATAAACAAAGCTAAAGTTTCTACTAAAAAGACGATTTCTTCAACAAAATATATCTATTACTTACCAAATAATTAATATTTTATCTGAAAAAGATAAATTTTTAACTAAACAGTTGAATTTTCACCCAAAAAAAGATAATTTTTCAATCAAAATGGAATTATTAAATTTCACTTGAAAAATGAATGTTAAAAAACAAAAAATGTTCAACAACGTAGCTGAACTTCAACCTAAGTGATGAGAATTTGTTTACAATTTAAAAACAGAAAAATCAATGTTAAAAATATATTAATTTCAGACCATGTAGAGACAAAAAACTAACATAATTTATAATTACTTATAAAAATCTGCTCAACACCGTTACGTAAAAATATCAAAGGATTAATCTTCAACCATGTTGGATTAATTTTTAATCAACAGAAAAAGAATTTTCAACAAAATGGTTAAATTTGTAATCAAAGAGGCGAACTTTCAACCATAATGATACATTATAAACAAAATAATAAATTTTTAAAACAAGAAGATTAGTTTTCTACCAAAAAAACGAATTTTCAATAAAATGCGAACATTTTCAACGAAAGAGCTGGTTTTTTGTCTAAAAAAGATAATTTTCAAAAACCATACAGTTGAATTTTTAACGAAAAGAAGATAAATGTGTAAACAAAGATAGAATTATTACATTTTTCATTAAAAAATTAATTTTTTCCCAAAAAACCAATTTACAACAAAACAGTGAGTATAATTTTTTCACAACTTAAATACAGAAAAGCCAATATTTAAAATATATATATATTGATTTATGACCATGCAGATAGAGAGAAAAAGCTAACAAAAATTACAACTGCTCATAAAGATGTAGGCAATACCGTAAGTGCTTGTCCAGGCATTAAGTAATAAACAAATTTTTAATTTTGTTATGTAATATATGGACGACTCTAACACCAAAAAATATGAATCTTCACAAAAAAAAACTAATTTATATAGAGCAGTATAACTTTTAATCAATTAGTTGAATTTTTAACCAAAATGATGAACTTTCAAATAAAAAGATTAATTTTTTACCAAAAAAATTAATCTTCAATATAATGCAGGAATTTTTAACTAAAAAACATGAATTTTCAACCTTATAGTTTAATTTTTAACTAAAAAGATTCAATTTTTCAAAAATAAAATAGTTCAATTTTCAATGAAAAATGTACATGTTTTGTGAAATACAATTCAAAAAAATGTTTAAATTTTCAACTAATAAGACGAATTTTCAACTTATATGATGAATCTGCGACCTAAAAATTTAATATTGAACAATTTAGTTTAAAATTCAAGCAGGCGCGATGAATTTTCAAGAAAAATATAATATTTGTTACTTTAATAATTTCTTATTCAAATTTTTAATAAGAAAAGTCCAAGTGTACCAAAGAAGACAAATTTTCAGCAAAATAGTTCAATTTTAAACCTAACACAAGAATTTTCATCTTTAGATACACTTTTAATTTAAAAAGAAATAGTTATATGGTTGATCAATAATCGAACTTTTGAGAACGGCAAAAGAAAAGAACGCTAGAGAACAACACAGGGTCTATGGCTTAATGTCTCTGTTTAATATTCGAAAGTGCATTTTTTGAATTTTTTTAATTTTCTAATAAAATACTTAAATTGACACCAAAAAATCGTAAGATTTAAAAGAAATTTGATTAATTTTTCAGACTTTTTAACAAATTTTAGAAAACATATTTTTAAAAATATGTAAAAGGCTTAGAAATTTCAGCGAGTTTTTTTTTAATTTGAGGAAAAGCTGGAACCAGTTGAAAAGATATTTCGAAGGCTCAGAAGTTTTGAAAATATTACACTATAATTTAAAATTTATAAATATTTCGAAAAATTTTTTACAAAATCCAAGATTTTAAAGATTTCAACAAAAAAAATCTCTAAAATTGTAAATCATTTTCTGTCTTGAAAAATTTATTTTAATAAAAATTTATAAAAATTTATAAAATTATGACACATCTTATGGCAACTTTTTTATTCAGAATGAATTTTCAAACTTTTAGGAATAATTCGAGTCAGTTTAAAGAATGTTTGTAAATACTTCTCTTGCTATATAAATTTTCCCTTTACGGTTAAAAATGTAATTGATTGGTTGAAAATTATTTTGTTTTGTTGTGAATTCAACTGTAATTTTTTCAAAATTAATTTTTCTGTTGTTGAAAATTTGTCGTTTTATTAAAAAATTCAATTAAATGGCAAAAAACCTAACTATTTTGTACAACATTTATCTTTTTTGGACGAGTTAAACTCCTTTTTATTTAAAATTAAACATTTTTTAGTTGAAATATTGACTATTAAATTTTGCATCGAGAATTCATGTTTGATGGTTGAAAATTCAACTAATTTATTAAAAATGGAACTACTTTTTTGGAAATTTATTTTTTTATTAAGATTCATAATTTCAGTTCGAAATTAATCACTATGGTTGAAAATGTAACAATTTGTATAAAATTGGATTTTTTGGTAAAAACCTCATCTATTTGGTTAAAAATGCAACTATTTTGCCTAAATTTTTTTTAATACAAAAAAGTTAATAATTGTATAGATTTTTTGGTTTAAAACATCAACTATGTTATATTAAGTTTGTCTTTTCAATAAAAAATTTCACTTTTTTTCGTAAGAATGCAACTGGTTGAAGAATTATCTTCTTTGGTTTGATTAAGTTTAAGAGATATTTTGAAGTTTTGAGAACATTTAAAAATAAATGAGAACTTTACAAAATTTAAACAGAATTAAAACGAAATGCAAAATTTCAAAGACTTCGAAAAAAAATTAATATATAGTTTTTTTATGTAATTGGTACTAGCTATTGATCATTGAACAAATGTGTTTTATTCTTGCTTCGAGGCAGAAGAGATTTGATATTTACATATAACTGGGAAAGCCCAAGAAATAACCGAGAATTTGGTGAGCGAAGCTTACTAAACATTAGAAAATTCTTCTTCTCGATTTTTTCTTCAATTAATTTCTTTTGTTGCCATAAAATGCTTCATCTCAGCTCTCGATCGATCTGCATTGTACATTTGATTGATTGAAACGTTCTTAATTAAGCATATCGCATAAAGTCAATCGAAACCTTTGACTCGGCGACAACTCTAAATCTCAGATTGAAATCGTGCCTACCTTGCTCATAGAAGTCTAATTAATTCGTCTCGACTTAATGACGTCGCTGCCTTTTTTCATTTTGACCCTAGAAGGAAACAGGTAACGTTGCAATATATCCGAGATTCGAGAGTATGTATGTATAGTGAAAGGGAGACCAGCAGGAAGAGTTTGATCTCTATAGCTCGGTGGTTCAGTTTGCAAAAAAAAAGCAAAGGGAGGGAAAAGGATGAAGGAAGAAGGTGAGAGTCATTCATGTGAACATGCTAAGTCTCAGTGCAAACACTCGAGCTTTGATTCCCCAACTACTTTTCTTCAATAAAACCGGAGCTGAAAACCCTCGGCTTTTCACTGGGGCGCATTAGCACAAGCCCTTTTTTGACCTACCAGAAAAAAAATATTCTTGAGAGACTTCAATTAAGCTCTTTTTAATTCAAATTTAGACTGACAAAATTTAAGGAAAACATTGTAAAATTTAGTTTAAAAAGAACCAAAATACTGAGAAATTTCTCTTTTAAATACACTAAGGAATTTTCAAAACAAAAATTATTTTAAATAAACAAGAATTAATTTTTAAGGTTTACAAATATACACCGAAAATAATTTGAAATGTTCTTTATTTTTCGGATCATCAATATCTAATCGAAACAAAAATTGTTTATTCGAAATGACCAAAAACATGGGACGGGAATTTCAAAACAGAATTTTAGTTCTGCTTTAGAAAAAGGGAATTAAAATAAAATCGCTGTTTCAATTCATAATTTGTCAAATTTTGAAAATTCCTTGTCCCAAATCAGGATCAGTTTGATTTAATTTTATATGGTGATAACTTCTACCAGAATCTCGAAATAAATAAAAGATACCATACTTATTATACTTTCCCTCCCATTACTCCCTCAAAATTTCTATTTTTCTCCTCCCTTAACCCACCTCTCTTTTCCGTACGCCACCCTTCTCTTCCCCAACTTTCTCCTCCACTTTCACTCGCTGCTCAATTTCACAGTACTACCTATACTATCCCACAAGCTTGCCCCTCACTACTCTCCCTTAATTCCAATTATTTCTCCTTCCCTTCCTCCCGTAATTTGTATTTATTTCCCCTACGTACCCTACTTTTTCACCATAAATTTCCGCTTACTTCCTCCCCTTAGAAAAAAGTCCGACGGATAGACGAGTACTCGATCGAAACTAAAATTAGTCGAAAAAGGATTTCATAGCCTATTGAGACGTTAATTAAGTCGTTCAAACCTCTCCTGACCCAGTCCCTCCAAAGTCGAACTTCTTCCTCCTATACTTACCCCTCACCTCGCCTTCCTAAATAAGACTCCTCTTCAGCCTAGTTCGCTTATTAGCCCTCACGTTCCCAACTCACTTTAGATCCTAATAATTTTCTCTACTTCCCTTCACTTTCACTCACTTCAAAATTTCTTAACGTCCCCCACTTCCCCAATATTAATTTCCCCTCACTTCTCTAACGTAGAGAAAAGTAAGATGAACAGACGAACACTCGGCCGAACCAAAACTCAGTCAAATTAGGCGTCGCGCGCCTACAAAAAAGTATTTCGTAGTTTATTCTCTCCTCTCCTCGCCTCGGAACTTCAAATTTCCTTCTCCCTACACTCCTACAGCCCTTCTAGAGCCTTCCTCTCCCTACCCAACCCACCCTCATTTCTAGTAATTTCTCCTACTTTCCTTCACTTACATATACTTCATCCGCTTTTTCTTCCTAATTTGCCCTTACTTCTCCTCACTTAATCTAGCCCCTTCTCATCATTTCATCTCACTTTCCCTATTCAGCCTCATTTTACCTTCTCCTACTCAGAATAGTACTCCTACTTAATCTCCTACTCATTTCCTCTACTTCTACAGCTACTCCCCTCATTTTCCTTTACATCCCTATTTCCTCTTTCACCATAAACTTCCCCTACGTCCCCTAATTTTCACTTATTAATTTCCCCTTACTTGCCCTTCTATTTCGCACCTTCCAAACTTCTTCCTGCTCTCCTTTTACCTCTCCACGCCTTCCCAGCTAACATTCCCCTTCACCCTGCCTTCCTTCTCTAGTCCTGATTTTCCCCCCACAACTCATCCTCATTTTTAATCATTTTTCTACTTCCACTCACTTACACTTATTTTATCTGCTTCCCCACCTCAATTTCTTCTTATTTTCCCTATCCTGCCTCACATGTTTTCTTAAAATTTCCCCTCCACTTACCCTACCGCCCTTTTCAGAACTTCCCCTTACTCACCCCAGTCCCTCCCCTCAATTTCTCTTCTCCCGCTTATTTTCCCTAATTCCATACCCCTCATTTTATTTACTTCCTTTGCTGCTCATCTGCTCATTTTTCTACTTCCTCCTCATTATTTTCTATCTATTCGACTCCTTCAAAAAATATACAACGGACGGACATCCGGTCGAAACTATAAGGGATTCTGTCTGGGGTTGCAAAATCCTACGAATGAGGTTTTTTGATAACACAAAATTGAAATACGCATAACTTTTTAGAACCTCCCTAGAAAATATTTCAATACTTTTTTTTCATTCGTTTCTTATACAGGAGAAAATTGCACTCGAAAACGAAATTGGAAACCGAAGCATTGTGAATTGAAGAAAGTAGCTGTATCAATTGGATCCTAAAAGGTACCAGGAAGGTTGTCAAAGCCTTTCTTGGGCTTAATAACCTACGGTGTTTACTCTACTGAATTGATTCAGCTGCTATTACGTGGTTTTTGAGGCAAAGCGACAAAAAGGTCGATTCGCTTCTCTTCCCAGATTCGACTCAATTAAGTAACCCTAGTCTTGACAAAATACGACATCATTGTTCTTTTATGGGCGGCCCTAAATAAGTAAGTCTACCAGCATATTGAGTGGCAAACCGAAGTCCAAAAACGAAGAGTTGAGAGGACGTTTCATGACCAGAGAAAGAGAAAAAGGATGAGAGAGAGAGAAAAAGAAGGAAAGAGGAAAAAAGGGAGCTGAGGGAAGATTCGAGAGATGGAGGAAGAGGGACATCTTGTCATTCACTCTGCAGGAACGACAGGTTCTCTCCATCGGCGTAGGTTGCAAAATTTTCCAAGAAGCTCTATTGTCTTATCGAGTGTCAATTCTTCTCACAAAAAATGATGCTTTCAAAAGAAATTTAATAACAGGTAGTGAAAGGGAATGATGAGAATATTCATTTTTGAATAAGGTTGAGCAAGGTGGCCGCTAGTGTTGTCCATAAAAAAACTTTTTTTTGGTAAGGTTCTAGAAAAAGAAATGCCTCCGAAAAGTACTGTGCTTGCATTATTTTATGATCAATTTGCTTCCTTATCTATACCAAATGTGTATGCTTCCTCATAGATCTATATAAACATAACAAAATATAAACAGAATAAACCATTTTTTCTAAACTTCATAAATCGGTACTAGTAGGTTATAAAAGTCTCGAAGACGCGAACAAATACACTAGTTATCGTATTGTTCTATTTTGAATACCAACTAGTTTTTCTCATATATACAGAGTAATTTTTTGCTAAAATTTGTAAGCTGGATAAACCAGGATAAACTTACACACAACCAGATTTAAAAAATTGTATTTTTCAGCATCTGGTGTCGAATAATATCGAAGTACGTTCGAAAAATGGATTTGAAAATTTAGGTCATTCCAAACCTCCCTCTGTGCGGAAGTAATTTCATTATAGTTTGAAATCTATTAATATTAAGACGTGCCCGGACCTTTACAATTAACAAAGAAGTTTTTATAAAAATGGGGGAAAAATTACTTGCTATTCACTTTTCGCAAATTGAATTTCTTTAACTTCTTAAGAATTTGATGAGTGACAAATTTGCAAGTATTTTTGAACCAATTTCAAATTACTTGATTAATTATTATTTATTAAAAAATGTTGATTTCCTCTTTAAACCATAAACAGTATGTATTTATTGAAATTAATCGCACGGGTAGTGAATCTTAAAAATAATATTTTGTATCAATTTACATTTCAATTGTTTAAACAATTTATATTTGCTCTAATTTTAGTTTTCCTACCAAATCATGAAAAGTTTTTATTTTCTAGAACTAAAACACAATTAATGAATGTTAGGAGAAATGTTTGTTGTTGAAGAGATTTTGTACTTATTTTCACAATTCATATTCTTCGGAATTTTTTCTCCTGAATCTCCATGAAAAGGTGGAGAAAATTGTAGTTTTTCAACTGTATTACACTATGTCGGTTCTTATTAAGATATTCTTTCTTTTAAAAGTTATATCTCAATTGTTCAAACAATTATTATTAGCTCAAACAATTTGTTTTATTATATTATGAATAGTTCCTTATTTCTTGCAGGATTGATGAGAAAGGGCTGACTATTTTATTAGTAATATAATAAAAAGAATTGTTTAAGCAAATAATAATTTTTTGAACAATTAAGGTAGAACTTCTTTATCATAGGTGACATGGTGTAAACAGTTATAAAAAAAGGAATATTTTCTCGACATTTACAATAAAAAATCGAAACTAAATAATTATTAATTGTACAAACATTTAATAATGTCTTAAACAAAAAATATTACTTCTATCACTCATTAAGCATGTAATTACATTAAAAAATATTAAATATTCATGATTTGGTCAATACAACCATTTTTAAAATGGACATTGTTTAAAAAATTTTAAAACGTCTACAACCATAAATATTACTGCCGAATTTCAGGTTCAAAGGCTGAAACAATTAAGAATTAAAAGCAATTGTAATTTTAATTTTTTTATACAAAAGGTTCTTAGTTGGTCAACTGTGATTATAAATTAATACTTGATTTTTAAAATTGAAATATGTTTTAAGTATTACAGCGTGAACAATAATGGATTTTATTAAATGAAGCTGAATCATTTCCAAAATTAAAGTATATGCATTTATAAAGTTATAGTAGATTTATAAAATAATGATTAATTTTATAGTCAGATCAGACGTCAAATCAGACAATGACCTTTTTGCAATCATATTTCTATGGGTAAAGTCACAGTGGCACCCTTTTTATATTAATTCCTCTAAATTATAAGTAAAATCTGATTGTGTATTCATTTTTTTTTAAATGAGACTAACGTTATTATAAGAAGTATTTTATTATTCAAAACCTCTTTTTCAAGTACATTATTTTATATTTAAACATTTTCGAAATTTTATTTTTTGCTTTCAATTTATATTCTTTCACGAGGTGTCATTCTTTCTTGAATCAAAGTCTTGCAGTGTTTGAAATTACGTAAAATCAGTAGGAGTTGCGGAGACTCACCACGAGTAATCATGTTATTTCATACCATTAAAATCTTAATTAACCTAATTATCTTACTGGACTTAAACAAATTCTTTTGTGGAATAAGTATAAAAAAAGGTTACATAAAAATATTTAAGGAAATCTTTTAAGTTCGTAATGCCTAAGAATTTCGATGTATTTCTGCTTGCTTTTTAAATTAACTTAACTTCTTCGAAGTCCATTAAAATACCATGTCGTTCTTGGGAGTCCTCGAAGTCATTTAAACCCCATTAAAGTACTATAAAGCTTTTGGAAGTCTATTTAAGTTCGTTGAAATCCGCTAAAATACTATCAAGTATTTTACGTATATAAGAGTTATTTGAATCTCACTATTTATTGCTCTTTCAGATTCGTGAAAGTTCCATGAGGCCTTTCTAAGTACTATTAAGTACTTGAAAGTCTATCTAAGTTCGTAGAAATCCACTGAAGTGCTATAAAGGATGTTAAAATTCTCTTTAGTACCATAAAGTTTTTTTTAAGTCTAATATGGTCAACCTTTTATTTTTATTAAAGTTTTGTAAGGCCTGCTAAGTACTTTGAAGTTCATCATGGTGCTATACAATTCTTCGAAGTCTAGTAAATTGCTATCAATTTCGTCGCAGTACATTAAAATAATAAAAGGCTCTTTTAGTTCGACTAAAGTACTATACAGTTCGCTAAAATATATTAATGTATTGTGAAGTTTTTTAAAGTCAATTAATGTGCCATAAAGTTAATTGAAGTCCACGAACGTACTAACAAAACGTTTTAGGTCCTTTAAATTGTATAGAAATTTACAAAAGTACCATGGAGTCTAGTAAGTCCTTTGAAGTCCAGTAAACTACTAGCAACTTCGTGGAAGTCCATTAAAGTTCGTGAAAGTCTGCTAAAGTACTATTCATAATTAATAAGGTACTGTCCATTCCCTTTGAGTTGATCATAGTACTAAAAAGTTGTTTCAAGTCCATTATAGTTTGTTGAAATCTCCTGAAGTCTACTAAGTACTATGGAGGGCAAGAAAGTACTAACAAATTAGTTGAAGTCCATTCAGGGTTTTTGAATTTCACTGAAATCTATTATTTTCAGTCTTTTTAATTCTATCAAAGTATTATGGAGTGTGTAAAGAATACTAAAGTCCATCAGTGTGCTCTCAATCTCGTTAAAGTATTTTTAAGTAGGTGGAAATCAGCTAATGTACCATTAGATATTTAAAAATTCCTTCAGGACCACAAAGCTCCTTGATGTCTACTATAGTCAGACCTTTTATTTTCATTATAGTAACATGTCCTTTGAAGTCCATTAAAGTACTATAAACAGAAGTTTGCTATGTTTACTTCTTTGTATTTAATGAAAGTACCATAAAATCTGCTAAGTAGTTTGAACTCCAGTTTGTTTCAAGCCCATTGCATTTCTTAGAGGATTATTAAAGTACTATCAAGTTTACTATTCTGAGCTCCTTTAATTTAACTAAAGTATACTGTGAAGTCTGCTAAGTCATTTCAGGTCCATTGCATTTTCTAGAAGTTTACTAAACTACTAGCAAGTCTAGCCAATCTTTTGGAGCTTATTAAAGTAGTATCAAGTTCGTCGAAGTCTAATAAAGTATTATGAAATTTCTTGAAGTCCATTAAAGTTTGTTGAATTCTACTGAAGTCTACTATTTTCATTCCGTTTAATATCAGCAAAGTACCACATAGTCTGCCAAGTATTTTAAAGTCCATCAATTTTCTATCAAGTTCTAGGAATTCTACTAAGGTACTATCAATTTCCTGGGAGTCCATTTAAGTATCAACAAGTTGTTTCCAGAGAATTAGAGCTTTTTTATGCCTGTCAAGTTCTTTAAAGTCCATCTAATTTTCTTAACGTAGACTGATGTACCATGAACTCTAATGAGTTTGTGAGAGAGCATTTGCGCTACTACAAGGAAGTCAAAATATGATTATAATTTAAAAACCTTCATTGCGTCATTTTTACTATCGCCGGTGCAAGTCTGTTATAGGTAATAAAACAAAATTGCAGCTTTTTCCAACTGCTGCAAATGCAACTGTGCCTGCAGTGCCGATGAATTCGTTTTTAAATGACTTCCCCAAATTTCGAAAATGAGATTAATCTATCAATCCAAAGGGATTGGTAGGTCCCTGATGACAAATGCGTGTAGCGAAATTCGGTTGCCTGGAGGAAAAGAGTGATTTCAGTCGTGCTTGTGTTAACGAGAGATTCGCCCCCTGATGTCGTTGGCCCTTTGTGTCCAATTGCATCCTAATTGTGCTTTCAAGGAGAAACGCGATGAAGTGCAATAAAACGAACAGTTCCATTTGAACAAAATTCTACTTCGGGGTTGATCAGCTCAAGAGTTTGTTTTAATTGCAAAAAAGTTTTATTCTTTTCTAAATATGTGAACAAATTTGCTTATTTTTGTAGTAAAAGCTTTCGCGTGTGATCTAATTTAACAGTGGGTATGGAAATTTATGGCATTTATTTTAGAGTAGAAGTAATACCCAAAATTATCTCTCAGGGCGCTGTCTATAAATTACGATACATTTTACGGCTATTTGTGATCCTGCTTCGCCTTAATTCGGCTGAATTGAATTTTTACAATTGGTGTCTGTATTTCGCGGTTCTATAGTAAATCCATTTGCCAATATATTGAATTTTCTAAAAAATGTTTGTTTATGAGCCAAGAAAGGTCAATTTTCAACCAAGAACTTTTGTAACATAAGACAGGAATTTTTAGTCCATAGGACGAATTTTTAACAAAACTTTTTAATTTTGCATTGAAACATATAACTTTAAAAAAATACTTGAATTTCCAACAAAATAATTAAATCTTTCAGTATTTTAACAAATGTTTGTATTTTTAACATACAAAGATGTATTTTCAAACTAATGGACGAATTTTTAAACAGATAGGATTAAAATTCAATTAAAAACAATTGCATTTGCTATCAAAAAACTAAATTTTCACCTAGTAATGATAAGTTTTTAACCAAAAATGGAATCAATAAATTATCACTTTAGAAAATTATTTTTCACTAAAAAAACCAATCTTGAACCACTTGAATTTGATGAAAAATATTTTTTTACAGAATAGTTAAATCTTCAATCAAATAGATGAGTGTTCAATGATGGTGCCAAATTTTCTTCTCAAAAATGTTTAATTTAAAATAAAAGAGTGACATTTTAACTGAAAAACCTAACTTTCAACAACAAATAGAAACGTCAAATTTTTAGTTAAAAGACTTAGTTTTCGACTAAAGAACTAATTTTCGACCAGCTTGATTCAACCAAAAAGGACGATTTGTTAACACAATAGCTAAATCCTTAACCAAGAAGAATATTTTTCTACCCAACCACGCATATTCTTAACAAAATTTATGAATTTTCTAACAAAGAGTTGAATATTTAACCAAAAATAGAATAGCTAAATTTTCAGATAAATTAATTAATTTTTAAGCACAAAAATTTCTTGAAATATGCCCGCTGCGCGGGCACATTCTCATTGTACGCTGCGCGCGCAAGACTTCGCGACAAGTTTGAGCGCGCCAAGGGCGCGCGGGCACGCTCGCGCACTTCGCGCTCGTTTTCGTACGTTTAATGCGTACACTTTAACTAAATTGTTTAAAATATTTTAAATACTATAACTTAAATCGAAAACTGTGATTTAAACTTCTGAGGAATTACAGTCATAAATTGTAACTGAATTTTTTTCGATTTGATTTTAAAGAAGGTTCTCAAAGCACCTACAGCTTTGACGATTACATTCTTATTAAGAAACTCACGCTTCACGCTCGATAATTCGTGTCCACTTCAAAATCTTCATCAAGATGATTTGTAGATCTTGTTAAAATCTACTAGATTTAACGTTATAAACTTATGGCTCTCTTCAGAAATCCAAATTGCATATTTTTGAAAATTATCCAACTTTTGGATCGTTTGTCTAAATAAAAAAGTTCATCATAATAGTTTCGAATAAAATATATTTTACATCTAGTAGAAATTTGGATCGATATCCCTGAACCTACTAATTTTTTTTTTCTTTTTTCAGAAAATTTTCAAAATGTTTGAAAGCATATAAGATTCTTTCTACCCATATATAAGAAACTTGAACAACAAATTTTTAATTGAACAATTTTTTTCCAATTTTAAAAATTTTCTAAATTTTTAAATTTTAGTTGGAAATATCTGCTTAACAAACTTAGCGTTAATTTTGGGAATCTTAAGGTAACCATACATACAGACCTAATACAGATATACAGACAGATAGACAGACTGACAGGCACAGATAAAATTGTATGATTTTCGGATTCTGTGAGTGGCGAAACGTAAATATCCGTTAAAAACCAGAGATCGAAAATTTGGACGATTACATTACACTCTCATGAATGAGAATGTAAAAATAAATACATTTTCAACTAAAAACTGGAATTTCAAAACAAATTGAATTTTTAACCCAGAAGTTATACTTTTAACATAAAAGGTAAATTTTCCTAGTGAGAAGGTAAATGCTGTACTACAAAATGCGAAGTTTCTACTAAATTGTTGAATTCTTAACTCAAAGAATGAATTTTCAATAAAGAAAAGGAAATTTTTTAATGTGGTTCAACTTTAAACCAAGTAGTGGATTTTTCAACTAAAAAGGACGTTTTCTCAATGAAACATGTAATGTTTGATATTTAAACCAGAAAATATTTTTATTTAAAATAAAAAATTTTAATTTTACAAAAAAAACGCATTTACAATCAATTAGTTCCATCCTTAACTAAAGCTAAATAAATAACAAATCAATTTCGAACCAAAAGTGAAATAGCTATATTTTGAGTTAAACAAATTCATTCTCATTGTCAAGAACATCTTTTTCAACAAAAGAGTTCAAAATTAACCCAAATAAATTAATGTTCACCAAAACGAATAATTTTTTAATCAAGAAGATTAATTTTTCTACCAAAAAGTATCAATTATCAACGAAATACATGAAATTTCAACTTAATACATGGAACTCTAACCAAATAGTTAAATTTGCAACTAAAAAAAATCAAATTTTAACCAAAGAATGAAATATTTGACTAAGTATTAATTTTCAAACCAAAGTGAAATTGATGGATTTTAAAATTAAACAATTAATTTTGAATCAAAAAATCCAAAACTAAGATTTTGTGTTAGAAAAATTAATTCTAAAAAAATGAACTAATGGCTT
The DNA here is from genome assembly GCF_010883055.1 of Belonocnema kinseyi. NCBI lineage: Eukaryota > Metazoa > Arthropoda > Insecta > Hymenoptera > Cynipidae > Belonocnema > Belonocnema kinseyi. The sequence goes on from NC_046666.1 coordinate 54,101,022, forward strand.
TAAAATTTTATCTAATAACTCAATTTTTTAACAAATAGGATAACTTTTTAATTTAGAAGATTATTTTTTCTAACAAAAACGACGAATTATCGACAAAATATATGAAATTTCAATCAAACGGTTAAATTTTCGCTCGCAATTTTGATCGCGCCCACGGCGCGCGACTGTTAAATTTCGCGCTCCGCGCTCGGATAATTATTCCTTGCATTTGTAATGCTTGAATAAAACTTGATCAAAAAGATATCTTTTACATGGCAATATTTTTATGCGCCTTGATATTCTAAAGTGTCAACTGAATTAAGTATGGTCAAAGATTAAGTTTCTTAAAGCTCTGTAGGCTTTAAGGGCATCTAATACTTACAGTTTCCCCGGCTTTTTTTCACAAAAATGAAAATTTTTAAAAACTGAATTCGGAGATGCTATAAAATATCATAACGGACGTCCCTGGACTCTTTTTTGAGGGATAATAACAAAATTTTATTGTGCTAAATAAAAATTATATGCATATGCATTATTATGAGGTTACGTAGTTTTTCATCTCTGCCTTTCCGATAATCTGGAAATCATTTATGAAATAAACTTTTTTGATTATCTGCAAACAAGGTTAGTTCAGAGAGATTTGTTACTATGTTTATTTGTGAGTCAAAGTTTTTCGGCCAAAAATATGGTGTAGTTTAGAAGTAACGCTCGGGTGAATTATGACACACATAACCTCGAAATATGCACGCACGTTGTTAGCAATATCAAAAAATTGTTTGAAAAAAAAACACAAATAAAGTGTGCGGGGACGTCCGTTAGCATGTTCGCTATCATTTCCCAAATTAAGACAAAATATTGATTATTCTAGAAAAAACGCCGTCGGAACCTAAAACTGGTAAAATCGATACTATTTCCTAAGTTCTATGCAAATTATTCACATTTTGCTAAATTAAAACTTTTTTGAATTAACCTACAAAAAAGTGTGTGGGGACGACCGTTAGCACATTTGCTATCATTTCCCAAATTTTTCAGAAAAAATATTTATAATTCTAGAAAAAAAGCCGGGGGAACCTAAAACTGGTAAAATCGACAATTTTTTAAGTATCACATGCCCTTAAGACACATTCTCATCGTCAAACTCGCGCTGTGCGCTCGATATTCGACTGACATTTGTAAACAGGTTTTGTTGAATCTTTTTTTTCCGTAACTTTCGTCGTCTTTCCACACATTTTTATTATTTTTATTTTCAATGTTATTTTTCACGAATAAAACAAATAGTAAGCGTCCTATCAAGAAGTCATTCTTATCGAAATTGCAGATCTTTTTCGGTATGACAATTTTGGTTAATTTATCTCTTTTCGTCTCCTACATAGTTTGAACACAGAATAGAATTTTTTATTATTTTTTGTGCAACCAAAATTTGAATTTTTGATTTTCCAGGAAAATCCAAAAATTTGTTATAATAATCCTGTAGGGCTTTCAAAAAGCAATGTTTTTTACTCTTGACTTTTTTTCATATCGTGCGTTTTTTGGCTTAAAATATTTATTTTCGGTTGATTTAAAAAATTTTGAAAATACTATAAATCCGGGAATGTTCTTTTTACAAAAAAAGTAATTTGGATAAATTGTTTGTCCTTTTTAATACTATAAATATCCGTACATAGAATTATCAAATTCAGAAGAAAGTGGTCTCAAAAATTTTCAAAATGCGTTCACTTCTTTAATTTTTATCAAAAATGGCTGATTAACGAACTCGTCCTTTCTTTTAGCATCTAAAATAAGTGTGCCAAGGATGGATTTGATCCGTTCATTTTTTCGAGAGTTATCGTGTTTAAGGAAGGACGGCCGGACGTACAGACGCCATCGTTAAAACCTGATTTTCGGATTCCGGAGGTCTAGAAACGTGGAGATCCATTGAAAAACAGTGGTATAAAATTTCGAACAATTCTAATATTTTCTCAATCATAAATTTTGAGAATGTAAAAAAATTTAACCCGAAATGGAAGAGTTAAATTTTTAGTTCAAATAATTCTCTACCAAAAATGAAAAGAATTTTCAATGAAAATAGTTGAGTTTTCAGCCGACGAGACGAATCTTCAACAAATAAATTACCTTTTGAGCAAAGATAATGTGCTTATCTTATAAGTATCTATTAACTCAGTTCGGATTTAGGCGAAAAAACCTGAGAACTAAAAAACGTGGCCTGCCTTAAACTTCGAGAACTATGCTTTAAAAGCACGGATTCCGAGAACTTAGTTATTACGCCAAAGCATAATAAAATCAAGGAGTAGTCTTGGAATATAGATGTGCATTAGAAAAACTTTCGTTTGATGTTTTTAGCATTTTGATGAAAGCTGTTAGAAATGCTTACATTTCAGTTTAAAGCAAAAAATGATGTACTATAAATGTCATTCAAAAGATTCCTGAATGTTTTCGCTCTTTTTCCCAATTAGAAATTTTTATATTTTAAATTTTCGGACCCCTTGACCCGGAAAAAGCCTTATGTAAATAATGGACGTCTCCTTCTTATATCAAATAATTTTTTTATCTCAAGTTTATATAATGAAATTATAAGCATTTATTGGGGATGAAACTGGTTCTGCTAATTTTTTTAATAAATTTGGAAAATAGTAGTTGAAAGTGTTGACGGACATCAATATAGAAACGCGAAGTCAATCAGGCATCGTGATTCGAATGTAAATTGAGCGACGAGTGCAACAAGCTAACAGAACAAAAGTTCACCCTGGTTTCCTGGTAAATAGTAACGAGAGGTTACTGTGAGCGAGATGAGTCGTGACTCCTGTCGCATACCCGCGACAATACCAACAGCCGGTATTTAATTACAGGTTCGAGCACGAACGCTCCTTCCAATGAGAGGCCAGGAAATCCAAACGAACGAGCGACTCCATGCCGCTAGTCATTGCCGATGACTTTTTCCATTTTGAATCGGTCTTTTGCCTGAACCCTCCATTGTTCTCAGTAGTTTTCGATCTGTGCGTAAGGTGATTCTCGAATCGTCGAGATCACAAATGTTAAGCATGATGGGATGCGGTTAAGTCTCGGATGGGTGACTGTTCAATTCTTACTCAGGGACCATCCATAAAGTTTTTTTACAAATTCAGTGGGGTAGGGAGTCATGATAAAAAGCACGATTGGTCACAGGGGGGGGGGGGATTAGAGGAAATAACTTTATAAACTTAGATAAAATTTAGTACATTTCCTGATGATACCTTTTAAACAATTCTTCTTTGTATCTGTTTTTAAGCAACAAACCCTTTCTCCCCTTTTTTTCTCATTTTTTACCCTTTAATGTAAACTAAATTAATAGATACCAAAAAGATTAATCAAGTACTTTTGGTTGAAAAGTCTACTTCATACTTTTGATTCGGCATTCATCTCGTTTGGTTAAAGAATGTAGTATTTGATTGAAAATTTAATCACTTGCTTGAAAATGCAAATATTGTTTTAAAATATTTTTCTGGTCAGATAGTTAGCTACTTGGTTGAAAGTTGAACTATTTTGTTGATTTTTTTGGTTTGGGTTCATCTCCTAGGCTGTAAACACAACTATTCCATTTTTCGAAAAAAAATTATCGTTTAAAAAATCATCTTTTAGATTGAACTCTTTTGTTGAAAATTCATTTTTTCTAAGATTCATGATTTTAGCTGAACATGCATCTCTTTTGCTAAAGATTTAATTATTCTGTAGAAAATCCGTTTTTTTAAGATAGAGAGTTCATTCTTTAAACTAGGAATGTTACAATTAAATTTGTTGTGAAAACTTGATATTTTTTATTGAAAATAAATCTTTTCTAGTTGAAAATGTAGGTACTTTGTTAAAAGTTCGTCTATTTTGGTCGAAAATTAATCTTCTTGGTTGGAAATTCAGCTTTTTTTAAATTAAAAATGCATCTCTGGGTCTAAAAAAATCTGGTTTGATTTAGGATTCAACAATTTGGTAGAAAATTAAACTATTTGATTGAAAATATTCTTTTTTGTTAAATAATCATATTTTTTGTTTAAATTAAACAATTTCGTTCTAAATTCAACTATTTTTATGAAAATTACACTTTTTCGTAAAAAATTTACTCTTTTGTATAAAACCATATTTTTTGGTTGTAAATTGAACCGTTTTGTAGATAATTCATCCCTTGGCTTGAAAATTCTACAATTTTGTTAAAAACTTTATTATTTTTTTTAACTCTTGATTTTTGGCAGAACTTTAATATCGGCTAAAAAATTCACCTTTTTGGTTGAAAATTTAACTATTCCATTTAAAAAAATTAATCTTTCGAGAAAAAAATCATCTTTTTGGTTAAACTCTTTTGTTAAAAATTCTCTTTTTGAGATTCATCATTTTATTTGAAAATGCATGTTTTCTGTTAAAAATGCAACTATTTTATTGAAGAATCTTTTTGTTTTTAGTTGAGAATTAGTTATTCTATCGAAACATGTGATAATTTTATTTTTGGTTATAAAATTATATGTTTTGTTATAAAATTGATCTTCTCTAGCTGAATACTTAGCCTTTTTATAAAAAATTCGTATTTTTTGTACGAACATTAATCTTCTCGTTTGAAAATTTTTTTATATAAAAAATGCAACTGTTTTAGTGTAAATAAATATGGTTTGAATGAGAATTTTACAATTTGGTGGAAAATTAACTTTTTTGTTAAAAAATTCGTATTTTTGTAAATTGAACTTTTTGATAGAAAATTAACTTTTTAATTTAAAAATCATATTTTTAGGTTGAAAATTCAAGCGATTTGTAGGTAATTAGTCCTTTTGGCTATAAAATTTAACAGATTTTTTGATAATTGATATCTTTTTTTTTAATATGTGCTTTTCAAAAGAAAATTAATCTTACTGCTAAAAAGTTTATCTTTTTGTTCTATTTTTAGTTCGAAAATTAATCTTGTTTTTTGAAAATTCAATATATATATCCACTTAAACTTTAATTTGTGATACAGGGAGGGTGGGGATGGGAGTTTATATCGAAACTATAGTTGTCAAAGAATAGTGGGGGGGGGTAAAAATAACCTAAAATTGGAAACGCCGAGGATGGATGTGACACTCAAGGCTATCGAATGTCTACATTAAAACTCGCCTGTCTGTGACCGGCTCTGCTTAGATGTTTAGTTTTCTGCAGTTTTCCACTCCCCTGACCAAATGTTCAAGCGAATGCGAGCGCTTGTAAAAAACATTTGGCTGTAGGCACCATGGGATTTAGGGTACTTAGGGTTAAGCTAAAGGATTAGTTTCTACTTTAGTGTACAAATGTACATGTGAGTAATAAAATAAAATAAATAGTAACAAAAGGTTACTGTAAGCGAGGCGAATCGTGGCTCCTATCGGATACCCGTGACAATACCGACAGCGGGTATTTAATTACTGGCTCGAGCACGAACAATCCCTCCAATGAAAGGCAAGAACCCCAAACGAACCAACGACCCCATACTACAAATCATACACGATGACTTTTTCCATTTTTAATCGGCCTTTTGTTTGAACCGTCCATTCTTCTCAAATGTTTTCGAGCTGTACGTCCCTATAAATGTATAATGGAAATTTAATTTTTTAAACTGAGATACAACGTTATTATAATTATTTTTAAAAGCCATCATTCTGCACTATGAACTATACGTAAAATATTTTAAAAGAATCTTTTAAAATACCCTAGAGCATTTCAAATCCTTTGAAATATTTCGAAATCTCTTAGAACTTCTGAAAGCTATTTAAAATGGCTTGCAATTTTTAAAAATACCCTATAATCTTCAAAGTACCTTAGGATACCTTCAAATTATTCAACTCTATTATAAACGTTCGCACTGTTTCAAAGTATCCTAAAATATTACAAATACTTTGAAATCTTTCAAAATCCATTAAAAATTTTAAAGATCTTTTGAGTCTTTGGAATTTTAAAATAACCATAATAACTTACAAATTCTTTGGATTACCTTCAAATTGCTGAAATATATTAAAAATTCCTATGAATATTTTCAAATGCCGTAAACTATTTCTTTTTTTTTAATCCTGCGAGAGCCTTTGGAACTTTTGTAAAGTCTAGAAAATTCCTTTTTTGTTTATAAACGCAACTGTTTCCATACAAATTATTTTTTTTTGTTCAGGATTCCAGTTTATTTATTTGAATTAAAATCTTTCTTAGTTGTAATATAAATTGTTAAATTTTTCGCTAATAATCAATCTCTTTTTTTTTAATTCAACTAGTTTGATAAAAGTTAAATTATTTTGTTAACATTTATTTTTTGTCAAAGATTTATAATTTTAGTTGAAAATTAATCTCTCTTGTTAAAAAATACACTATTTTGTTGAAAAATGCATGCTTATGGTTGAAAAGTTTTCTATTTTGGTTTGAAGTTCAACAATTTGTTAAAAATTCTTATTTTTGTGGCTAAAGTCAAATGTTTTTTAAAATAATAACAATTTTCTTTGGTGCAAATATCAACTATTATATTTTTAGTTGGGAATTCTTTGGTTGAACTTCTTTATCATAGATTCATGTTTTTTTATTCGTTTTATGCTTTAACTAAACTAATTGATCATTAATTACTGGGAATTTAAGTATTCTATTTCTGGTAAAAAATGTATCTATTTTAGTTGAAAATTCAACTATTTAAAAAAATGCATTTATTTTTTTTTAATTCGGCTTTTGGTAGGAAATTCATCCTCTGGGTTTAAAGCTCCGCTATTTGGTTGAAAATTTTAACAATATAAAAACTTGAATTATTTTGTTGAAAAATGAACTATTTTTTAAAAGTCATCTTTTTCAGTCAACTGTTTTGTTACAAATTTACAAATTCGTCTTATCTGGTAAAAGACATAACTATCTTTGTAAAAATTTCGTCTCTTTTGTTTGAAAATTTGTCCTTTATTTTGAAAATTGATTTTTTAAATCGAAAATTCAACCTTTTTGGAAAATTCTACTATTCTGCTTTAAACTGCAACTTTCTTCTCGAAAATTTGTCTTTTTGGCTTAAAAATTCCACAATTGGTGTAGATATTTATATTTTTATTTAATAACCCTACCCTAGTTTTAAAATTCCTGTCACCGAATATAATTTCGAATTCATTGTTCAAAACTAATTACGCCAAATAATACATTTTCCGACAAACATGGTATAATTAAATTATTAGTCATCCAAGCTTACTCTACAAGAGCGCATTATACGCCACTTGCCATAAGGACCATTTTGTACATTTATTCGCATATTAAATAACACTTGTGTCTAGTGGCGCATAATGAAATGTTGTAGAACACGCTTTAGTTGATATTTACAACATTTATAAATTTTGTTTTAATTTATAAATAGAGTTAAGTGGATTTTTGCCTCGCATATCGAATATCACTAATGCAGAAATGAAATCGCAAACCAATTCAGAGAGTTATTGTATTATTAACAAAGAAAATTATATTAATATTAATGAGAAATATGTGAATAAATTACTGTGACATGGACCATAATATTATCGTATGTCGATACAACATTTGCATTCTGTGATCATTCTTTAAAAACATCAACCTTTAACATCACTATAGGAAAGCAAATTTTAATGTTTAATGAATATTTATAGTGATTTTAATGAATATATGCTTAGTAAACTTTCATTTTAAACTGGAAATTTTGCAGATTTATTTTTAAATGTTGCCATAAACATCGTCTCGTTTTGTGAAAAATTCAAAATTTTTGTAAAAAAGTCATCTTTTTTGGCCGAAAATTCACCTCCGATTTTAATATTCGTTTTTTCGGATAAAAATGTGTTTTATTTTAATTAAAAATTCATCTTATTAAGGAAAGTCGTCTTTTTTGGAAAATCGTCTTGTGTGGTAGAAAGTTAATCTTTTTTATCTAGAAAGTCTATTATTATTCGTCTGTTTGAATAGAAAATTTATCCGTTTGTATTGAAAATTTGTCTTTTATTAGAACTCATATTTTTTGTTGAAAATTCATGTTTTATGGATAAAAGTTCATTTTTTTGGTATTTAAAATTCTAATATTACTTTTTTAGCCCAGAATACATCTCTTTTGGTTACAAATTCTACTATTTTTAAAAAATTAATTATTTTGTTTTAAATGCAACTACTTTTTTACGTGTCATTTTTTTTGTTTTAAAGTTGAGTCTTTATGTTTATGAAGTCTACTATTATAGTTTAGCTTAAACAATTATCTTTTTTGATTAAAAATTCAAATATTTTGCTTGAAATTCCATTGCTCTATTGTAAATTTCAGTATTTCCTTAAAAAGTCATCTTTTCTGGTCGGAAATTTGACCGTTTTCTTAAAAAATGTATCCCCGAGGAATGAAAATTCTATTATTTTGGTAAAAAATTCAATTATTTGGTACTTTTCTATTTGATCAAAAAGTCGTCTTTTTGTTCGAAAATTGATCTTTCGAATTAAAAAATCATCTTTTGGTTTGAACTCTTTTATCAAAAATTTATTTTGTTACAATTCATCATTTAAGTTCAAATTACAAATTTTTTTATTTTAAAAATGTAAGTTTTTTATTGAAGATTCCTTCTTTTCTTAGAATTATTTGTTGTTAACTATCAAGGTAGCAGTTTCATTTTGGGTTTGAAATTGATATTTTAAATTGAAAATTGATCTTCTCTACTTGAAAATCCAATTATTTTGATAAAAATTTGTCTTTTTTGTTCCAAAATTATTATTCTTCGTTGAAAATTCCTTTTTTTATATAAAAATGCAACTGTTTTCGTTTCAAAAATTCGATTCTTATAAATTTAACGATTTAGTTAAAAATTAAACTATCTTTTATGAAAAATTAACTTTTTGGTAGAAAACTAACTTTTTAATTTAAAAATCATATTTTTGGTTTGATAATTCAATTGTAGTTGAAGATCCTCTTTCTGTTTTGAAAATTCTATTCTTTTTTTTTTAAATCAATGATTTTGCTGAAAATTAAATTTTTTGTGAAAATTCATAATTTGGTGTTCAAAATTTAACTCTTCTCTGGAATTCGTTTTTTTTTGCTTAATTTATTTCTCAATGATACTTATTTCTTTGGTTATTATATAGCTGATTCGTTAAAAATTATTCTGTTTTGGTTCAGAAATCAATGATTTTATAAAAACTTCCTGTTTTTGTTGTTGAGAATTTAACTGTTTCTTTTCTTGATTGAGAAATTAACTGTTTTCTAAAAACTTCTCATTTTTAAGGTTAAAAAATTGAACCATTTTTTGGGAATGTAACTTTATTTTCATGCAAATTTGATATTTTTTTGTTTAAACCTCGATCATTTGGTGTAAAGATTCATTTTCATAGGTCACGAATTGAACAATTTGGTCAAAAATGTAGCTTTTCGTTAAAAATTCATCTCTTTGTCTGAAAGTTCAACTTTATGGTTGAAAATTGATTCTGTTGTTGCTAAAAATGCAACTAATTGTTTGAAAATGAACTTTTTTGTTAAGAATGTGTCTTTTTGGGTGTAACTGAAATGTTTTCTAAAGTACTCAGAAAACATATGTTTTTGTTGAAAACTCATCTATTTAGTTAAAAATTTCAATATTTGGTTTAAAATAAATATATTTTGATTCGAGTATTTTAAGCTTTGAAGTTTGAAATCATTTTTAAAATAATTTACATGAGCTATTTTACCCTGAAGTTCTAAAACGTTCATTTCTTCTTAAAATTTATATAGAAACATTTTGTGTTGAATCCCTATAAAAGATTAAGAGTAAAAAAAATGTTATTTTTCACCCGAATATAGCTTGGAATTTCTTTTTAAGTTTAAGTGGTGACGTTGATCTAGTATATATTGGTCCTTCGAGCCGGATGCACATTAAAATATTTTTTTTCCTGAATCCATGTCGTTTATTCAGTTAATTAAAAGGATTAAAATTCTATCATTAATTTAATTCTTAGAAAGCAGCAAAATACAGTTAAAACATTTTCTTCTAATATTTCCTCATCGTTAAATCACAAACCCAGCCTTTGTTTTCAAGTGTCTCTCATTTTGCCTTTTCTCTTTGGAAGGACCTACAAGGAGCTCAAGTTTCCGAGTGATGCCATTTCTTCAATGAGGATTCACTTCTCTTTTGTCTCCTGTTCTGTTTTTTTAATTTTCTCTTTTTCTTTTTAGTCCCATTGAACGTAGCACGTACTTAAGTACATATCTACATGTGCAAGTTCGTGGAAGCTTGGCGGTACATTGCGATGCCGAACAAGCTGCAATACAATGACAAATAGAATGGCATCCGTCGCTTTCGCGGGACAACTTTTTGGATTTCGTGGTGGCATCTACTCTAACTTTTTAACGAGGATTTGAAGAACTTAAGGCATGAAATCGAGAAGAATCGAAATAGTTGAATGCAGCAAAGACGAGATGTGCACTGCGTATCCGCGACGAAAAACACATTTTTGAGTAAATTTATAGAATTAGGAACAAAAATAATTTACTCTTCCAATTGTAGGGCTGTTTGAAAAGCACTTTACTCTGTTTCGGAAACTTGTTTCATTACTTCCTTTTTTCCTCACAGATCTTTCAAACTAATCGTGACCCCCCCCCCCCCCCCCCCCCCCCCCCAAGTAAATTCATAAAATCGAACGCCTCTCTCCCCTTTAATTCAAAATTTTACCTTCGACTACAATTGATAAACGCCAAAAATAACATACTAAACACACAAAATGCTCTCATTATAGTGAAAATAGAGTGTTTTTCCGCAAAATTAAAAAAAATACGAATTTTCAACTCAAAGACGAATGTTTAACAACTCGCTTAAGTTTACGAGTTGACAAGTTTAATAATTTAGAAAAATTTGACCTTATTTTCAATGAAATCGTTGAAGAAAAAATTTTTACCAGACAAATTCATTTAGAAATAAATAGTTGAGAACTTTAAGAAAGGAGATGAATTTTAAAGCCAATAGTTGAATTTTTAATATCCAAAGAATAATTTTTAACGAAATGTTCAAATTTTTAAATAAAAACAAATTAACTTCAATTACACGCAGTTGCCTTTTTAACCAAATAGTCGAATCTTCGCGCGTAAAAGAAGAATCTTTCATCAGGCAGTTGAATTTTCGAACAAGGACTTTTCTACCAAAACAGCTGAATTTTTATTGCAAGAAATCGAATTTTCGAACAAAACAAATGAACTAAAACAAGTTGAACTTTTCACAAAAATAATTAAATTTTTAAAATAACACTAATTTTCATTAAAACAATCAAATTTTATAACAAAGTAGTTTAATTGAGGAGTTCTATTCCAGAAAGCGAGAGAAGCTCGAAAACGGATAGAAGTACTTTCCGCGTAGTGAAGTCATTTGTTAAAATTGTACATCATTATTACACCATTGAGCCATTTCCCTTTCGGGATGGGCGTGACTCACTCGGCAGGGGAAAGGAGTAGTGTATGGAAGGGATAGGGATTTTTCAGATTGATCCAGAATTCTCGTGCTATTTAAGTAATAACACGTTCGCTCCGCAACACTGCCCCGACCCAGGTTGCTGATCAATCTCTCTAGCAATCACCCCAAGCAAAGAGCCTCACGAAGTCGTTATGTAAGGTTCCCCACTTGGGTCAATTAATAGCCAAGGTCTTTGTTTCAGGCGTCATTCACTCTACTGACACTCTTTTTATCAACTATTTGCCGCCATACTTTCCTGTCCTGGCATACTTCTCTAG
>NC_046666.1:54112762-54116112 GCF_010883055.1 Belonocnema kinseyi
ACACCCTCTTCGTCGAAGAGAGCTATTCTTAAACACTTGTCCATAAATAATATAAATAACCATGAAGACATAACGCATCCTTGTCTAACTCCTTGAATAATACCGAAACAGTCACTCACTTTCCCATTCACTCTCACACTCGCTTTACTACCTGTATATATTGTTTTTATAGCTTGTAGGATCCATCCATTGACTCTATACTCTTTCAGAACTCTCCAAAGTTTACTTCTATCTACCTTGTCAAAAGCTTTTTCTAGGTCAACAAATGCACAGAAAACTCTTTTCCTACTCTCAAATCTTTTTCTGTTATTTGCCTTAAGCTAAATATTTGATCCGTACATGACCTTCCTGGCATAAACCCACTTTGGACTTCCCAAATCTTTGCTTCTGTTATTTTCATTACCCTACGAATAAGTATTTTTGAATATATTTTACTTACAGTGCTTAATAAGCTAATCCCTCTGTAATTATTGCACTCGCTTTTATCTCCCTTTCTCTTGTATATTGGTACGATAATAACTTCTTTCCAATCGTCTGGGACGTCTTCTATCTCGAAACATAAATTTATCAATTCGCAAACTCTATGTGGTATGTACTCGCCACCGTGTTTAAGCATTTCAGCGTTAATACCGTCTACCCCAGCAGCCTTACCGTTTTTCAAGTTCTTAAGTATATCCCTAACCTCAGTGACACAGACTTTTTCAATTGGGTTTTCCATCGCATCGTGTTCAACATCGCAGTTGTGGTGTCCTATAGCTTCATCTCCGAATTGTCTCCTAAAATAGTCTCTGAAAGCCTCTAGTATTCCGTCTGCATCATATACCATTTCCCTCCTACTATTTCTCATGTTGACAATTTCTGTACTTTTGTTTCCTTTCATTTAAATTTGAAAAAACAAAAAATATTTTTAGACAGCTCCTGAAAAATGAGCTTAAGTCTCTACTTACATATTTTTTCTCATTAAACTCGCCGTCAATAATTCGATCGATGAAATTTAAGCTACAACAAAATTCGTGCAAAAAAATTTAACACTAGTGTCTTGTCCAACTTTTCGGATAATCGAAAATATAATGGATTTTTAGTTTTTAAAATAAAGCGAGTCACAAACTCACGACGCGCCGTGGCAGGTTTTTTCAAAAAGAATACTAAGTTTAGGTTTGACATAGTATTTTCGCAAAAAAATGTAATTCTTAACTTAGGACAGAAAATTTCCGTGGAAAAATAAAAATTTCACTTTGGTACAAAAAATTATCGTTAATAAATACCATTTTTAATTTGGGAAAGGGAATTCCAAATAAATAAATATAATTTTGAGTTTGTGATAGAGAATTTCAGAATGAATTACAATTATAACTTTCGGACAGAAAATTTTCGAAAAGAATTTGAATTCTCACATAGAACTAGGATTTAAATAAAAAATTACAATTTTCATTTTAGGTTTTTGTGACAACAGGAAAGAACCCCGCATCAAATGTACATAAAATGGCTTTCTGTCGATTTTGATCAAACTTCGTAAAATTGTAGTTCTCAATGTCTTGATCAAAAGTGTTATGGGGCACAAAGTGTGAAAATTGACAGTTTTCGAGTTATAGAGGGTTAAACATCCAACCCTTTTAAGAAACATTTCCAAATATCTCGAAAACTGCAGCTCTGCGAAAAAAATGTTCTCTATGAAAACTATTGGGCTCTAACGGGGAAATGCAAAGAATGTTATGGCCTTAAGACACAGGTCATTTTTCAAGGTCATTCAATGTGAACTCGACATTAATTGCTAATACTCAGCCAATAAAGACAAGATATAAAGAGGAAATCAATATAGAACCCATGAATGCAAGAAATGAGAATGACTTACTCAATAACCAGCCAATCCTTGCCCTTCCTGACCCCCCCCCCCCCTGAAAAAGAAAACAAAGAACAAAATAACATAAAATGGGTGTTATCACGCGCAGCGCGCAAGTGTTATAAGCCCCATTAGTACTTTTATAATCATAAGAACAATAACTTTGGAGCTCTGCTCTCATTTTTATGCGAGTCATTTTGTATTCACAAAGGACGGGCGATTTGTTTCTGAGTACATATTCCCGTTGCAGCGGACCAGTGTGGTACACTTGTTTTGGCTGTTCTTTTGTTCCTTTTAATTGGAGATTGCTTTCTGCGTACATATTCACGATACTGCGAGGCAGATTGCTATATGTGATTTTGTTATTCTGTTTTATTTTCTCTTTGAACTATGTTACTTCATGAATGAGTAAACATTAGACCCGCTATTGTCTTAATCAAGCTCATTTCATGCCTTCATCGGCTAGATATTGACAACATCCTGGACAAATCTCGCCTTAATTGGTGACATAATGACTAAATCTCGCTCATCTCTTGCCTTCATTGCCTAGATAATGACTAAATCTCGTTCAAGTCTTGCCTTCATAGGCTAGATAATGACTAAATCTCGCTCATCTCTTGCCTTCATTGGCTAGATAATGACTAAATCTCGCTCATTTCTTCCCTTCATTGGCTAGATAACGACTGAATCTCGCTCATTTCTTGACTTCATTGTCTAGATAATGACTAAATCTCGCTCACGTCTTGCCTACATTGGCTAGATAATGACTAAATCGCACTCATGACTTACCTTCATTGGCCGGATATTGTCTGAATCAGACTCATTTCATGCCTTCATTGACTAGATATTGACAACATTCTGGACAAATCTTGCCTTCATTGGCTAGATAATGATTAAATCTCGCTCGTTTCTTGCCTTTATTGGCTAGATAATGACTAAATCGCACTCATAACTAGCCTTCATTGGCCGGATATTGTCTAAATCAAGCTTATCTCTTGCCTTCATTGGCTAGATAATGACTAAATCTCGCTCATGTCTTGCCTTCATTGGCTAGATAATGACTAAATCGCACTCATGACTTACCTTCATTGGCCGGATATTGTCTGAATCAGACTCATTTCATGCCTTCATTGGCTAGATATTGACAACATTCTGGACAAATCTTGCCTTCATTGGCTAGATAATGATTAAATCTCGCTCGTTTCTTGCCTTTATTGGCTAGATAATGACTAAATCGCACTCATAACTAGCCTTCATTGGCCGGATATTGTCTAAATCAAGCTTATCTCTTGCCTTCATTGGCTAGATAATGACTAAATCTCGCTCATGTCTTGTCTTCATTGGCTAGATAATGACTAAATCGCACTCATAACTAGCCTTTATTGGCCGGATATTGTCTAAATCAAGCTCATCTCTTGCCTTCATTGGCTAGATAATGACTAAATCTCGCTCATGTCTTGCCTTCATTGGCTAGATAATGACTAAATCGCACTCATGACTTGCCTTCATT
>NC_046666.1:54116212-54118918 GCF_010883055.1 Belonocnema kinseyi
TGACTTGCCTTCGTTGGCTGGATATTGTCAAAATCAAGCTCAATTCATGCCTGCATTGGCTAGATATTGACAAGATCCTTGACAAATCTTGCCTTCATTGGCTAGATAATAATTAAATCTCGCTCATCTCTTGCCTTCATTGGCTAGATAATGACTAAATCGCACTCATGACTTGCCTTCATTGACCAGATATTGTCTAAATCAGGCTCATTTTATGCTTTCATTGGCTAGATATTAAAAACATCCTTGACAAATCTTGCCTTCATTGGCTAGATAATGACTAAATCGCACTCATTTCTTGCCTTCATCGGCTGACTGTTGACTAAATCATTCTCATTTCTTGCCTTTATGGGTTCTATATTGATTTCCTCTTTATATCTTGTCTTTATTGGTTGAATATTAGCAATAAATGACAAGTTCACATTGAATGACCTTGAAAAATGACCTTTATCTTCAGGCCATAAATTTCTTTGTATATCTCCGTTAGAGCCCAATAACTATCATATGGAACATTTTTTTCGCAGAGCTGCAGTTTTCGAGATATTTGGAAATATTTCTTAAATGGGTTGGATATGTAACCCTCTATAACTTGAAAACTGTCCATTTTCGGACCTTGTGCCCAATAACACTTTTGATCGAGACTTTGAGAACTACAATTTTACGAAGTTTAATCAAAATCGACCGAAAGCCATTTCATGTACATTTGCTGCGGGTTCCTTTCCTTATAAATTATATTTTTTACTTTATTGCAGGGAGTTTTCGAAAAGAATTATAGTTTGACGGGAAGTTTTAGAAAATAATTTTAATTCTGATTTATAAAAAGGGAAATTACAACAAAAAAAGTTGCTCCAAGTCAGAATTTACCAGATATTAAAATTTTCTTACCCCAAATAAGAAATTTTTTTATTTTAAAATTCCCTTTTTTATAAAAGAAATGTTGCCAAAAGTTAAAATCTCGCTTTTCCAAATTTTATAAAAAAAGAACTCTATTTTTGAATTATAATTGAAAATTTTGTGAATTAATATAATTCTGAGTTTTGGAACGGAGAATTTTGGAATTAAATTTTCACGCCAAGGTTAACTTTACGCACGTTTACTATAAAAAAGCGTTTCTAGGCGGGGGGGGGGGTATCACGGAAAAGTTTTACGTATTGTTTAGAGGACCTCTTTTCTAAAAAAATTATTCTGAATTTCGATGGGGAAGAAATGAATCAAATAAAAAAAATTCCCGAAAAGAATTATAATTTAGACTTTGAGACAGGTTATCTACCAATTTTCGAAAGCACTCCTGAAAGTGATTCTGTTATATTTCTCTATGGTTTGAAATCGTGTTCATTATAGAGGATATTTCAATTTGGAAAACATCCGGAAATCTCAGGCAATCTAGAATGGTTGGGGGTTTGTGGAAGTTGTGTAAGTTTGTGTTTTACCAGAAATTGATGAATGAGCTGCAATGGAAGAGAGTTGTCGTGGTTAAGGACATAGCTCCACTTTTTCCCAAATCAAGCTTAAAATTTCCGAAACAAAGTTTTTGAAATCCCAAAGTTATCATTTTTCTCTTACTGTTAATAAATTATAATAGAAAATTGAACTTTAAGTAAAAGTGAAATTTCCTTTCGTAGTTTCTTAATGTGTAAATCATGTTTCAAAGTTAGCAGTCCAAGTTAAGTTAAAAGCGTTTTATTATCAGTCTTAAAATCGCTTTTTTTTAGACAGTACTTCAATTTTTAAAACAAACATAAATCACACGGAATTAGGTCAGGCCTAGGAGTGTCCGAAGTTGCGTAAGGCGATTTTTCACCAGAAATTACTGAATAAGCTGCGATGAATGGGCGTTGTCGTGGTGAAGGACTCAGTCGCCACTTTATCTTAAATCTGGCTTAAAATTTCCAAACAATAGTTTTTTGAATCAAAGGAAATCCTCTGTCAAACAAATCTCACTGTTAAACGACGATCTTCATTTATTAACACTCGCAATTGTTCCGCATTTTGAGATGTTTTGGCTTTTGCGGGCTTGTTAGAGACTTCGCCTAAACCACTCTTTGAGTCTCACTCATAGACGCAGATTATAATAAAACATTGTGCCCCAATTATAAGTGAACATTTTTTTAGTAGTTTCCTAATGTGTAAATCATCCTTCAAAGTTAGCAGTCAAAGTTAAGTTCAAAGCGTTTTATTTGCTGGCTTAAAATCGTTTTCATTTTAGAAAGTACTTCAATTTGGAAATCAAACTGAAATCACAGGGAGCTAGTCCAGGCCTGTATAGGAGTGGCCGAAGTTACATTAGGCCCTGTTTCTCCATAAATTTCTAAATAAGTTGCGATGGATGGGCGTTGCCGTGGTTAAATATACCCATAGGCCATTTTTTTACACATCAGTTTACAAAATTCTGAAATAGTTTTTGGAATTCCGAGTTCTCATAGACCTAAATTATGATATAATTTTGAACTCTGAGTAGTAGTGAAGATTCTTTTTGCAGTTTCTTAATGTATAAATCATGTTTCAAATTTATCAGTCGAAGTAAAGTTGAAAGCGGAAAAGGTTCTTGCAACGTGCTCTCAGCTTCCTAGGTTGGATTTTCTAGGGATTCTGTCTAATGGCATGGTGCAGAAGGAGCTCCTTCCTTCTTTTTATATTCACTACAACCACGAAATACTTTAACGATATTTTCCTCTCGACTTGGATTGCATGGATTAATACTGATGT
>NC_046666.1:54119018-54139024 GCF_010883055.1 Belonocnema kinseyi
GCTACTCTTGTTTTCATTATTATACTCTAATTTTTTACTCGCCTCCTTCTTTTGGATTTAGTTGATTAAACTCGGTGTGATTGAAGATTAAAAATTTAAAAATTCTGTTTTACACTCGGGAATCCTCTAAAGCGCTTGAAAATCCTTATCAGTCTAAACCAATTTTTCATTTAGGATTTAACGGAAAAAGCCCAGTTTTTGCCAGATTAAGAGATTTCTCGACCTTCAAAAGCCTTATAAAATGGAAAAATTAATTCGGCTGGAAAAAAATGAAAAATTTAAGAGTTTAAAGATTTAAGCATCTTTTAAAGGATTCAAAGGAATTTCAATAAATTTGAAGAATATTCAAAGGATTTTTAAAATTTCAGGGTAATTCAAAAGATTTCAAAACATTTAAAGGGTTTTCAAAAGATTAGAAAGACTTAGAAATATTTTAGGGTATTTTGAAGAATCCCAACATTTTTTGAAGAGATTAAACTAAATTGCAAGGGATTTTAACGGGTTGTATAAGATTTCCGAGAATTTCAATAGTTTTAAGGAATTTTAAAGTCTTTCAAAATGGTAATTTCATCAAGTTTTTAGGATCTCGAAAGATTTCAT
The DNA here is from genome assembly GCF_010883055.1 of Belonocnema kinseyi. NCBI lineage: Eukaryota > Metazoa > Arthropoda > Insecta > Hymenoptera > Cynipidae > Belonocnema > Belonocnema kinseyi. The sequence goes on from NC_046666.1 coordinate 54,119,619, forward strand.
AGGACTTTAAATACTTCAAGTAATTTTGAAAATTTTTAGAATATTTTAATGAAATTCTAAAGAATTCATTCAAAACCAGTAAATAATTTCAAAGGATTTCAAAGGATTTCAAAGGATTGATGAGTTTTTAATGTTTCAAGATATATTCAAAGATTTTGAAGATTTTAAGATATTTTAAAAGTTTTCAAGGAATTTAAATTTTCAAGAATTTTCAAAGTATTTCAAATATTTTAAGGTATTTTAAAGTATTCTAAGAAATTTCCTAGGGATTCAATAAATTGTCATCTGAAATCCTGAGCTTTCATATAACTTCACTTGATTTCCAGGACTTTTACAATATTTTAATGAAATTTTAATGAACCTATTTACAAGAATTGAAAGTTTTCGAAGGATCTTAAAGATCTTAAAATATTTTAAAGATTTTAAGCAATTTTAAAAACTCGAGGTGTTTTTTTTAGATTTCTAGCAATTTTCAGATGCTTCAAAAACGTGCTTTGCGTGCTTCCCAAAAACATTAAATATTTCTTTTACGTTTATCGGACTTTGCACTTTTTTGACTATTTATAATGTTATAGATTTAACGACAGATTAACCAGAAATTAAAAATCCATATAAATTTCAGTTGAGGGTTTCGAGACTTCAAATTGTTAAAATATAAATAAAAGTGATATCATGCATGCTTTAAGGGCATGTGATACTTAGAAAATTGTCGATTTTACCAGTTTTAGGTTCCGACGGCTTTTTTTCTTTAATAATCAATATTTTGTCTTAAAAATTTGGGACATGATAGCGACCATGCTAACGGACGTCCCGACATACTTTTTTTTGGTTTAATTCAAAAAAGTTTTAATTTAGCAAAATCTGATTAATTTGCATAGCGCTTAGAAATTAGTATCGATTTTACCAGTTTTAGGTTCCGACGGCTTTTTTCTAGAATAATCAATATTTTGTCTTAATGTGGGAAATGATAGCGAACATGCTAACGGACGTCCCCGCACACTTTATTTGTGTTTTTTTTTCAAAAAATTTTTTGATATTGCTAACAACGTGTGTACATTTGGAGGTAATGTATGTTACAATTCTCCTGTGCGTTACTTCCAAACTACACAATATTTTTGGCCGAAAACTTTGGACTTGCAAATAAACATAATAACTAATCTCCCGGAACTAACCCTTTTTGCAGGCAATCAAAAAAGTTTATTTCATAAATAATTTCCAGATTATCGGAAAGGCAGAGATGAAAATCGACGTAACCTCAAAATAATACATATGCATATAATTTTTATTTAGCACAGTATATTTTTTTTGTTATTATCCCTCAAAAAAGAGTCCGGGGACGTCCGTTATGATATTCTATAGTATCTCCGAATTCAGTTTTTAAAAATTTTCATTTTTGTGGAAAAAAAGCCGGGGAAACTGCAAGTATCACATGCCCTTAAGAAAATTATATAATCTCGCTTTAATAATTTTTTTTAAGTTTCAAATTTTATTTTTTACTTCATTTTATTAGTATTAATTATGATCGCAATTGTTCTTTCAATTTTTGAGTTATTTAAGGTCACGTCTAGCTTGACGAAAATCTTAGAGAAAATATATAACCAATGATTAGTGATTGGAGACATTTATAAAATGACAATAATTTAATGCTCTTATTAAGTTTTTTTACTCTGATTTTTTCATTGTTTAAAATATTTCAATAATTACGTAAGATTACGAGCTGTCAAAGAAAAGGTAAAAAAAGGCATAAATGAGTCCTGCTTTCTTACATTATAGGTTGCAAATTTTTTAACTTTCCTGATTTAGTCAAAAGTCTCATAAAATATATTTTGTTTTCCTTGATAAATTTGAAACTAAAAAGTTCAAATATACGTTGCTCGATTTAGCAGCGTGAAAGCTGAAGAAAAAATATTGTTTCAATACATGTTTGATGCTTTATTTCTCATTTTTAAGATTAGATTATTTTAGATTAGATACCGTATCCTAATTAGCTCATTAAAAAATATTTTATTATGTTGATTTTTATTAATATTCCACTGTAATATTAGCTAAAGATGTGTGATAAAAAGTTTTAGAAAGATCTCTTTGCTAATTGTTATTCATTTGTTCAACCAAATAATTTAACAAAAAATCGATTTTAAGTTTAACAACTTGAACAAATAATCTCCTATAGCCACGAAAATAGTTTGTATATGTACATAAGGGTCGCTGATTATAAATTTAAGGGCGAATCATTCAAAAGAGCGGCCATTTTTGTAATATTAATAAAAAATACTAAAAATAAATAAATACTATTGGCCATACATAAATATTTCTCAAGGGTAAAAGCACCCTTAATTGGGACAAAATACCTCCATTACATGTTTTTGACGCTTTTCTTTGGAACGGGTACATCCAAAACAAATAATTTTTTTTCAAAAAAATAGTATTTACATTTTACAATAAGAATAGAATATTATTTTAGAGGCTGATATAAATTTTTCCTCAGTGGCTTATAACTTCTGAGGAACCAATCCTCAAAGTACGGGGTGAGTTTCACATCCTCATTTCGAGTTCAAGTTATATTATGTTATCTGCCAATATCTTAAGAAGCATATATGGGAAATATTAATAATATATTTTGAATCTTCTTTATGAATGTTGAAAAAAACTGAGCCACCATTTCGAATTTGTGCACCCTTAAATTTATAATCAGCAACCCCAATATGCATATGCACACTATTTTCCTGGCTCTAAGACTTTATTTGTTCAAGTTTTTCAAATTCAAGATCGATTCTTCGGAATTTTTTGTTTAAACAAGTAAATAAATATTCGCGAAGAGATTATTATTTTAACTTTTCATTGCTCACCTGTAGCAACACAATTTAAAAGGTTTCATTTAAATCGGTGGAACGCCTCGGGGTTCCAAAGTTTTAAAATTTTTAACGTCTAAAGTGACTCATCTACACCATTTATTTTAAAATTATTCATAGGAGGTTTAAATTCTCAATTTGACTTGTATGAAAATAATTTTTTGCTAAAAACAAAGCTCCTTTTGATTCAATAAAGAATTTAGAGAATGAATTCAGATTCTCTGAGAATTGTTGTGTGAATATAGGAAGAAAGTCGAAGCAAAGTCTCGCGGCTTAATATTGTCATGTAAATTTCTGGGATGGTTCGCTGGGACAGGAGGACAAGAAAAAAACAGAAATTTATGTCTGATATTCATTTTGATGCTAATATAATATCACGAAGTTCCCTTTGAATATCCCCAGATTCTTATTCATTTTCTGATATACTTTTTGCAATTGAATAGAGGTCTTAATTGACTACTAAAATCTATGTTTGACAATGCCAGTTTTCTATCTTGAGTATTTATATTTATATTTTCTTTATTTATTATGTTTAATATCATTTTCCCTAATATTTATGTTTTTTAGTGTTTTATGTTGAACTGTGTGCTTCAAAAATGAGGCATGAATCATTTCTGTTGAATTCGGACGCATGACGCAACCTGAAGCAACTAACGCGCTGAGAGAGCGGCCCGCGTGCTGTTTTTCGCACTTGACTGAATACTGCCTCTCTCGTTCTCGTGGCTCCCCTCATCACAAATTGTCGCAAACAAGAATTCTAGGAATGCACAAATCCAGTGTATCCTAGAATTTTCATCAATATTTTGATATTTTTCGAAAAATTTCTGAAAGTTCTATAATATTCTGCAGTATTCTGCATTTTCTTAGAAATTTCGGATTGTCTTGTAATGTTCTGGAATGTTCTAGATTATTATGCAATTTTTTAATGTATTGGTATTTTCTAGAAAATTCTGGAATGTTTAGGAATATCTAGAGTGTTCTGTAATTTTCTTAAATATTTTTGAATATTTAAAAATGTTCTATAATATAATATTCTATCATATTTATCAATACTGATTTTGGCATTTCTAGAATATTTTTTAATGATCTGAGATCTTCTAGAATATTCAAAATGTACTGAAATTTTTTCGCTTTAAATCAGAAATTTACTATAAAAAAAGTGTTTTTTTTAGAATGATCCATTTTTTAACATATTGTTTATTATTCTATCAGGAAAATTAATAATAGTTGAGAAAATTTCCCTATATTATTCCCGATTATTTCCGAATTTACACTGGTAAAATGAATAAACGAAAATTAAAAAAATTCCAAACTTGTTCTAAGATTTCTTTATTTTCTATTATCTATCGATAATTTTTTACAAAGAATGGAAAACGTTTTTTTTTATTTTAGCATAAAACTACACTATTCACACTATTTGTGACTTTTTTGAGCCAAGACAATATTTTGCTATTATTTCGAGGAAAATTACGATAAAAACACTATTGTATCACTATTATTTGCTAGTGCCACTTTTTCTTTACTTTTTCTTGAAAATTTTTTTCAAGGCCAAAGAAATAAAAAAGAGGAAAAAGAGTCAAAAGTGATGTCAAAGGTGAAAAATGAAAATTATACATCTATAAGCTCGCAATTTAAACTAATCAGCCTACTCACAGTAAGAACTCTAAAGAAATAGTGTAAATTACCCAAATTGACAAAATTGAATTTTGGCTAATATATCTCAAATTTCCATAAATTTCCTGTATTATCACCATAAATTACCAAAAAATGTGCGAAAATTGATAAAAATATTTCAAATTAAATTTGGTATAATTTATGGTAAGTTACTATGTTTAAATCTAAAATCACCATAAATATCGAAAATTTCCATAGATTTCCGTAAATGTATAGACATTTCAAAATTTTATTTTGGCAATTAATGGTAAGTTTTTATAAATTTTCTGTAATATTACCAGAAATTATTTTTAAAAATCATAAATTTTCGGAAATTTATAAGGATGTTTAAAATTGAATTTTAGGTAATTTATGTCAAGTTACCATATTTACCTTGAAATTACCGCAAATTAGTGTAATATTACCATAAATTATCAAAAAATTTCATGAATATCGGAAAATTTATTAAAATGTTTAAAATTGAATTCTGTGTCATTTTTAGCAAGGTTCCATATTTTCCGGTAAAATTACCATAAATTACCAAACAATTTGATACATTTCGGGACACTTATAAAAATGTTCAGTTTAATTTTCGTTAACTTATCATTATACAATATTCACCTGTGAAAATTACTATAAATGAACGAAAATTTCAGGAAATTTGCAGTCATTTAAAATTTAATTTTGGAAAATGTATGGTAAGTAACCATAAATAACCCCTGATATGGACTGTTCTCACGACTTCATATCATGCAATGTCAATAACCCCCTTAGGTGCTATTCGACGCGAAATTTCACATACTTTCTAACGGGTTTAAAAAAAGTTTCTCGTTCTTTCTTTGAAGGTTTTATCGCCCTTTAAAGTTAACAGTGATTTTTAATATCTCGCGCCAGTCGTTCCAAAAATTATCAACTTTTAGTGTAGATTAAAGAATTGAAGATCCTTAATTTTTATGAAGACTTCACTCGACTCTTAAGAGGCAACCGGTTTTTGACAATGTAGAAAACATAAACTTATTTTTTCAAAAACCTCGCAATGTATGCTTAGAAATTTCTTTCTTCAGTCGACTCTCAGATTAAGCATTGTCGGGTTTTAATGTGGTCTTAAATCCGTGGCTGGCCCTGGTCAGAAGTCGTAATTTAATGAAATGGGGTTCGACGCGGCGCCGAGAATCGCGTCGTCCTGTGGTGACATCCAGAACCTTGTCCGAAGGCGTCTATGTCGTGTTCTCATTTCTTGTCTGCTGGCACGAACCGGTTACTGGCAGAATCATTGGGACTACATAGGTCCAGCCGATGCGATGGTCCTGGTGACTGGCAGATCGCCATGCAAATTCTTTAATCCTGGCCAAAGAACAGCGGCACGTCAAAGGACAAAACCAGTAATCCGGTTTCCATCATGATTCGCGGTCGAAGCTGAGGACGATTCGTGAGGACTGACGAGCCGCAGATAATTCTTCGACGTTCTTTCTTCGATTGGGACACTGTAACCAGGGATCGAATTACCGCTTATTAGAGTCGCTCCCGTTCCGAGAGACTTAGATCAAACTTCGGATAGATCGTTTGTCGTCAACACCGCTTTCAATGTAAATGCTTATAAATTACAGTACGCGAAGAGAATACTTCTTGGGAATCTTCTTCATTTTCGCTGAAGGGCTTCCAGTCGTTCGGAATCTAAGATATTAATCAAAGTATTATGAAGACGGATAAAATCTAGTTAGAATCTTAAAAGGAAGTTCAGGCTGGCCTCAGGTCAGGAAATACCCTGAAACCAGGGGAAATGTCAGGGATTTGAAGGGGAAAAAATGGCATAAGGAGAGAAATTTCTGAAGAAACACACACATCAAGAATTAAAATTTAGGATATTTAAATGAGATTAAAATTCAACTTAAAACACTTTTTTAACGTCCAATAATAAAATTGATGATAATAATTCCTGAAAATAAATTCAAGAATACAACGACCAAATTTGGACAACCACCACAAAATGTTCTCACTGCAATCTGAAAAGAACAAAAAAGGAACATCCTCCCCTTCTCTCTCCCCCCTAAAAAAGAAGAAAAAAGAAAAATATTCGTTTTAAATTTGGACAAAAAATAAAAAGGAGGAAAGCAAAATGAGAAGGCAACCAACCAAATCCCCTTCAAATGTTCTCATTTTTCTTTCCTCCTTTTTATTTTTTGTCCATATTGAAAACCAATATTTTCCTTTATTTCTTCTTTTTTTTTAGGGGGAAGAGAGAAGGGGAGGATGTTCGTTTTTTTTTTAGATCGCAATGGGACCATTTTGTGGTTATTGTCCAAATTTAATCGTTGGATTCTTGATTCTATTTTCAGGAATTATTCACATCGAGAATAATCATGGCTGGCACAAAATCACGTTTAGTCTCTTTTCTTCCTCAGATCACTTTTCTTTCAATTAATTAACACATAAATTAATCACTATTTATCCAAATACATATTTCTGAGTTTTCTTGAATTATTTTTAAATGTCCTAGGGTGTTTTAAAAGATTCCAAGGAATTTTTTACTTATTTTAATAATTTGAAGGAACTCTAATCAATTTGAAAGATTTTCTGATGTTTAAAAAAATTCCAAGGGATTTTCGAGAGCTTTTACTATATATTTTCAAAAGATTTTAAAGTAATTGGTATATTGTATATTTGATCAGATTTTTAAAGGTTTTAATTATTTTAAGTGATTCTCGAAAGCTCAAAAGCTATTTTTATAAATTTTTCATGATTTTAGAAAATATCGTTAGATTTCATCGAATTTATCTGAATTTCATTATATTTAATGGATTTCAAATCATTTATTCACAAGAAATAAGGGATTTCGTAGGATATCAAAGATTTTCAAATATTTCAAGGGGTTTTAAAACATATCAAGAGATTTCAAAAGATTTTAAAGCATGTGATATATCTTGAAATATTTTAACTAGATTTTAATAATTTGAGGTGACTTCAAAGTCTTTTAAAGATTTTATGGCACTTTTAAAAAATCCAACCAATCATCAAGATTTTTAAGTTTAATTTTTTTAAACTTTTTCCAGGGATTTAGAAAGATTTCAAATATTTTGGGATATTCTAAGCTATTCCAAGATATTTTTAATATATTTAAAAAGCTTTAAGGTATTTAAAAATAGTTTAAAGGATTTTGAATATTTTAGTATATTTTAAAAGATTCCAATGCATTTTCGATCAATTTTAAGCACTTAAATGGATTACAAAGATTAACTTGATTTGAAAAAATTCAAAGTATTTGGAATATCATAGGTATCTTAAAAGATTCCAAAAATGTTTTATTATATTTCATAAATTTTTAAGATATTTCGAAGAATTTAAAGATTTTACGGTATTTAAACAAATTCCAAGACATTTACAGGATCTTTAAAAAGTTTTAAAGGAAAGTTTTGACGAAAAAAATATCATGGGATTTTCAATTTATTTAAAAAATTGAAAATTTTAAAAAATTAACATTTTTAAATTTATTTTCAAAAATATCAAAAGATTTTTGAGACCTTCAGAAATATGAAGAGTTTTCAAAAGATTTTAAAGGATTTGAAAAATCTTGGGGTATTTTTAATAGATTTATAGAATTTAAAGTGATTTCAACGGATTTTAAATATTTCAGGGTATTTTTCATAATTCCCAGGTATTTTCAAGCTGTTTGAAACGTTTTAAGGAATTTCAAAGGAATTATACTATTTTTCGATATTTTATGCAACTCTTAAGTTATCTGCAAAACATTTTAAAAAAATTCAAGGAGTGTTTAATGGATTTTAATAATTTTATAAAATTCCGAGTTATCTGCAAAACATAAAAAAGTTCAAGTAATGTTTAATGGATTTTAATAATTTAAAGGAATTTAAAAAGTTTTTGAAATATTTCAGGTTATCTTTTAAAATTTTAAAGAATTTTCAATCAATTAAAACGTTTTAAGGAATTTTCGAGAATTTTAAGCGGATTGCAAGGTTTTACAAACGATTTCAAACAATTTAAAAAATTGTAGGTTATTTTTTTTGAAAACTTGAAGAAGTTTTAAAGAATATTAAAAAGTTTTAAGGGATTTTAAAATAATTCAAAGAAATGTACCAAATTTTAGGGTATTGGAAAAGTTTCCAAGAAATTTTGAATAGATTTAGATAATTTGAAAGGATTTGAAATATTCTGAGGTATATATGGTAAAAAATGTCAAGGGATCTTTTAAAAGTTTTCAAGGATTTGAAATATCTTAGGCTATTTCAAAGATTACAAAGAAATATTTAATTGAATTCAATCATTCAGAGGGATTTTAAAGGGATTAAAATATTTTAGAGCTTTTTAAAAAACTACTAGGTATTTTGAAGAGATTACAAAATAGTTATAATTTTATAATTTTTAAATATTTTAACTTCTTTCAAGAAATTTATTGGCAAGAAGTAAGGCATGTCGTAGTGTTTAAAAGATGGAAATAGATTTTGAAACATTTATTTTTGGACTTCGCCCTGCATTCTTATTAATTTATCCTAAATTCGTGGAAATTTTTTTCATTTTTTGGAATTCTCTTAAATTTTCTAAGATTTTTTTTTATTTGATTCATTCTCAAGTTTTTTAAACATACCTCGAGTCTTAAGGTTTTTCACCAAATTCTTTCAAATTCCCCTGAAATTCTCTACATTCTTTGCACTGATTTTTTTTATACGCATTTTTTAATTGTTTTCAGTTTACTTGAAACTTTCTTTAATTCATCTTGAATTTTCATAAATTTCATCGATGAATTGTATTTTCAAAATATTCTTTTTAATTCAAAAATAATTAATTATGATGCTGTTACTATGCAAGTAGAGGAAGAGTTCGAGAAATGTTATTTTACATTTTTTTAGCAATAATTTTTTAAATAAGATAATGTAGAGGATTAAGGAGAAGTAAAAAAATTATGTTTTGAACTTTGTTCATGAGGTACCAGTAAAGTGGAGGTATCCTATCAGGATTACCCTTTATTTAAAAAAAATGTCATTAAGTAAGAGATCCATTAACAAACTCCATAGAAAGCATAAAATGTTTGTTAATATTCCAAAAAATTCCAACTGCATCAAAAATTATTTTGTCTGAAATATGATTTTATATTATTATTATTAAAAATAAACTTTAAAAAACTGTAAACATACAAGATTGTAATCATTTTTGCACATAGAATACGTTGTATTTGTAGACTTAAAATCAGAAAACTGAAAGTAACCTAACAATAGGGGGGTGGGCGGTAATTATTTACAATTACGTTGGCGATACAAGGGGGTGGTAGAATCAAAATATCTTTTAAAAAACCTTTAGTCGATATATAGACGTCCCCTTATTACATGCAGCCCTGCGAAAATAAATAAAAAATTTATAAATCTATAATTATTTTATTCCATTCATAAAAGTTTATATAGTAAAAGTCTTACAATATTAAAATTTCGGCCTTTAACATTAATGGCAAAAGAAAAGCAAAAATTAGTCAGAGAAAAATTCAAGTTTCAACTTTGAAGTAAACTAGAATTTAATATACTCATAAAAGTTAAATCAAAAGGAATAAAATCTAACTAAAAGCTCTATAGTCTTTGAAGTCTTATTAGTGAACCTAAATTTTTGACGTGTTCAAAGATCAGTTAAAGCTCGAAAGGAATTTTTAAAGTGACCAGAGTCTGACGAGCGCTGAAATTTCGAATGAACGTGATGCAGTTTTCAGAGATTTCGATCAGCTGATGAGACACGTCCAGATTGAAATCGGTGCCTCGTGAAACGTCAGAGGTTTCATTTCGTGCCGATGGCAATGTGACAGAGCTTAATTGGATTGAGATTCGTGACGACTAACCGTTAGAAAGCCACCTGGTGGCTTCTTTACTCGTGCTGCATCACCAATTTTCTTCCGCAACGAGGCTCTAGAGGCAAATCGTAGGGTCTAGAGACAGACACTACGAGGCATTTCATTACCGTTGATGCTCACTCCAATCATTACTTTCTAGGATTCTATTTCGCCACATCTCTTTTCAAGTAATCCTGTGAAATAGCACTTACGGGGCTTCTGGAATATTGGAAACCTTAGTTAAAAAAGGCGTCGCGTGTGTACAAAAAGGTTCTCGTGGCCTATCAAGACGTTACATTAGTTTTTCAAAATCTTACCCTCAATTACTTCACCGATTGTCACCTACTTTATCTCCAATCCAATAATTCCATTCCTTTTACTTCTTCTACTTCCACAATCTAGCTAATATTTATCTACCCACCCTTTCCCTGCTTCTCCCTCCTCTACTTTCCATCACTTCTGTACCCTAATTTCCATCACTTCCGTACCCTACTTTTCCTCCTCACCATTGCTCTACTTTCACTCTCCTTAATTCTCCGTCTAACCCTTCGTTCAGTTCTCCTGCTGCTGCTTCTACCACTTCTATGCTACTCTTCCTTCCTCTATTCACTTCATCTGCTTCCGTGCCCTTTACTCCCTGTTCGATTTTCCTCCCAATCATTACTAACCACCCACCCTTCCCCTACTTCTTTTTCCTCTACCTTACCTCATTTCCCTACACTACTTCCCCTCCTCTAAGTTGCCCTACTTCTTCACTACTCAAATCCCCCAATCCTGCTTCCCTGCTCTTTAGTTTTTCTACTTCCGCTCCCATCTCGTCCTCATGCCTTCTTCCCCTTCACTGCTTCCCCTAATTCGCCTGCTTCCCCTTCCAGCCCCTACTATCTTCCGTCCATCTCCAACTTCTCCCTCCGCTACTTTCCCTCACTTTTCTATTTTACTTCCACTCGCTTCACTTCTGCTCCTTCTAAAATTCTCCAACTTCCCCTCCCGTGAAAAAGTATGAGGAGCAGACATTCAAACGAAACTATAAGGGTTTCTTCAAGGGGCTACAAAACCCTTAAAATTGATAAAATTTTATCAAATGCTCTGATTTTTTCGGATATTTTGAGTACGGGGTGAACACTTGACCGGAAAACCAGGACTTTCAAATAGTTATGGGACCGTGTTTCAATTACGTAACGTTTTTTCAGAAATTTTGAAATACGTGTCCCCCTTTTTGAAGGTCTAAACTTCCCGTAAATTTTATGGACTAAATTTGTTCCGTCAATTTATTTAGAGGTCTTCAAAAATACAAATATAAGAAGATTTGTTTGGGGGGAAGTTTGGCCAAATCTAACTTTTTCTACGAGTGCACAAAGTATAGTTCCAATTTCAAACCAGTAATTGAATTTTCAACCAAAAAGATGAATTTTCAACAAAAAATGTAATAGTTAATATTTTAAACAAGACAAGATTTTCATTTTAAATTAAAAACGGTTGCATTAAATACATTTTTAACCAAATAGTTAAATTTTCAACAACTTCAATACATTTTCTAACAAATAGTTAGATTTTCAAATGAAACAAGTTCTTTTTCTAAACCAAAATCAAATAGTTAAATTGTTGTTAAACTCCTCAATTTTTATAATTTAAAAAATAAGTTTTTCACACGAAAGTTGAATATTCTACCAAATATAATAATTGATGTTATTTTGTCGACCAGGGTAACTAATTAATTAATATCTGATGTTAGATATAGCCCATTGCTGGTCAAATAATTTTTCTGGAGAAAACTAATATTAATACTAATAATAAATGTCAATATCTAACATCAAAAATGAACTATTCTACCAAATAGTTGAATTTACGAACACATTATTGAATTCTCAAGTCAGAAAAATTAATTTTGTGCAAAGTAGTTTAATTTTCAACCAAAGTGATGAGTTTTGAACAAAGAATATTCAGTTTCTACTAAAAAGTACAAATTCTCAACAAAATACATACATTTTTAACTAAATATTGAAATTTACAACCAAGTAGATTAATTTTCTCCAGGAAAGACCAATTTTTGACAAAAAACATGAATTTTTAACAAATAGTTGAATTTTCAATAAATTTCATAATCTTGCTACCAAATAGCTGAATTCTGAAACTATAAAAGATCAATTTTTTAATCCTGAAAGGAAATAGTTACATTTTTATTTAAAAAATAAATTTTGAGTGATAAGCACCAAATTTTTTACAAAACTTTCAATTTATTTACCAAATAGGTGCACTGTCTACCAAATTGTTGAATTTTTAATTAAGTAGTTAAATTTGCAGTTTACAAAATTATTCCTAAACCAGAAAATAGATTTTCAAGAAAGCAGTTCAATTTTGAACCAAAGAGATAAATTTTTAACTGAAGTTATGAATCTTAGAATAAAAGAAAATAATTTTTAAGAAAGTAGTTCAACTTCCAACCAGTGAGTTGAATTTTCTAGCTAAAAATTTAATTTTCAACCAAAAATCTAATAGTTGGTATTTGAAACAAAATTAATTTTAATTTTAAATAGGAAACAGTTAAATATAACAAAAAATAGGATTCATTATTTATATTTACAATTAAGTAAAATTATTTGCTAAACAAGAAAAATTGATTTATCAACAAAATGTTTAATTTTCAACCACAGAATCAAATTTTCAATTTGGATAAATAAATTTTAGATAAATAAAAATTAGCTAAATAAATAAATTTTTAAAAAAGTAGTTCAACTTTCGACCAAGTCATTGCAATTTTACCAAATTGTTGAATTTTCTGAAAAACAGTTGAATTTTAGCCTAAAAAATTTGAATTTTAAACAATAAACTTAATTTTGTACCGAAAATCAGCCACGAGCGATAGTTATGAAGCCTGTGATTATTAAACATAAATTTTGATAACTTATAGATACAAATTTCATAAATTTATTTCAAATAATGATAATTTCATTTATTATTAATACGAATATTAATAGGCACATTTTTCTACATAAGACTGCTATGCAGCATAGAAAAATCGTTGACCTACCCCCCTCCCCCCTACCAAAATACTTTATGAAATTTATGCGCGGCCCCTAACTTCTACGAAATCTATTTTAAAAACTTCAAACGCTTGTAACTTTATTTCATCTGGTGAATCTCAAAGTGAAAATTTCTGAGGAATCCACAATGTTATTTCTTCTAAAATTCTTTTCTTAAATTGCGGTTTAGTATTCTCGAAGGGCCATTAACAATCAGGTCCAGGAGCAACCAGGTGGTACATCTGGTTTTTGGCTCTTCTGTCCACTTATTCTCTAAAAATAAGAAAATAATCTCAAGAAATATTTTCGATCCTGATTGTTTAGACATTTTTTACCTTTTCAGGAAAAATTGTCCATTGTTCGAAATCTCTTTACTCGTGTATTGAAAGTGACGGTGCGTGTCCGCTGGGATTTATCTACGCGTTAAATCGTCGCGGTGAGTTACCACCATTCACCGCCACACTATGTGTTTATCGTCGTTGTAATCGCTCGAAGTAGCGTGTCTGATGTGACACTACATCTCCTGATATTACTACTGGTCGTAAACGATACCTGCATTTCTTATTTTTTACTTTCTTACTAGACGTTTTAAACAAAAAAAAATGGTCAAGAAAAAGCACGTGCAGCAAGTGATTAATAGGACAGTAGTTCCAGAATAGACTTTTTTGTCGCAAGTGTTATTATTTTGCATCTGTTACAATTATCAAAAAGTTGAAAAGACCTAATACTCAAAATTAGAACAGGTTATAGGCCCAGGATATCCAAAATTTAAACTATTTTCTTATTACCAAATAATACTGATGTTTGCCAGTCTCAAAATGGAATTTGGTCAATTCCCCCACTTTCCCTCCCATAATCGTCTCCCTCATTCTCTCTCCCTACCACACCCCTCATTTCCCATCACTTCCCCTACTTCCCTTCCTGAGAAAAAAGTGCGACGGGCGGAACCTAAAAAACGATTTTAGGCTATTTGGATATTTTTTAGTTTTCGATAATCACATTGTCTAAGATGGTCCTCTGTTTGGTAATCACCATCTAATGTTAAAAATGTATTTTTCTTTTATAATTAAAAATTCCATTCTTTTTGTAGAAGATTAACCTTTTGCTTTTTTTCATTTGAAAGTTTATATTTTTAGTAGAAGTATTGCAATCTTTTTGCATAAACATGTAACTGTTTTGTTGAAAATTCAACTATTTTCAAAAAATGGACTTTTTGTTTAAAATTCGTATTTTTGTGTTAACAACTCAATTGAAGTCTTTTTGAGTGAAAATTAAACTTGTTTTTGGAAATTTTTCTTTTTAATTAAAAAATGTACCTGCTTCAGTAGAATCTTCATCCGCCTTGTTCAAAATTTAACAATGTCGCAAAAAATTGATCTTTTGTTTAAATTGAATATTTTGGTTTTGAAAAGAGCTGAAATCTTTTATGGATAAAAATTCAACTATTTTATTAAAAAATCATCTATTTTAAGTGACATTTCATCTTACAACTGTTTGGTTGAAAAAAAAAACTATTTTTTTGAATAATAATACTTTTTGCTCTAAAATTTTACTGTGTTTTGTTTAATTTAAGTAATTAGTCGAAAATTTACTTTTTACATGAAATTCATTTTTTGATGTTGAAAAGTAAACTAAAATGTTTTCGGAATAAGTGTTCAGCTTAAAAAAATTCTTTACACATTAAAAATGTATCTGTATAGTCAAATTTCATTCGTCTTTTTGGATTAAAAACTCTATTTTTTCATAGAAACTAATATCTTATTTAAAAAATCATATTGTGATCGTAAAAAGTTAACTGATTCTTTTTAAATGTAAATTCAACTATTTTTTTGAAAACTTATTTTTTTGCTTGAAAATTCATCTGCCTTTGTAGTAATTTCATTTTTTTTACGAAAATGCAACTTTTTGGTTAAAAATTATTATTACATTCTTATCATTTATGATTGAGAAAGTATTAGAATTGTCGGAAATTTGACATCACACTTTTTAAACGGATCTCCACGTTTCGAGACCCCCTGAATCCGAAAATCGGGGTTTCACGATGGCGTCTGTCTGTCTATATGTCCGGCCGTCCGTCCGTAAACACGATAACTCTCGAAAAAATGAACGAATCAAATTCATCTTTAGCACACTATTTTTAGGTCCTAAAAGAAAGGACGAGTTCTTGAACCAGCCATTTTTAATAAAAATTCAAAAAGTGAGCGTATGTTGAAAATTTTTATACCACTTTTTTCTGAATTTGAAAATTGTATGTACGGATATTTATAGTATTAAAACTAACAAACAATTTATCCTCATGACTTTTTTCGATAAAAAGGAAATTCTCAGAGTTACAGCGTTTTCAAAATATTTTTAATCAACCGAAAATCAAAATTTGAAGCTGAAAAACGCACTATATGAAAAAAAGTATAGAAAAGAAGAACATTTCATTTTAAAAGCCCTACAAGATTATTATAACCAATTTTTGGATTTTCTTCAAAAATCTAAAATGATTTAGATTTGAGAAATTTAATCTTTGACTATACTTAATTAAGTAGACAATTCATAATATGAAGACGCATATAAATACTACCATCTAAAAGAGATATTTTTGATAAACTTTTTTTCAAGCATTCCAAATGCAAATAATAAATATCCGAGCGCGAAGCGCGAGGTGTAATTATGTTCGAGTGCGAAGCGCGAGATTCAACCGTCGCGCGCCCTAGGCGTGCTCAAACTTGCGAGTAAACTTTGTAAAGGAATCGTTTTTTTATTATTTATATTTTTAATTACAAATTAATCCCTTTGGCTGAAATCTTTTCTATTATTTTGAAAATGAATCTGTCTATTGGAAAGCCTTTTTTGGGTTTAAAATTAACTTTTTAACTGAAAATGTAACTGTTCTGTTTTTTCAAAAATTGATCCCATTTAGTTTAAAATTCTCCTTTTTTATCAGAAAAAAAGAATAATTTTCTTGCTTTCAAAATTCCATTTTTGTTTGTTAAAAATTCATTATTTTCTTTTAAAGTAATTTTTTGCTGAACAGTCATATTTATTATTTAAAAATTTAATTTTTGTATAGAAAATTAGTCGTTTGGCCTGAAGGTTCAACAATTTGAATAAACTCTCATTTCTTTATTGAGTGAGAAATCTCTATTTTTTTATTTCGTCTTTTTAGTTTAAAAATTCTTTTATATTATTATGTTAAAAATTTAATTATTTTGTTGATAATTCAAGTATTTTGTGAAAAAACCATCTTTTATAATATTAGTAGAAAAAAGATTTTATTGTTTAAAACAAATTGACAAATTTGACATTTTTAAATTTGCGTTGGAAGTGCTGTTTTAATCCGTTTATAAAATATTCTATGTTAAAAGTATTACAAGATTAAAAAGTCGATCATCTTAGACAATGTGATTATCGAAAACTAAAAAATGCCTACACCACTTAATGTATATTTGTTAGGGTCCGCCTGTCGTTGTTTTTTCTCAAGTAGGGGAAGGGTTGGGAAATAAAGAGTGGGAAAGGGGGGGGGGCGATTAGAGGAGGAAAAGTAGAAGTGTCCAAATTCTATTTTGAAACTGGTAAAGATCAGTATTGTTCGGTAATGAGGAACTAGTTTGAATTTCGAATATCCTGGACCTATAACCTGTTCTTATTTTTCTGGAAACTAAAAATTACGTACAGTAATCAGGGGTGGGGGGAGTAAAAAGATTTTGTTACGTAATTTAAGTACGACCCCTTATCTGTTTTCTTAATTTTTCAACAAACATTTTGACGCGAAATGTGAACAGAGAGAGATTTCTATTTCAACAGAATCAATTTCAAAGATATATCGTGATAGGGTTTAAGGTTGATTGCCAGAAGTCAGACAAGGAGTTCCTCTTTAATAGAACTAAGGCAAACAACCGGCAGCTGAAAGTTCATGCATCACAGGTCACCCAGGAAGTAGATTCTCGTGGTTTAAACTGGAAGGTCTGGAAATATTTGGTCCGGAGCTATTTCCGTTGAAGGTATTTGAAGTAAGTGCTCTATTTTCGTCAATAACATTCTTTATCTTCATGAAATTATTTGAATTCAACCCAAAATTAATAACCAAATTAACGGACAATGTTTTTTAATATCATAAACCCATTGAACCCATAAAATTTCAAATATTATTAAAGCCTAATAAAATTTCTTAAGGCTTTGCTCGGTTCTTAAAAGTCTAAAATGTTTGCTAAAATACTTTTAAGGCCCATAAAATATAAAAATTTTCTGAAGTCCCATCAAAAATATTTGAAATTCGAGATATCATCATATAATTTCTTAAAAGTATCAGCAATCTTCAACAGAAGAATGAAGAACTTTCAAGGTCGACGGGGTTCCGTGAGGTCTTCAACTTCTAAAATGTTTGCTGAGATCATTGAAGTTTTCTAAAGTTCGGTAACCTTGCTTTAACTCTTTTTTAAGGCAAAAAGAAAGAATAAACCCTCCTAATGTAATTTTCATATCTCATAAAATTAAAAATGTAATCCTCTGGAAGTATTAAAAGCCCCTAAAAATCCTGTGATAATAATTTAAAGACTTAGGGAGTCTAAGGAAGTCCTTAAAAGTCCCAAGCAATCCGTTATCAACATCGAAACTTTTAGGAAACTTTAATGTCCCTTGAAGACAATTAAAGTCCCATAAAGTGAATTGAATTCTAAAATACTAAAATATGTAATTAAATCTAGTGTAGGGTGTCCCCTTGACACATGATTTTAAATTCCCAGCAATTTCCGAATGATTTTCGAAATTTTAGACCCTCTTCCTCTCTCTTGTACGGTTTCATAAGAGTTTATATTTTTTACTCTATATATCAACAATATATTTATTATTTTCACTGTAAATGAGATTTCAAAAGATTTGAAAAATTGTCAGTGATTTGATCGATTTTAATAGATTTTAATATTTTAAGGGTCTACAAAATATTTCATGGAATTACCACATTTTACGAAAATTATAGATATTTCTGAACTTAAAGATTGTTGAAAATATATAAATCTACCAAAAACCCATTCGATAGTTTCTTTAGATGTTGTGTCCATGTTTGACAGCATCCCACTAGATCTCGCTTCCGATTGCATTGAAGAAAAACCTAATTTAAATCATAACTTGACAAAAATAACTAAAAATGAATTTTTAATAGCTACCAGAACAGTTTTTAATGGTGCTGTTTTCTCCTTTAATAATAAATTTTATAAACAAATTTCGGGTTGCCCTATGGGTTCACCGTTATCTCCAGTAGTTTCTGATTTAGTTTTACAAGATGTCGAAAAAAGAGCTTTACCATTTTTAGATTCGACACCTATTTTGTACAAACGATACTAGGCAGTCTGATAAGTCCCTGAAAAATGAAACACGGAGACGTTTTTTTGGCCAAAGTCGGTTTTATTTTTCAACATACTCTCCTTTTAGGTCGATACAGCGAGTCCAACGATTTTCTATCTTTTTGATACCGTCCGAAAAGTACTCGATCGGAAGGTCTCCAAAATACGCCTCAGTTTCAGCTATGAGCTCCTCATTTGAGTAAAAACGCTTACCGGTGAGCCATCTCTTCAGGTTAGGGAACAAGTAATAGTTGCTGGGGATCAGGTCTGGTGAATACAGTGGCTGAGGAATCAATTCGAAGCCGATTTCATGCAATTTTGCTTGTGCAACTAAGCATGAATGAACAGGCGCATTGTCGTGATGATAAAGTGGTTTTTTCTTCTTCAAATGCGGTCGTTTTTGGGCGATTTGGATTATCAATCGGTCCAATAATGATGAATAGTATGCTCCGGTTATGGTTTTACCTTGTTCAAGATAGTCCACGAATATTGTGTCATGTGCATCCCAAAATACGGAGGCCATAACCTTTCCGACCCATTGTTGCGTTTTTAAACGCTTCGGAGCACTTTTGCCCGGTGGAACCTACTGTTTTTCCTGTTGCGTTGACTCAGGAGTGTAGTAGTGGATCCAGGTTTCATCCATGGTTATGAATCGGCGCAAAACTCGGTCGGCTTACGCGAAAATAATGCCAAATTCTGCTGGGAAGTTGTCACACGAATTCGTTTT
>NC_046666.1:54139124-54143797 GCF_010883055.1 Belonocnema kinseyi
ACGGTGCAGAGTCCGGGTAATACTTATCCAGCTTGGCCTTGGTCTCGGATATCGTTTTCTTGCGAAGATAGTAGTGTTTGATCAAAACTCGAAACTCAGATTCTTCCATATAAAAAAAAAAACTCGGAGGTTAGTCGCTTCTCAGTTCTGTAACTTGTAAATGCGTAAACATAAATGGCTGAAGTTTTGACAGGCGTTATTTGAAGGATCAAGCTCGACGAAAATGGTTCACATTAGTGAATACTAATGCCATCTCTTAGAATTTTCAGGTACTTATCAGACTGCCTAGTATGTCGACGACATTTTAGCCATTATTGCTACAAATAAGATTCAAGTTTTCTTAAATGCGTTTAATAGTATTGAAGATTGTATAAATTTCACTCATGGATGTGAGATTAATAATGTTATTAACTATCTTGATTTAAAAATTATAAAAACTCCAAATGGTGATTTATTAACCAATTGGTATAAAAAACTTTCTTTTTCTTGTAGATACTTCAACTATAATTCACATAATTTATTTGGGCATAAAATTGGTTTAATTAAGGGTTTAGTAGATAGATGTGTAAAATTATCTGACATTCAATTTAGAGAAGAAAATTTAAATCTATTAAAAACACCTTTAGTACAGAATAACTATTCTCTTCAGTTTGTAAATGACATACTTACAGAACGCATTCATGAGATTTACAATAACAGTAATAAAACTAACAAGAAAAGTATTTGGAGTGATACTTACAATAGATTTAATTTAAATGTTACTTTGCCTTACATTTAGAGCCTATCAGAAAGGTTAAGTAATTCACTTAAAAAAATCAATATTAATATTTATTTTAAAAACACTAATACTTTAGATAATTATTTGTTAAAAAGAAAGGACGTCTATTCCATTGAAAATTTATCTGGTGTTATTTATTTGATTAAATGTAAATGTTGTAATAAAGCTTATATAGGTGAAACTGGCAGGAGATTGAAAACTAGAATTGCTGAACATAAAAGAGATTATGAAGTTGGGAACTTTAACACAGGTTTGTCGCAACCTTCTTGAAATTTCAATCAATACTTTGATTTTGATTTTAAAACTATTAAAATATTAACTACAGAAAAAAATACTTATCAACGACGTATTGAGTCTATTTTTATGAACAAATATCGTAAGATTTCAGTAAATTTGCAGACTGAAATTCTAAATATTATTAAAATTTATCAGAGTATTATAAAATAATGTTTTTAATATTAATCATCTCTATATGTACATATGTGTATATATGTATGCATATGTACGTATGTGTACGTATACACAGTTTTTAAATTTCTCATTTCAAATTTTAACTCCATTACGCGCTTCCTCATCAGTGGTTTTCAATGAAAACCTGCCTATTATATCATCGTTCATTACGTATTCCATTTATTTCTGAAACTGTCAATTTCTGTTCGTCCGTCTTAACCTACACTAATTTGGTTTTCTCTCTATATATTTCTTAAAAATGTAGTCTAATTGATTGAAGTCTCAGTATTTTTGAGACTTCTAAATGACTAAATTTTTATTTTTTTAAACAATTGATTGAAATGTTTTTTTGGACTGAAATTTGATCTATTTGACTATTTTGAACCATCCTCAACTCAGGTAACAATGTATTTTAATCTACGTAATTATTTACCATATTTTTTTAGACTAAAATTACTAATCTTTAATATAATTATTTAGGTTAAGAACCTTTGAAAAAGGTACGCATGTGTACCGAAACGTAAGGAGGATTGAAAGGAGTTTTTATATTTATTAAATATCTGAGTTTCGAAGAAAATGTTTTTTTTTACTCATAATTTATTTTTGATTTACGGTTGAACCGTAAGCCATAAATAATTGGAATCTACGATTAGAAATCAATAAATACAACGGTCGAAGAAAGGATTGATTTGTTTCATCAAATCACTTTACAATTTCTGAAATTTTTTCGGAATTTCATCAGATTTCAATGGATATCAAAAGATTTCAAGGACTACAAAAGTTTTAGAGTATTTCTAGAAATTTTAAGATATTTCAAGAAATTGCAAAATATTTTACAAACAGGCGCAGGATTTCAATTGAAAAAAAATCAAAGTATTTTGACGAATTTTGAAGGATGTAAGGAGATTTTAATGGAATTGTAAAGGCTTGAAGGGATTTCATAAGATTTAAAAATATTTCACTGAACTTGAAAAGTTTGAAAATTTCCTTGGCTTTAATGTTTATTAAAACTATTATTCTTTGGTCTATATATCATAAAGTTTTCTATTTTTATATCACAGGCTTTTGTGTCATCCTTTTCGCTTGAAAAATTCAACAGTCTTATTGAAAATTCGACTTTTTGACTTGAGAATTTAAGAACTTTATTGAAATTTTTGAATTTTCAGTTACAAAATTTATTTTGTTTTGTAAAAAATTAATCTTTTTTGGTCCAAAGTGCAACTGTCTGGTTGAAAATTAATCTTTATCTGTTGAAACTTAACTTTTTCATTTAAAATTTAAATTTTTGGTTCAAAATTCACTGGTTTGTTGTAAATATGTCTAATTTAGATGAAGATTCTAATATTTGGTTGAAAATGCATGTATTTTCTTAGAAATTCTGCTTTTTATGTACAAAATTAGTTCTCTTGGGGGAAAATTGATGTATTTTCTGGAAAATTCGTGTATTTTGACAGGAAATTAGCTTTTTTGGTTTAAAATTCAACTCGTTGGTTGAAAATTAAAGTTTGGGTTTAAAATTCGAAAAGTTTGTAGAAGAATTGTCTTCTGGCTTCAAAATTTAATAATTTCGTAGAAAATTTAACAGTTTTATATAAAATTCGGTTTTATCAAGAAAATTCATCTTTCTGATGCAAATTAAACTCTTCTATTTTGAATTAAAAAGTGATCTTTTTTACTTAAAAAATCAACCATTTCGTAAGAGATTAATTTGGTCGAAAGTCTGACTATTTCTTGATAAATTTATGTATTTTTAGTAGAAAATTAATCTTTTTTGTTAAAAATTCATCTGTTTGGTTGAAAATTGATCTATTTTGTTGAAAATTCGTTTTTTTTGTCTTAAAAATTAATAATTATTGATAAGATTTGTTTTTTTTTAAATTAAATTGTAATTGCCACTTTCCGTTCAGATTTTCTTTTAATTTGCAATTTCATCTTTCTTCGTATAAATTTCATCGTTTTTTGTTAAAAATGGAACTGTTTGGTTGCAAATTAAAATTTGCTGTTAAAAATCCATAATTTTAATTGAAAATTGATCTTATTGCTTACAAATAGTAGAAAGTTCGTCTTTTTGGCATAAAAATTCAAATTTTGGGTAGGAAATTCAATGGTTTTGTAGAAAGTTCGTGTTTGCAAATTGAAATTTCATGTTTTAAAAAATATATAAATATTCCATTTTATTGAGAATTCGTATCATTTATAGAAAATTAATTTTTTGTTGAAAATTTACTTGTTTAATTCACCTAAATAAACTGACAAACAACAAACTTTTAAAAACGGTTTTTCACAAAGGGGGGCTCAAAATTTTTGATAAACACCTTTACTTAATTGATGCACAACTCCTTATTAAGGTTCGCGAATTAATGTCTAGTGGGTATTAAATTTAGCGTTTTAATAATTGAATTTGAATATTTCAATGTTTTTTTAGACGTGGGTAAAAAATAACTTAAATATTTCATTTTTTCTGTTAACATATTTGTGTGAAGAAAATACAGATATCGAATACATTTTCAATCGAAATGTCTGACCAATCACGTATTTTTCCACTGTGAAAAATTACATCGCTTAGCTCATGCAGAATTTTCATATTAAAGAATGCAAATTTGAAGTTCAATAAATAATTTTTTTAAACATTCGTCTTCTTTGCCGGGAGATTGAACTATTTGGTTAATAATCGAAATATTTTTTCTAAATTATATTTTTTTATGGAAAAGTTATGGGTTGAAAGTTCATTTTTCTTGATTGACATTTGAACTACTTGCTTAAAAATTTATTTTATTGGGTGATGGTTAATTTTTTTAACTGAAAATTTAACTTTTTCTTAACTAAAAATTTAATTATTCCAATTTTGGTTCATAATTGTTTGTTCTTTGTTGCATTTGGTTGATAATAAACTTTCTTGTTGCAAATTTATATTCTTGGGTTGAAAATTCAACTGTTTTCACAGAAACTTCTTTTTCTTTTAGATGAAAAATTCAAATATTTTGGTAAAAATTCGTCTTTTCGTTTTGAAAATACAACAAATTGGTTAAACATACATTTGTCTCATTTAAAAAATTCGTATTTCTTGTGTAAACTTATCTAGTTTTTATTGAAAGCTTAAACATTTTTTGGTGGAAAATGTGACTATTTTTCAAAAAAATTGTTTTTTTCTCATTGTAAATTTTGTTTTAATTAATTACTTAATTAATCTTTTTTATTTCAAAATGAAACTATTTTGTTAAAGTAATCTTTTTTGGTGGAAAATTTTACTGTTTTATAGAAAATTCTTCTTTTGGCTTGAAAAATAACAAGTTTAGACAAAAATTCGACTATTAATACAAAATTAAACTATTTTGTATAACAAGAGTCAGATCTATTCTTAATTAGGATCATCACTATCAGCACGCATCCGCTTAATGCTTAATGGACTTGCTTAGCCATAGTGCTGGCAAGGCAATTCTGTTGA
>NC_046666.1:54143807-54176275 GCF_010883055.1 Belonocnema kinseyi
TTTCGAGCTGGCACTCCTGAGGGATTCACCCCTTTGTGGTGCAAAGACGCTTACCAAATTGTTCCATTTAGCTGACAGGTAGCGAAGAGCCTCTCATTCCATGCAGAATTGTAGAGGAAACCAACGCGAGGTGGATACCAGGACGAACAGTTTAAAAATGCTCACTTACAGAAAAAAAACGAATACAACCGAGAAGTTCTATAAATTATTCTTCGAAATTTTTTTATTTGATATTAAAATTGTTCAAAAATAAGCTAATTTTATTGCAAAAAATTATAACGTAAAACGTGTAGGGTGACCAGTCTGCAGTGTATAGTAGACCTACAGTAGATAATAATTAATTTAAAATAACAGTTTATATAAAATAATGTGTTTAATTATTTTTTAGTTAAGAAACTATACTTATTAGTAAATTTAAATTCAAATTAATTATTCTACATATATTTGGGCTTTCAATTAATGATTATTTGCGGTAGGTTCATTATTCACTGTAGGGTTGTCTCTCCTGTAATATTTTTAATAACTTATTGAATTTTTAAACTGTCAATCTGTGGTTTTTCATTGAAAGAGAATAGTATTTTATATATTTAAGTAGAAAAATCTAATTCAGGATTTAAAATCTATTTAAATAAAATTCCAAGCCAATCTAGTTTTCAACAACAATGATTGCGAAATTAATCAGGAATATTTTTTATGTTTATTCACGTTGTTACACTTTAGTCTGTTTTCTAATTTTTCTTGTTTTTCGATTTGAATATGAACTAAATTGATAGAGCCTATCAAGTAAATTCCAATAATTTTATTTAATAATTCTTTTTGGTTGAATACTCTACTATTATTCATTTCGTTGGGAATTCATCTTGATTGCTACAAAATGTTGTCATTTTATTGAAAATTTAATTATTACTATCATGAAAATTCAATAATTATGTTAAAAAGTAATTCCTTTTGTTTAGAAATATCAAATTTTTTATTAAAAAATCGCGGTTTTGGATGGACAATTTAACTTTTTTGTTTAAAATGAACTTTTTTGTTAAATATGCAACATTTTCGATAGAAATTTGACCTTTTTGGTTAAAAATACAACTGGTTGGTTGAAAATTTAATTATTTCAATGACAATTTAATCATTGTATAGTAATTTTTGCCTTTTGCTTGAAAATTTTAATGTTTTGTTGTAAGTTCATCGCTTTGGGTTCAAATTCATCTATTTTTGTAACAAAATTGTATTTTTGTTTTGAAAATTCAACAATTTGTTGAAAAAAGTTTCAATAAAAAATCTTTTCTGTTTAAAAATGCAACTGTTTGCTGAAAAATTAATATTTTTCAATCGATCCTTTTTTATCAAATTTTTGGCTTAAAGTTCATATTTTTCAGTTGCAAATTCACTGTTTTTTTCGTGATAAATTTAACTATTTTTTGGAAATTAGTTCTTTTTACATTCTCATCACAATGAGAAGGTATTATAGTTTCATATGAAATCTGACGTTCTTACGATGTTCTCTATCTCTCTGTCTATCTGTTGTCGTCTATATGCTGGATAACTTTGAAAAGACTAATCGTATTAGATTGTGCTTTGACGCACGCATTCAGTGACAAAAAAATTGAGTTCGTTAACTAGCTATTTTGGATAAAAATTGAAAAACTATTTTCAAAAGCGTTTTCAAATTTGTTGAGATCCTTTTTTTTCAAGATTTTAAAATTCCATGTAGGGATGTTCATTGTACATGATAATGCGAACAATTTATCCGAATGACTTTTTTTATAACAGAAAAATTACTGGAGTTATAGAATTATGTGAACAAAGTCAAGAGAAAAAAAAAACATTTTTTAAGCCCCTACAAGATTATTACAATAACTTTTTAAATTTTCTTAAATAATAAAAAATTGAAATTTTGATCGGACAAAAATAATGAAAAATCATTCATTTCATTTTGCAGTCAAATCAATCAAGATCAAAAAAAGATAAATCAACAAGAATTGTGAGCCTAAAAAGGTTCATTAAATTTGCTATGAATTACTTTTTGATAGGGTAGGTAGTTTTTATTTTATTCGTGAAAAAAAACATTGAAAATAAAAAAATTGCAGTTTTGAGCAAACGACACAAACTGTGAAAGAAATGGATTGATAAACGTTATTCATCTAAAAACAATCGACCAATTTTTCATAAATAATTTTTTATAGCAATCTCAGTTTTTATTTTAGTCGTAAAAAATAGCATTAAAAATATTAAAAAATTATATTTTTAGGAGAATGACACCAGGTATGAAAAAATTATTACTCAAAAGTTTTGTTCACCCAAAAAGGATCTACAAATTTGTTATAAATAATTTTCAGATAGAACGACTAGATTTTCTTTTAATCATAAACAAACAAGATTAAACATAAAAACATTAAAAAATTATTTTTTTAAAAGCAATAACAATACGTATGTTTCAATACCAATGCATATGAAAAATTGTAATGATATAAATTTATTAAAGTAATGCATACTTCAACGTACTTAAGAATAAAATTAAATGCAAAATAAGAATCAAATATCAAAGTGATCATGAGAAATATAATTTGTGCATTATTTTGAAATATCTGAATAAGCGATTGCAGGCCGAGGTACATAAATAAATTTAATATACTTTTAATATTAAAGTGTTGAACTTAATGTAAAAAAGGAAGAGCTTTAACAAAAGAGAATTTACCAATAAAACGATAAATAGCTCAATTAGATCATCAGTTATAGAGGGTTACAGAAAAAATTTGGTTTTTTGTGAAAAAAATCACAAGATTCAAATACATATAATTTCATAGAAACTTTTTCTTGCAACTCGGAAAAATACATATTGCCCTGAGAGATTCTGCGAACTCAAGTCCTCAGACTGGATTCAAATCAGACTTGCATGTCTGATTTAAAATGAATTCGGTAATTTGAAAATTTGTTTTTTTTTTTTTGGTTGAATTTTTTTTTACTTTAAATTTAAGTATTCAATTCTTAATGAAAAAATAATCTTTTTTGTTTCAGTTTAAGAATTTGATAGAAAATTCATGTATTTGGTTCAAATTGGACTTTCTCGTAGAAACTTAATTTTCTTATTGAAAGGTCATCTTTCTAATTGAAAATTGAACTATTTGATTAATACTTCGTGTATTTTGTTCAAATTGCAATATTTTAACTAGAAATGTTAGGAAATTTTAAACGCTTCAAACTGAATTTAATATAGTACCCATATTTTTTAGATCTTTTTGGCATGATAAACAAAAAGTGTGTAGTCCGAAATTTGAATAATTTAATAAATTGTTTTTTTTTCAGGTAAGCTTTGGTCATCTTTTGTCTATTCAACCCTGATCTTATTGGTAAGAGGAAAGTTCATTTTTTCTTTTATTTTTGATCAAAATGAGCCTGCATTCCGAATTAAATCCTCTGGATTCTTTAACATAAAATATAAAAAATTTCAAAAGCAATTTGAAGGAAAAAAGGTTTCTTATAAAACTATCCATTTAAGTGTGAGTGTGAAGATTTTCTGTATCGCTCGGGTTTTAGAGAAGACATATGTGTCTTGGAGACTGAGCAGGGTCAGTAAAGTGAAATAAATAGCAGCCACGATGTCGTAACTCGGTGCCGATGAACACACCCACGTTTCAGTGTTTTCGTCCCAAGGGAATGTTACTTACTTTTCCAGGTTCTTCGGCTTTCCTTCATGACTTCGGAGAAATTTTTATTGGTTACTTCACACCTTAAAACTTTAAAAAAAAATTTCCAGGGTAGCCACTAACTGAAAAAAATGGAAAAATTGAGAATTAGTCTGGAATTTTGAGCATCGGGAAAAAACGGAAATTTTTTGGGGAACCAGGATTTTTTCGGATTTGTTTTTACCTTTGCAATAAATATCGTCTGGACCATTCAAAAATATGTTCAAAAGTATTTTAAGTGGTACTAAATATCCTTTTTCAATTATCAAAGATCTTTTGAAAAGTAGCGGTACAAAACTAAATAAACAACAAAATGGAAATTTTTCTGAGGAAAGAAGAAGCATTCTGTAAAATTGAAATCATTATTTAAAGATGAAACAAAATTCTACTTTCAAGCTGAAGTGATTTAGTACCTCCGTATGAGCAAAAAATAATGTAATAAAGTTACCCCAATTTGAAAAATTTACCTAGAATTTTAAGATTAAAATTTCATAGATTTTTTAAGTCGACTGTCGATAGGGATTAAAAATCGTACTTTTAATGTTTTGAAAAAATAAAATCATGCTTCTTCTTCGGAGAAAATGCAAATTCAAGATGACGATATCAAAATATAAAAGATATTCTTTGGTAAAAATCCAAGAAAAAAAATTGTTTTCGTTAAATAATAATAATAATTTCAAGAAATATCGATTCTGAAAGGTCAACAAAAATATTCACGTTTCGAAATTTTATTTCAAATCTTTTTTAAACTTATAAACCATTTTATGAAACAGGCTTCTTTTATATTTGAAAATGTATCGTTTATGGTTGTTAGTGAATTATTTTTATCTTTGTTTACAATTCTACCATATGTTCTAAAATTTAATTATTTTGTTAAAAATTCATCTTTTTTGGTTGAAAATGTACCTTTAATGGTTGGAAGTCAATTGGTTATGATTAAGAAGTCTATTATCTCATTTTTGAAGCGGAATCCACCTTCCTTGTTTAAAAGTTCTACTATTTAGTTGAAAATTTAATTATTATTTTGAAAATTCAACTATTTTCTTGAGAAGTAATTTTTTTATTTGAATGTTAATTATTTTTATTTGAATACTTTACAATTCAATTTTGGCTTTAGAACTCCTCCCTTTTGGTTAGAAAGTCTACTATTTGGTGGAAAATTGCATTAGTTTATTGAAAATTTATTTGTTTTGTTGAATTTTCTCCTTATTGAAAAATTCTTTATTTTGTTTAAAACTTCAATTATTTGGTTTAAAATTCATCGTTTTTAGTTGAAATTTCAATTGCTTGGTTGAAAATGGAACTACCTTGCTGAAAAAGAAAACAATTTTTTCATTAAAAAATGTTCTTCTGGGTTGAATTCTTTAGTTAAAAATTCTTTTTTTTCAAATATTCATAATTCAAGTTAAAATTTTATCTCTTTTGTTGGAAATTTGTTTTTTTTTTTGTTAAGAACTAATTTTTTATACAGCAGTGTAGCTAGTCCTTTTTTCTTCTTATTATTATTATTACTATTATAAAATTCATCCTATTTGGTTAAAAATACAATTGTTTGGGTTTAAATTAATTTGGTTCGATCAATCATTTGAAAATGCTGTATAAAATTAAACTATTCTTTTGAAAATGACCTTTTTCGTTCAAAATTCATATTCTTGGTTACAATTTAACTACTTGGTCAAAAATGAATCTATTTTTATGAAAAAACAAACTTATTTAGATTATTCGTCTTTTTGGCGTTAAAATTCAAATTTTTTTGAAAATTGATTTATTTTTTGGAAAATTCATGTTTTTGGTTAGAAATCTAATCTTTTTATTGGAAAATTCATCTTTTTGGTTAAAAATTTCACTAATTTGTTGAAAATTCATATTTTTTAGTTGAAAATTCAATTGCTTGGTTGAAATTTGAACTCGTTTCTTTAAGTTCATTTTTTTTAGTTCACTTCCTTGGTTACAAATTTAATTGTTGCATTTTTAGAAAATTAATCTACTAGGTAAAAAAATTATCTTTTGTTTTTTATGAAGAATTATTTTACTTATAAAATCATCTCTATTGTTAATAATGTAACTATTTGGTTGAAAAATCTTTTTTTCTTCATTGAGAATTAATTTTGTGACTAAGAATGTAACTATTTCATTTTTGGTTAAAAATGGAACTTTTCTAATTGAAAACTGATTTTTTTTCTAGTTGAATTAATTTAATTTTTAATTTTTCTATTAAAATTTTAGTTTAAATAAATACGGTTTGGTGACAGTTTGAACAATTTGATGAAAAATTAAACTATTCAATAGAAAATCACCATCTTTGTGAAATATTCATATTATTTATTAAAATATTTATATATATTTAACTTTGCTGTAGAAAATTAACTGTTTTGTTCAAATATAATATTTTTGGGTTCAAAATTCAATCATTTTATAGATAATTCTTCCTTTTGGCTTTCAAATTGAATACTTTGTTAAAAATATATATATTTTTTGTTTGTTTGAAAATGTGTTTTTTGGTCGAAAATTAACCTTGTCTTTTGACCAATTCATCTTTTTCCTTTGAGAATTTAACTATTTGGTTAAAAATTCTTTTTTTTATTGTAAGATTCAACTATGTACTTGGTTTAATGTTAAACTTGTTTCTCTTTGTTGGTAAAAATTAATGCTGCTATCTGATAAAAGCGCTATCTCATTTTTCGTTAGAAATTTATCTGTAATAAATTGAGCATTTTAAATTAATTTATTATTTTGATTAAAATGTATTTTATTTTAAGGAAACTATTTTTCAGTATTAGCTTATTTTTGTTAAATATCCTCCTCTTTTCTATGTTTTGATAGCATTTTTTACTAGTTATTTTAAAATTCCAAAATCATTTGAAAACTAGTTCTCAGCTGCTTTCAAGAATTGACTTAGATTAATTTCACGCGATTGACTGTGTTTGTGTTTAATTCAAATGGCCATTTTCTCATCATATTTCTCAAGTTTCCACTCGGTGAAATATTGCCCAACATATTTTACAATGCTCGGAAATATAATGGGCGATGTTTTATTACTTAGGATCCCACGCATCTTATATCGATTTGCAATTTCTTATATATGCCATAAGACAATATTAGTGCAACATTTGTAATATTTTCTTTTCTTCAGTACTTCACTTTATCTCTGCCTTTCTTGTCTTCTGTTTCAATCTTATTTTCTTGAACCAATCGCCTATCCCATTTTGAATATCTATTGCCTGTAGGATATTGTTTATGAATTACTGTATTTTACGAGGGATCATGGGTGAACATGGTTTCAATTTTACTTTCTCGGCGATAAAATACAATCGCTTCATGAAACTGCCACTCTGCCCTAAGAATAGATTTTCATTTGAAACAAAGAATAGCTGAATTAAACCAAGCAAGATGACTTTTCAATAAAATAGTTAAATCATCAACCAAGAGAGATTTATTTTCAACCAAACAGTTGTATTTTTAAGGATGTACACTACGTACAATCAATCTCAAAAGTTACCTATCTTTGAAATGATATATAAAATCGAATAAAAAAGATCTATTATTAATTTCTGTAAATCTTGATGGAGGCTTCTAAGCACACTTTATAGAAAAACAAATAATTCAGGTTAAAATTGTTTATTTAATAGTGCTTATTCATTAGTTTAGTTTTTACTTTCTTTCTAGTGAAAACTTACAATTCTTATTTAATCATAATGATCAAGGCCTTATTTTATTCTTCGAAGAATTCTCTAAATTTCTATTTGGGTTAATTTTATTTTTAAAAAAACACAATTCAGGAATCAGTCTTAATTGCAGTGCACAATCATAGTTTAAATCTTAATAAAGATCACCCTGTTAGAAATTTAGAGAATCCTTCGAAGAATAAAATAAGGCCTTGATCATTAAGATTAAATAAGAATTGTAACTTTTCCCTAAAGAGAAAGCAAAAACTAAACTTTAAAGAAATGCTGTTAAATAAACTATTTTAACTCTAATTATTTTTTTAAGTATACTTAACTAGCTTCTGTTAAGATATCCAGAAATCAATAATAGATATATTTTTTTAAATTTTTATTTCATAAATCAGGTTAAAGGTTAGTGACAAACAGTTACATTTTGAACTTAAAAAGTTGAATTTTTTACCAAACTAGATACCTTATCAACCCAAAAAGACGAATTTTCAATAAAAAAATTATGAGTTTCTAACAAACTAGTTAAACTTTTAATAAATTCGTTAATTTTTTTAAACATTTTACAAAAAGGAAAAAGTTTTAGACCCAAAAAGATTAATTTTCAACCACATAGTTGCATTTTCAATTAAGAAGATTAATTTTCCACTAAAAATAAGAATCTTTAACAAAAAATTTGAATTTTCGCTAAATAGGTGAATTTTCGACGGATTAATTTTGAACCGAACAATACATAAATTTTTACCAAATAGTTGAATTTTCAATGAAGAAGATTAATTTTTTCCCAAAAAAAACAAAGTTTCAAACAAAAAGTTGAGCTTGAGAACTGAAAAATATTATTTTGTAGCCAATAATGGAATCACTTTTTTTAACAAATATTTGCAAATCTGCAACAAGTTACATTTTGAGTTTAAAAAATAACTTTGTAATAGTTGATATTAAACAAATTAATTCTTAATCAAAAACAGTTTAATTTAAGCAAAGAAGGTGAAGTTTAAATACAATACTTTTTAACAAAATCCCTAAGTTCTACCAACCACTTTATTTAAATTTTTAACCAGGAGGATTAATTTTCTACAAAAAAAAAACGAATTTTAAACAAAGTACATGAATTTGCGATCAAATAGTAGAACCGCCAACTAAAAAAATAAAACTTCAACCAAAAGTGGAATACTTAAATTTCTAGTTGAAAAAATAAATGTTTAATAAAAAAGCGAATTATCAACAAAAAAGTTTAATTTCCAACAAAAAAAATTGAATTTTTAACTAAAATGATGAATCTTCAACTGAAAAAATTAATTTTCAACAGAGTAGTTCCACTCATGACCAAATATGTGAACTTTATACAAAAGTGTTGAATTTCTAAGCCAAAAATACGAATTTTCTGATGAACAGTTAATTTTTATGTAAATAGTTACATTTTTAGTTGAAAAATTACTTCGAACGAAACAAAATTTTTTAAGAAGGTAGTTCATCTTTCAAAAACGGAGTTGATTTTTTAACTTAAAAAAATACATTTTCAATAAAAAAATTCAATAGCTGATATTTCAATCAAAGAAGAATTTATTTCTAAGTGAAAAACAGACTATTCAAGAAAGAAGAATTTCCAACAAAAAACATGAATTTTTAACCAAATCTTTGAATTTTCAACTGAAAAAGGCCAATTTTCAACAAAAAAACGTATTTTCATTAAAAAAAAAGTATTATTTTCAACCAAAGAAATTACTTTCTAACAAAATGTTTAAACTTTCGACCAAATAGTTGAATTGCTTCAGAAATTATTGCTTTTAAATCTTAAAAATCATTTCGAATTCCATCGAATGATTGAAATTCGTTAAAGTTTTTAGGAATTTTAAAAAATATTTCCAATTTTTTTACAATATTTTAATCAATTTCAATTTTTCAAAGTTTCTGAAAATTCCTTGGAATTTAAAGATACCCTAAAATATTTCAAATCTTTAAATATTTTCTTGAAATTCATTAAAAAATTTTTAACCTTACAAAAATTCCTTCGAAATTTTAAAAATACTCTTTAACCTAAAAAATTCTTTAAAATCTTTTCAAAATTCTTAAAAATCGTTGGAAATGCTTTTAAATAAATAAATCCTTATAAACGTATAAAAATATTCCAAAATGCCGGGAAATTATATGAAACCTGATATTTCCTGAATTCCTGGAATATTTTTTAAAATACCTTCAGGTTTTTTAAAATCCTTTAAAATCATAGAAAACATCGGGAATCTTAAACAATCCCTTGAAGTCTTTTAAAATATTTCAAGCCCTATGAAATCGTTCCATATCTTCAAAAATTCTAGGAAATCCTTTAAAACCTTATTGCAATTATTTTAAATTCCTTCAAAATACATAAATCCGTGGAAAATACTTTAAAATTTTCTAATCTCTTCAAAAAGCCTTGGAATATTTTTTAATACCCAAAAATATTTCAAATTCCCTCGAAAATTTTGTAGTTTCTTGGGAATTCCATGGAATTTGTAAAGAACACCGTAAAATTTTTAAAAGCCTTTGAAATCCTATGAAATTATTGAAATCGAAGAAATTAAAATCAGATTAAAATCCAAATTAAAAATCCTACTTAAATCCTATCTAATCCTATTTAATTATTGAAATCTATTAAAAAATTCTTAGAATCTTCTAAAATAGCCTAAAATATTTCAGAAGAATTCAAGAACTCAATAGTGAATCTGAGAAAGTCAGGGAGTTTAAAAACAATTGCAACAGCCAGAAAAGTTCTGTGAGAAACACTTCATTAATTTTTCTTTGAATAAATTAACCCGTAGTTTGAATACTATTTAATTCTTGAATTCTTTTGAAATATTTTAGGCAATTTTGAAAGATTCTAACCATTTTTTATAGATTCGAATAATTTTATAGGATTTCAAATGCTATGAAATTATTGAAACCTATTTGAAAATTCTTAGAATCTTCTAAAATGGCCTAAAATATTTTAAAAGAATTCAAGAACGCCATAGTGTTTAAACAATTGGTTAATTTATTGAAAGAAAAATGACTGAAGTGTTTCTTACAGAATTTCTCTGATCCTTGCAATTATTTTCAAAAACCCTGACTTTCACAGATTCACTCCAACCGACAATATTTTCTGACTATTCCTGGATGGAACTAAATTTAATGAAACAAAAGAATAGAAAAGAAGCTTGGCAGCAGGGTTTGAACCCGGACTTTCTGCTTACTGACTCGAAACGCTATCGCCTGATCAAACCAGGAGTTGAAATACTCTCTCATCGTGGGTCACGTGACCTGTGTGAATTTTTTGAAACCCTTTTTCCTTGAAAATGGTTGACAAACGCATCTTATTACATTAGCATATTACAAGTTTGGCCATGTATGAATCCAAACAAAATTCCGAAGGGTGTGGGTTCTCCTTGTAAGATATAATTTATTTCGGATAGATTTCCGTGACAGGTTTAATCAAAGAGCTAGTTACTCAACTGGAATGATAAATATCTAAAGGTACATTTAGTTTCATCACACAAAAGACTTTCGAGTAACGTGTCGGGTAAACGAGTATCTGCGATTTCGCGAAGCGTGTGATCAGGCTTTTACGGTAATTGGAGTGTCTGATTCAAAGAGAAGGCAGATAAAGAGATGAATTCACAGCGCATTGAGAAAAAGTTGATACAAAATATTCATCTCGTGCAAACGAATTCTACCATTTGTTTTCTTTTTCTACGTAGGTTTTACAATTACGACTTTAAAATATTTTCAAAAATTTGAACTGGTATTTTATTTACTACTGATAAAAACTTCAATGAATAGGTGACCATGGCGTATAAACGGGAGTAAGAATATTATCGGCAGGGCAATTTCAATTGACAGAAATTAAATATATACCGCAGCCAAAATTGCAATATATAATTCTGTACTTGCGCCCGCTGTGTTTTTCGGTACCAATACTTGGATCTACCAAGAAAAGAATAAGAGTGCACTTAGCGCGTTTGGCATGTGTAAAACGCTAATGGAGAAAGTGAGTAATGAGATAATCCTTCAAGAATGTAGTGTGGAGGACACTATTTGACAAGTATAAAAAAAATCCGTTTAGATGGTTTGGCTATGTTGAATGAATCAAAGATGAACGTCCAACGTAACAAATATATCGAGGTAAAGTAATTGGCATCTTACCCAGACGTAGGCTAAGGAAAAAATTGTTAGAATATGTGAATGTGATCCTATTTCAAAGTTGATAAGCACGTGTATTTTAGTAGCTTATTTATTAGTGGCGGAAAGATTGATGAACAGTTAGCCGGGCGTACAAGGGAGGGGAAGAAGATTATCAGCAGGGTAGGAGCCATTACTAGAAGTAAATGTATACTAAAGCCAAAATTGCAATATATAATTCCGCACTCGCACCCGCTGTGCTGTAAAGATAATGCGGTTGACGTGCAATTACTGCACAATTGATGCGGTAAAACGCTAATGGACAATGTCGGTAATGAGTTGATTCTAAAAAGATGTGATGTAAAGGAAATGCTGTTTGATAAGATGTAAAAAAATTGATTAAAGTTGTTTGGGCCTGTTGAGAGAATGAAAGAAGAACGACTAACAAAACATAAATCTTTTGATAAAGTAAATGGTAGCGTACCCATAGGCACCGTGGGGAAAGTGTGGTGACAATGTGTGAATAAGACATTAAATCTAAAAGATATAAAAAGCTACAGCGCACAATATATTGCATGTGAAGATGTTTGAACGTAAAGGAAGCTAAAGTGGTATGCCTGGGCAGAAAAGTGTGGCGAAAAATAGTTCATAAGAAATTTATGAGAAAGAGTGTCAGTGAAGTGATGTACTCCTGAAACGAAAGACCTTGGATACTAATGGGCCCGCGTGGAGAGCTTCGCATCATGACTTTGTAAAGCTCATTACCTAGGACCAGTGTTTCGGAAGGATCGTATTATTTAAATAAACAACAAAGAATTCGAGATTAATTTAAAAAACTATATCTTTGAATCGAGTTAGTCACGCCCCCCCCCCCCCCCCCCCCCCCCAAGGGATTTGGCTTAATGGAAAAAGAATAAAGATTCTGGAAATTCCGAGAATTTTTGATAAATTGAAGTTTAGGTTTAGGAATCATCTAGAAATTACGTAAGGTGACATAAATTGTGTTAATAAAATAAACGTGGAAACTTAATGAAATTATATTTAGAAAAGAAAATATGTATATGACAAATAAGTCATAAAAACGTATAATTTTATCATTTATTTTGGTTGATAATTGATCCTGAAGTTAAAAATATTATTATGTTCATGAAAATTCAACCATTTTTTCAATCATTATTTTTAATCGGAAATTTGATTGTTCTGATGAGGATTAAACTCTTGTGTACAAAATTCGTCTTTTTGGCATTTTTGGTTGAGAATTCCTATTTTTTGGTTTACCTTCAACCACTTGATTAAAACAGAAAACTTTTGTATTAAAAAATCATATTTACTGTTAATAAGTCATAATTATAGTTTAAAAGACTTTGTTTTGGTTGATAATTTAATTATTTCGTGGAAAAATTTTATTTAAATCGATGTATGAACTGAAAATGTGACTGTTTCATGTTTCCTTAAAAATTCATCTTCTTTAGTTGAAATTAAACTACAGTAGAATGTTAATTCATACACGGTTTTAGTTCTGACTTTCGACTTAAATTTTATTAAGCATCTCCGAGCGTGAATACGAGGACCGTGTCAACCATTTCTGTTTGAATTTTCCTGCGTTCTAAAAAGATATTTGTAATGTTTTGCATTTTTTCTTTCTATTACGGAGACTTGTTTAAATGCAATATTTAAAAGAAATAAGAGATTTTGTTACACGTTAAAATAAATGTTTTCTCTACTTATGTACTTAAAATGTTTGTGGATTGTTTAATATCTCGGTTAAAATAAGAGCATTCTCTTGAATTATCGGTACGGATACTGAATCACCTCTGTGGCTCGCTGGCTTAAATCATTCGAAGCCCCAAGCATCCAAAAGCACATCGTTCTTTTTCAACTATGCATGCATAAACGAAACACCTCGTGAAACACTTTAAGTAAGAAGCATACACTTTTGCGTAACGGATAATGCAAGACGTATTATGCTGTTTCATAACCTGACAAACGAAAAATTTATTTAACAGAAAATCGCCTACTTTTATAAATATTAGATTAATTGTTTAAGAAAAACACAGTTTTCACAATTCTCACATCAACACTTGACAATTTGACGTTACAAAAGGCTGCAGTGGGACTTAAGTGCTTAAAGTTCAGCGGACCTCTCTTTCTGCCATGTGAGATAAACAAGGCGCGATAGTCTTCGTAACGATGGTTTCGGGATCTCTTTATCTATGGTATGAGATAGATAGAGAGTGTCCGATTGTGTTTCAATAAGAAGTCATACTTTTTGTTTCAAAACGATTATACTCTCTGCGGCTACCCAATACGATGGAAAATGAGCTCGCTATCGTGCTCATTCGCTATAAAAAGGTATGTACTTTCCGCTTGAGAGTGAACTTACGCAACGTCATGACGCAATTGTCCACTAAAGCCGTTTAGGTACAGCATTTTTTCGCTACGCCACTGTTGGTTCACGCTTGACTGACAACGGAACACTTTCGACCCCTCGGCTCCCCTCAACTCCCCTCACTTGAAAATTTATGTACTATTTGAAAATTCACCTTTTTTTGTTTGACAACTTATTTTTATAACTGGGTCAGCATACGTTAAAAATAACAGGATCTGCCCCTGGTCGTTCGATTTTGATAAAACTTGGTAAAATTATAATGATATATAAAAGAAATTTAGAACCCAAAGGATTTTTGAACATTTTTAAAATTTCGGAAGTCACCCAATCTTGAATTTCGAAATTACGTTTATTTGAATTATCAATATTTCAGGAAAAGATGATTGGATTTTGATTAAATTTGGACTTAATAGAGTCTTCATGATTTTATTGGTTTGAAAAGAAAGGTGGTTTCACAAGAAATAATTTTATCCGTATTGAGGAAAAATTGAAATGTAAGAAATTCATGATAAATGGAATTAAAATTAGTCTTAGACTTTTTCTTGGACAAAATTAGAAAAAAAAGTGATTATATTATATTCTTAAAATATATAATTTTACCTCTAATGTGTCCAATTTTGGTCAGGACAAAATTTATTTTAGATAGCATTATAATTTTACTAACTTTGATCAAAATCGAATGACCAGGGGCAGATTCCAACAATCACTTTTTTATAGAAGTCCATTTTTTTACTATAAAATTGATCAATTCTGTTGAAAAATTAACTTTTCTGTTAACAAAATTCATATTATTGGACAAAGAACTCAATTATCTTGTAAAAAAAAGTCAGTTGGCCTTGAAAATTCCACATTTTTTTATAAAAATTTGTTTCTAGATCGAGGAAAAAACTTGCTTAGTTTAAAATCTAACACTTTTTTTTAAATTATATTTTTAAGTTAAAAATGCAGCTATTTTGTAGAAAAATAGTCATTTTGCATTTTTAATTCGCCAATTCTGTGGAAAATTAACTTTTTTTTAAAAAGTTCATATTTTTTAATTGAAAACTCAACAATTTTGCAGAAAATTTATCTGTTTGCCTTAAGAATTCAACATTTTGGATGAAAAATTTTTTCTTTGTTCAGTGAAAAATCTCGCTATGCTGAAAATCCAACTTATTTGTTGAAAATTCAATTATCATTCGACAAAATTCATATTTTTCAGTTATAAAATCAGCATTTGTTTAGAAAATTAATTTCTTTTGCTTTTTCATTTTTGACTTAAAATTAATGTTCATAGTTAAAAATTCATCTTTTTGGTTAAAAAAATATCTATATTGTTAAAAATTAGTTTCTTTTTGGTTCAAAATAATTTGTTGAATTAAAGATTGATGATTTTTAGTTAGAGCTTCATTAATTTTGTTGAACTTTCATTTTTCTTGTGAGAAAATAAATCTTCTGCATCAAAAATTCATCGTTTTGGTTAAAAAAGCAAATATTTGGCTAAAATTTTTTTATTCTTAAAAGAAAAATTTATAATGGTAAGAAAAAGTCAGGGGACGTCGAGATTGGGATTTTGTAGCAACCCTAAATTCTCAAAAGTAGCTCGAGAGTCGGAAAAATAGAACAAGTGCTTGGATGCAGAAGTGGTTAAATTTCAATTAAAGTTCTCCGAGGCTTCATCTTTCACCAGACTATTGAAGCAAGAACAAAGATTCGATAATGCATCTTGGCTTAAATTAATTAAATTGTACGTAATTAGACGAGGTTTTCAACGAAGTCTTTTGCTTTATCGAATATTCTTCAGTCTAAAAAAAAATATCATTATTCTTCCCACAGAAACTTATTTTTTATTTACTACAGCAAGATTTTAGTCTTTTTATAGTAATGGTGAAGGAAAATGAAAAATAAGTCAGGGAAAAATTAAGGAATTCTGAAAATCAAGTTTTAAGGCCACTCTGATATAATATTTTTGTTCGTATTTTATTTGACTCGTATTTATTTTCAGTGAACATTTTTATTATTTGGTTGAAAACTCAACAATTTTATGCAAAAATCGTATTCCTTGATCGAGGTTTCAACAATTTTTTGTTGAAAATTCATCTTTTCAGTTGAAGAATAGTGTTTTTAAAAGGATTCTTATTTGTTTGAGAATGTTACTGTTTGTTCAATTTTTTTCAAAATTCTTTCTTTTAGACTGAAAATTCATCTTTTATTGTAGGGAAGTAACCTTTATTTTATTAAAATAAATAAAACTTTCGATTTTGAAATTCGATTCTAGAGTTTTATTTCCTAACTGTTTATAAATTATTCTGTTTTTAAAATATTACGAGACTAAAATGCTGGTCTTTGAATATCAATGATTAGGGAAAATGAAAAATTGGCCAAAAGAAAATTAGCATAAAAGGGAATTTTTAAATAAAGTTCTTCGGTCACCCTGTAACAATAAGACCTTATATTATTTGAAGTTCTGGAGTAACAAATTATTCAAACAACATTTTGTTGAAAAATTGGTTTATTTTATAAAAAATTCTTTAAAATGAAATACTCATTGTGGTCAAAGGATTTTTGAAAATATCATTTTTTATACAATAATGGAAAATAGTTATTTAAATAAAATTTCATTTAAAACCTTATCATTTTCGACCTTTCGGCAGTAATATTTTATGAAATTATAAACATTAATTTTAAAAAATATTTTCTTTTTTATTTCGGATTTTTATTTGCAAAAAAATTGTCTGTCATATTGTAGTATGGCGAACTTCAATTTTTAAATT
This sequence comes from Belonocnema kinseyi, assembly GCF_010883055.1. Classification (NCBI taxonomy): domain Eukaryota; kingdom Metazoa; phylum Arthropoda; class Insecta; order Hymenoptera; family Cynipidae; genus Belonocnema; species Belonocnema kinseyi. The sequence continues at coordinate 54,160,438 of NC_046666.1, forward strand.
CTCGAAAAAGAATTTTTTTTAGAAATAATATTATTGAGTCTCTTTTAACTTTTCTGTATCTCGGAAGCAAGTTATTATTTTTTTAAATTAAAAATTTTATTTTAAATCGCTATCCAACGCTTATTTTGTAAGCAATTGAGATTTTTGTTTCTGGCGAATTAGGTCTGAATTGAATACCTTTTTTACATTAAGCTTTTACATCCCTTTCAAAAAGTTAATATCTCAAAAACGTGTTTTTATTTATTTTCAGGAACTAAAAATTACATTTTTTATCTGAATTCGCAGCCGAGTCTAAATCCTTTTTTGGATGGTGTTACTTTCAGATTGTCAACTTCCACACCCATTTCCTCGAACCTAAATAATGCCTAAATTCAGAACAATTTTAGCTCGAAAGTAGACATTTCTTTTATCTTTAAATAGTCAGCATAGTCAATAAAGTTTTGGTCATTATGGGCTATTTATCTTACAACTTTGAGAGTTATGGTGCTGGCACAAGACAACGAATTGGAGATTGGATTCATTCCAGTAAGAAATTAGTTATTGTTAAGGAACAGCGTGCTTTCTTAATCAGGTGTAGAAATAATGATTTATTTCCAACACACATTGAACCCAATTTAAGTAAATTTGATGTAACTAATTTAAATTATAATTTCGTTTAAAAATGTCTAAAAACTAAATTTAATTTTCAAACGAAATGGTAGAAATTGAAAACACTGTAAAAAATATTTAAAAATTAAATCGTTTTTCCAATTACTTAAATGAGAGTTAAGTCTCCCAAATTTTAAATACTCAAAACAAGATGATTTTATTAAAAAGTTTGTTTCATTAAAAAGCAGATCTGCAGCTTACAATAAAGAAATTACTGATTTTAGATTTAAAAAATGTTTTAAGAATTTATCAACGGTTAAAATGTCTAACGATGTCGGGTAAATTTTAGCTTCAGGTAACAAATTTGGAGTGCCTTTAATTGTCAATAAAATTCCTTTCAATAGTTCGGTTGCAAATATTGAAAATTCTTTTAAAAATATTGATGAATAATAAATTTAAAATTTTAGAAAAATCCGTTCAGTTAATTGAAAATTTTTAAAAGAATCACAAATATACAAATATACCATTTAAAAGCTCACCATAGTGTCATAGCAAAAGCTTATGCTCTCACTAAAGTTCGCAAACCTAATTTAAGCTAAAGACAAATTCTTCCTATTGTTGGTTCCTCAACTTACAATTTAGCAAAGTTATTATAAATATTCTAAGAGCATTTTCTATTAACACTAGTTCGTTTGTCAAAAATAGTTGGGAACTTGAAGATTGTTTAAATAATATTAATATACCATAAACTAATGCAATAGTTTCTTGAGATGTTGAGACCATGTTTGACAGCATCCCACTAGACCAACTTTAGATTGCATTGAGGAAAAACTCAGTTTAAATCACAACTTAACAAAAATAACAAAAAATGAATTTTTTATATCTATCAGAAAGATATTTAATGGTACTGTTTTTTCCTTCAACAATAAATTTTATAAACAAATTTGGGGTTGCCCTATGGGTTCACCTTTATCTCCAGTTGTATCCGATTGGGCTTTACAAGATATTGAAAGCAGAGTTCTGCAATTATTAGACTTTACACCTATTTTATACAAACTTTATGTCTATGGTATTTTATCTATTGGTTCTACTGGCAAGATTAACATTTTATTAAATTCACTTAATAGTATTAAAGATTTTGTTAATTTCACCTACATAAATGCGAAATTAATAATGTTATTAACTATCTGAATTTGCAAATTATAATAACTCCAATGGCGATTTATTAACAAATTGATACAAAAACCTATTTGGTCTGGTAGATACGTAAACTATAATTTACACAATTTATTGTTCAGAAAAATGGTTTAATGAAAAGTTTAGTGCATAGATGATTGAAATTAAGTGATATTCAATTCAGAAAAGAAAATCTAAATAAATTTTTAAAAAACTTCAGTACGTAATGATTCTCCGCTTGTGCTAGTAAACGACGGTATCACAGAACGCATTTATTATATTTGCAATGAAGGAATTCACTTGAAACATTTAATATCCACGTTTAGTTCAGAAATACAAATACTTTAGATAATTATTTGTTAAAGAAGAAAGAGAGTGATTCCATTCTTGAAATTTTAATCATTACTTTGATTTTGATTTCAAACATATAAAAATATTAGTTTGTCAACTCTCATTATGTTTACTGTCTTCAGAAATTTCTAAACTGTCAAATTTTGTTCGTCCTTCCTAACCTACAACACAGTTTCCTTTTTTGTTTTAAAAATGTAGTTCTTAATTAATTGAAGTATAATTCATTCTTTTTGAGACTTCACTATAAACATACTTATTGTTTTTTTTAAATTTGACTCACGAGAAAAAACTTGAATGGAAAAATTTCCAATGAGATCACTTCTATTTTTGTTTTACGCCACGACATTAATGTTATCTTTGATTATTTCAAACTTCGATAACTCAGGTAAATAAACTTAATAATAATCTGCGAGATTATTTAACTTATTGTTCTTCCTAATAATACTAATTTAAACATTTTAATTATTACAGAAACGTAAAGGATTGAGAACGGAGTTTTTCATGCAATCAATTTTGAGTTCGAAAAAATGTTTTTTGGCTCAATTTTATTTCAAGTTATGTTGACCGTAAGACATAAAGAAAAATCTATGATTTGACATTCATAAATATTGTCGGTCAAAGAAAAGATTGATTTGGTTTTAAATCATTATAAAGTAGTGATTTGTACTCAAAAAAATGTTCTTTCGCTCTTTTTCAAAATTCTGAGTTTGCTTGTTATATAATTCTCTATTGCCACAAATAATACTTCTTATTCAATTATAATATTTTCGTCATCTTTCTATTCCTTTTAAGGTATTCGTGTATTTCTTAAGTTAAAATATTATTTTGATAGTTCTCAAATCAAAGTCATTTGATTTTCGAAACAATTATATGAAACGATGAGGGTTGCAAGCTTTGAGTTTAAAAAAACTTTATTTTTAAGATTATAAACAGCGAACTGGGAACTTTTGAGAGGAATTTCGCCTCCCTGTTGTTCTCTTTAAGAGGAGATGGGAGAATGAGAGAGGCTCTGCAATATACAATGGACTCTTTTGTTCGGCCTAATAACTTTGAACGTATCAATGTGTCTCTTGCAACACTAGTTGGGTCACGACACTACAGCCATATTGTGGCAAAAAATTATTCGCTCGTGATAGCATACAGCAAGATCGTCGATAACTCTCCAACACATTGCAAAAAATTATCACGAGAGACTTTTCATTTTGACACATCTGACATCTTTATTCAGGCTCCATTAAAATTATTATTATTATAAATATTATATAGAATAATCTGTCATCCGCTCCTTCTTATTATCAACTATTGTGTAATTAAAAGGATCTGAAAGCGTAAATTTTTCTGAATTTAACGAAATAATCACTTTTACTCTCGAAATGTTTGGTGAATAGTTAAAGCGAAAAAAATGTTTAAAAACAGGGTATTTTCGGCCTCCTTTCTCAAGCGTCGACTTTCACCTGATCCCAGAAAGCGCTTCACGTTAGGAAAAATCTGAAAAAAATACAGATATTCTTTTAACATACTTTAATACAAATTATTTTTCAAAATTCAGAAATATTTAAAAATTTATTTTTTACGGGGATTTGTTTACCAATATTTTAGCTTGAGAACGTTGGCGCGTAAGCGGCACAGCGGGACAAGTGGTAGAAAAAAATACTTTTTCGATGACAATTTTTCTACCTCTTGTCCCGCCGTGCCGCCCACGTGCCAACACTGATTACAATCTAGAATATTCAAAATATTTCTTGCTTTACAGTTATTTTATTATAAATTTAATTATTGCACTTCACTCGCATGACGAAACTGCACATTTATATCCATTTAACGAATTTCTATCCTTATGCGTTCTCAAACCAAAGCATTTGTAAATGAACTCCCGTAAGAATCAATTTGTTAAATTATATCAGAATTTCGAAAAATGTATTGTATTAAAGAATGTTGAAATGAGGCCGGAAGCCCCTATTTTTTAGGATATTTTGCCCTCTAACTATTGACTAACCTATTCAGAAAGCCTATTCTACTAACCTATTCTGACCTATTCAGAAAACAATAATTCAAGGTAAAATTGTTTATTTAACAGTATTTACTTAGACGTTTAATTTTTCCTTTGTCTGTGGGGAAAAGTTACAATTCTTATTTAATCCTAATGATCAAGACCTCATTATATTTTTCAAAGGACTCTCTAAATTTCTATTAACGTTGATTTTATTTTTAAAAATTAATTTAGAAATCGTACAGTTATTATTTTTATAAACAAAATAGTTTAAATTTTAATTACAACCACCTAAATAGAATTGCAGAAAATCCTTCAAGGAATAAAATGAGGCCTTGATTATTAGGATTAAATAAGAATTGTAACCTTTCCTTAAAGAGAAAGCAAAAACTAAAACTCTAAATAACTACTGTTAAATGAACAATTTTAACCTGAATGATCCTTTCTAAAGTGAATTTAGAAAACTTTAAGCTTTCAGAAGTTTTTTATTAAACAATTTAGAGATTTTTGAGCGTATTCCAATTAAAAGACATGAGGGGCCTCGACTATTGACCCCAACTTTAGTAAGTAAGAAATTCGTACTTTTCGTTTAAAATGAACATGCTTGATTGATTTCGATTGATTCTTAACTTATTAATTTTGCATTTTAAATTCAAATCAGAGAATTGTAAAAACCTTGATGAAAAGTTTGAAGCATATAATCTTGAATAACTTAGTTTCGAGATACTAATTTTAAAATTATTCTATTTTTAAACGAACTTTGGAATTCGTTTATTTTTAACGCTTCAAGGATGAATTCATTAATCTAGAAATTTTTTATTTAGAAATCATATCATGTCCAACTGTTTTAAAATAATTAAACAACCTATAATATAGTAAAAACAGCTATTTAATTTCTCATATATATCAGTTCATAAATTATGATATGATATTCATTAATAATATATTTATCATCTTCAAAATTTACAACATCTTTAGAATATCTTCATAATCAAATATAACTATTTAGATCTCTGTGGGTAAAATTCTGCGCAGAAAATATTTTGTGTAGGAAAAAAATAAAATTATTAAACAATATTAAATTCTGTGTAGGAAATGTTCTGTCTAGACAAAATTTTGTATATGAAAAATAGGATCAGTATACGTTGTGCACAATATATTTTGTGTAGAATAAATTTGTGTGGGAAAAGCGTTTCCCTCCATTTTTAATGTTTTGAATTTTTCCTATTTTCAACATTTTAGCCTGAAATCATTTAATTTCGATATTTTTCTATTGCAAATAAAAATGTTATATTTGGAATTTTTTTTAATTAACTTGAAAATTACACAATTTGAAATTCAATTTGTAAATTTTGAATACTTTAAATGTCAAAATATTCCATTTTGAACGCCTTTATTGAGAAATTATACAAATTAAATTTATTTTTATTCCAAATATTGTTCTTTTTTCAAAATCTTATCTCATCTCAAATTATTTGATTTGGTACTTTTCAGTTCATAATTTTTTAATATATATTTTTTAAATTTCAAAGCTTAAATTCGAAATCATTTGTTATTGTTTCAAAAAATTTCTAACCTAATAGTTGAAAATTAGTATAATAATGGAAAAATTGATGAATTTTAAAATCTATGATTCTAAGAAATATGGTGCCGATAATAATATAAATAATAATATGAATTATAATACTTGAAAATCTTAATTTCGTTTTTGGCCCGGTTGCAGTAAAAAAATTAATGTATAAGAATGTTTTTAAACTTTGACATTTATTAAAAATACAGCATTATTTTGATTTTGTACCTCAGCCCCCATTTGAGTATAACCAAGACAAACGCTAATTAACTTAGGTGATCGAGTAGGAAGCCTTAAACAATTCCATACATCCAAGCGGACGTCAAGATGATAATAATAAATTCCTTTAATAATAATTTTCATGAAATATTTTACACTTTGCCATAAATTCAAATAAAATTTTGGAACCAGCACCGGTACCTAAATATTGAATTTTCTACATTTTTTCTTTTTGCTCATTCAAATTTAAAAAAGAAGAAAATTGCAAAAAATTCATACAACTTTTGCGAAAATCAGGGAATTTCTAAAAGAAGCACTTTAAATGACTGTTAAGTATAAATAAATATAAAATTTCTTATTTTACATATTAAATGGTTTTATTCCGCTCATAAAAAATTCTTTGCTAAAAATATTACAAGAATTAAATTCTGGTCTTTAAATTTTTAATATTCAGGAAAAATTAAAAATTAGGAAGGGAAAGTGAGAGTATTATGAAAACAAAGTTTGGAGGCAACCTGATATAATATTCTTCTTCGTAATTGATTTCCTTGTATTTATATCTCATTGGTTGAAAATTAAACCCTTCGATTAAAAATGAATCTTCTTTGATTGGAGATTAAACTATTTTGCGTTGAAAATTCTTCTTTGATTTGTCGAATTCAACTGTTTTTTATTTTTAATTAAAATCTTTGTAAAGATTAAGCAATCTTTTAGATTTGTTGAAAATTGATTTTTTTGTGAAGCTTCATCTGTTTGGTTGATTATTGAACTATTTTGTTGAAAATTCGTTTTCTTGTTTTGTTAAAAATTAGTTTTTGACCTGAAAATGTAACTTGTCCATTTTTCATTGCAGATTCATCTTTGTTAATTTAAAAAGTTGTCTTTCTTGATAGTAAACTAATCTTCTGGGTTGAATTTTCCTCCATTTTGTTTAAAAATTCAACTTGTTGGTTGATAATTCATATTTTATGGTTAAAACTTAAAATTTTTTACAAAAAATCCAGATTTTTATTCGAAAGTTCAACAATTTAAATTAACAATTTTTTTCTTGAGTGAAAAATCTTTATTTGCTGAAAAATTTTCTTTTTGGTTGATAAATTTAACTTCCGGATTACAAATTAAACTTCTTTTTGGAGTTTGAAGATTCATAATATTGGTTGAAAATTCGACTCTTTGGTTGAAAATTTTTCTATTATGTTAAAATTTATATTTTCGGTAGAAAATTATTATTTTTTCTCAAAAATTCAATTCTTTGCAGAAAGTTCTTCTTTTTTGTTGCCAATACATGTGCTTGGCTAAAAACTGTATTATTTTGTGAGTAATTCATTTTTTTGACAGAAAATTAAACTGTTCTATTTTTGGTTATACATATATTTTTGAGTGGAAAATTCAATTAGAGTGAAACCCGTCAATAGCCCTCCCTTCTATAGCCCTTCGAAGAATTGACTCCGCGCCGCAGGTAGGTGTAACATGACCTGCACGGGGTGCGCGAGGTCAGCGGTTGTCACTCAGGTGAGCACTCAGGCGTGAAAAAACAAAAGCCGAGCGGGCTACAATGAGTTAGTTCCCACCCACCGACAACCCAAAAATTGGCGCTATAGACGAGTTTCACTATATATTTTTAAAAATCCATGTATTTTGTTTCAAAATTCATCTTTTTAGTTTAAAAAATCAACTATTTGGTTAGCAACTATTTTTAGTCTAACCAGATGATTTTTTAGCAAAAGATGTAATAGTTACTGTTTCAATCCAAAAATCTTGTAATTTCAAATAAAGAACAAGAAGAAAAAAAAATTATTTTCGACAAAAAGGATTAATTTTATTCCAAAAATACTTATATTTACGAAAGACAAAATATTTAGATTTTGAACGAAATAATAACACTTTTATCCGAAAAAGATTAATTTTTAACCAAAAATTGAATATTAGACTATCCACCGGAAAATAAATAACTTTCAACCAGAAAGATTTGCATTTTATTAATGGTTTCAATTAAATAAGTTCGCACTTGAGTGTAAAAATGAGAAAAAAAGAAAAGATCCTCTTTTTTGTTTGAAAATTGAACTATTTCTTAACAAATTTCGTCCTTTTGGTGAAGAATTTATCTTTGTATGTTGAAAATTGAACTTTTCTTTAAATAAATAAATACAGATTATTTAAATTTGCAAATGTTTTATTTCACTTATAAAAGATTATATATTTATAATGTTAAAAGATAAAAAATTCTAGTCTTTTACTATTAATGATCAGGTAAAATTAAAGATTGATCGAAAAAAAATCAGGGAGAAGCCATGCAATTTTAAAAGTTAACTTTTGCGGTCACCTTTTGTTTTTTGTAGGATTTCATTTTATAGAACTTATTTATATCAGAATTTAATCATGTCCAATTAATTGTAGCCTGTAACCAAATTATTTTCATGCTGTCTAAAATGTCTTTTAATTTCGTTTACTGTTTTATTATGTTAATTGGAAAATTCTCGAATATTAAAATTCTTGAATTATTATACAATTTCCAATTAATAAAAATCCCGAATTGGAAAATTCCTAAATAATAAAATTCCGATTAGTTTATAATATTACGGAATTGGAAAATTCGTGAATAATAAAATTTCCGACAAAAAATTTTCGAATTACAACATATCAGAACAAGAAAATTCCCGAATGATAAAATTCACGAATAATAAAAATACCGAATTGGGAAATTTCCCAAATAATAAAAGTCCCGCCAGAATATTGTTGGATAATAAAATATGCGAACTAGAAAATTCCAGTAAAAATGCTTATATAATTTTAATTGTAACAATATGATTCATTTTATTAATAAGACCATTTTTAATTGTTTAAATTCGAGAATCTTATAGTTCAGATATTCTATAATTCGGGAATTTTATTATTCGGGAATATTCAAATTTGGTGATATTATAAACTGTCGTGTATTTAACTACTTGAGAATTATACAATTTGTTAATTTTATCAACCGTTTGGGAATTTTATAATTCGGGAATTTTACAGTGTAGGGAATTTTATCTTTCAAAATTTTTTAGTATTCTCTTCGTGTAGCCTAAAATTTGTAGAATTTTCTAAAAATAGTTTATTTGTCTGGAATCCACTCCCTTTCCTACATCAAAATGTCTTGAAAAATGATCGATGCCTTAGCATTATAATCTGGAATAAAGCTGCTTGAAAAAAGCACTCGAGTAAATCCTGTGGCGGCACGCCTGCACTTTTCTTGAACGGAACTTTATATACCGCGTTACTTTTGACTCCACAAGTTCTGCTGGCTCGTAGAAGCCGAGATTAATTCGTCAATTACGGGTGAATCGGGCAGAAAAAAGGGGCAAATGTCGGAGGTGCGATCGATCGTTCGAGACGAATGAGTCCCCATTGTCCGGCAGGCATTCATCGTCTATTTTTCTTTACCTTGCTTTTTTTCCACCATCATTCAACATTCCTTGTCCATTTAACGTTTACAATCGTGGGTCACGCGCGAAAGTTGATTCCCATTTCATCATTGAATAATTCATGAAAGCAAACGCTCTCTTTTCAAACCACCTGCAAAACAAGAATTCTTTTTGTTCTTAAAAATCACATTTTTAATCAAACAAAAAAAATTATCATAGGCGACGCGCGTCTACAAAAAAGTATTTCGTAATCTCTGAAGACGTTAATTAAGTCGTTAAATCTTCCTTGTTCCTCTACTTCCCTTTCCCAAGCCTCACTTCCACTCCCCTACTCACCTTTATTTCTAATCAATCCGACTACCCTCATTTTTCCTCACTTTTCCTATCATCATTTTCCCTTATTTTCCTACAGCTTTTTATTTCCCCTACTTCGCCTCTCCTTATTTCGCCTCATTTCCTCTATCTCACTTCTTCTTATTTTACCTCACTTTACTCTTCGCTTCATCGTTTCCCAAATTCCACTCAACTCATTTTACCAGCTAACACGCCCCTTTCTCTAATTCCCTTCCCCAGCCCGCACTTCCAATCTTCTACTCTCTATCATTTCTAATTATTGCCCCCAACATCTTCAAACTTTTGTCTTGAACAAAATAAAGAATTGGTCAATGTAGGTATCACACGTTTACAAAAAAGATTTGTGTAGCCTGTTCAGATGCTAATTGAGTCGTTCGAACCTTCCCCTCCAACTTTCCCTCGTCACACTTCAATCTTCATACCCCTCTTCCTCTACTTCCCTTCCCCAACTCTCATTTCGTTTTGCCTACTCACCCTCATTTCTAATCAATACGTCAACTTCCTCTCACATATAATCAATTCCCCTACTTCCACTACTCTGATTTTCCCTCACTTCCCCTCTCATGTTTTCTCATTTCTCTTACTTCTCCTCCCCTTATTTCCCCTCAATTCGCTCTTCGCTCCACTCCTTCTCAACTTCCCCACTCCTGACTTCACCAGCTAAAACTTCCTTTCCCGTAATTCCCTTCCCCAGCCAACACTTTCAATCTTCTACTCACTATCATTTTTAATAATAGCCCCTACTTCTCCCATCTCATTACTCCCCCTTAAATCAATTTACTATTTTACTTCCCCTCCTCTCATTTTTCCTAACATTTCCTACTCCTCACCGCATTTTCCCCTATTACCCTTCTCATCACTTCTCATCAGTTCCCTTTCTTCTCCTACTCTCATTTCCACTCAGTTTCCCTCCTTCAAAAAAAGTACGACGGATGGTCACGCGATCGAAACAATATGAGGTTCTGTCCGGGATACGAAACACTAAAAAGAATTTAATTATATCAGAGGCAATGTGAATCATTTTGAGAAAAATCTTAAGATGAGTTATCTCATAAATTATTCAGCTAGTTATTATCTTTGAAATTTTAACATGAGCTTTAGGGCCGTGCATACATGACGTAAAGTCTTCTTCAGAAGTTTTGAACCACTCCACCCCTCCTTATTAAGGTCAATATGTTTTCTCCCCTCGCCCTATCTTATTTAATTTTTGCTAACTAAATTACTTTCGTGAATTTATTTAGGGATCATGAAAAATAAGAAAAGGCGATTTTGGTCGAGGGCTTGGTAAAATCTTACTATTTCTTATGAAATAACGAAGTAGTTCAACTTTCAATTCTTAACACAAAATTTAATAGTTGATAATTTAACCAATAATTTATTTTTATTTTTAATGAAAAACAGATTAAATTAAACATAAAAGGATTAATTTTGATATGAATTGTTGAATTATTAACTAGAAAAAATTTATCTTGAGACAAACAGTTGTTTTTTGAACTAGGGAAGATTAAATTTCATTTAAAAGATATCATTTTTTATATCAAAAAGACGAATCAACAAGAGTTGAATTTTCAGTCAATGGAGAAAAAAAATTGCATTAAAAATTGCAATTTTTTAAGTCAAAAAGAAGAGCTTCTTTCTTTCTACAAAGCAGTTAAATTTTCAACCAAATAATTAAATTTTCTTTCATGAAGTTCAATTGACAGCTATAAACAGTAATATTCAATTCAATTTTAAGTTAAAAAACGACATTTATAAAAAACAATCGAATGTTCAATCAATCTAATATTTAAATTTTCAATCAAATACTTGAATTTTCAACTAACTAGTTAAATTTTCAGTAAAGAAATTAATTTTCAACCAAAGAAAAAAAGTATTTTTAATGAAGTAGTTCAGTTTTAACCAACGAGATGAAATATTTAACCAAAAATTTTTTTTTTTTCAATAAAATTATTTAACTTTCAAAGAAGGAGTTAAATTTTCACAAAAAGAGTAACCGAAAAAAAGCAATTTTCAAAAAAATAGTTAAATGCTCTACCAACGATTTTTTTACCAAATTGTTGAATTTTCTAGTCGAAAATACGAATTTTCTACAAAAAAGTTTCATTTTGAACGAAGAGGTTCAATTTTTAATCGCAAACTTTAAATTTCATACTCTCAAAATTAAAACTTCTTAAATATGAAGGATTTGCAATTCAAGTTATACAATTACAAAGAGTTACAATTGCAACATTTTTAAGTATTTAAAAAAAATAATTGGAAATTATTCAATTTTTAAGATTTGCATTTCAAAGTTGTTTATTTTTAAACCTTATCTTTTGAATAATTGAATTTCGAAAGCTTGCAATTGCAAATTGTTCAACATTAACGATTTTCAATTTAAAATCATTTATTTTGAATATTTTTAATTTTTGACCCTTCAAAATTATTGTGATAAGAGAAAATGATGCAATTTTAAATTCTTTTGTTTTTTTGTTTAAAATTTCAATTTCGAAGATTTAAAATATAGATTTATTTAATTTTATACATTCGTAATTTTAATTCTTGAATTGTGAACAGTGAAAATGACAGTTTTGCTTAATTTTTTTTGAAATTCTGTTAATTTTTGCTTCTTCATAGAGGAATCTTTGAATTTCTAACAGAAAAAAATTAATTAATTTTATTAAATATTTATGTTTATTAAATTTTTTTAGCACATTATATATTATTTCAAAAATTGTTTTTTTATAATTACAGTTTTTTAGTTACATAATACAAAATGGAGACAAGAAGATTAAAGATTATTTATTTGTCTTTGAACGAATCGATTGACACATAATATTGATACATTTTATCTTTTATTTGAAAAATCGACTTTTATAGTAAAAATGTTCCCATTCACATAATTTAAAGTGGATGCAAAAACAGAAAAGTTTCGTTGATTCTATATGAATTGATTGACCTATAATCATAATAAGGAAGCAAAATTTTTATCAAATGAGTACCGTAAAAGAGGAAATACGGACAAATTGGAAACACCCGAGATTTCTTGCAAAGTGGCGACTCTGTTTTTTACCACGAAAACGCGTGTCTCTATTTACCGCAGCTTATTCAGCAATTTCTGGTGAAACACGCACTTACCCAATTTCGGCTGCTTTCATACAGATATGACCTGGTTTTCTGTGATCAAACATGATAAAATGATATTCCAATTTAAACTAAAGAACTTTTATTCAATCGCAAAAACTTCTTGGGGAAACAGAATTATATTAGATGTTAAATTGCAGGCTCGGAAATCAGAACCGAACGAGCGCTAGAGCAGTAGGCAAGAGTGGGGATGGCGCGCAGAAAACGCGACGAAAGAGAGAACGGATTCCGTTCTGTCCTTCGTCGCGTTTTCTGCCGCGTCATCCCCACCCTTTCCTATTGCTCTAGCGCTCGTTCGGTTCTGCTTTCCGATCAACGACGTATACTAATAAACTGTCAAACTTAGTAGTTGAAAAAAATCAAGAGATAAAAGCACGCCCTGAGTGAGCTGATACATTGAAGCTTCCATGTGAAGAAATTTAAAAAATGAATTTAAAAATGATTATAAATATCATTATTGTCTTTAAAATCAGAACAAGAGCTTTCCATATTTCATTTTGTTTCTTAATTTATTTATTTTTAAAAACGAAACTATAAAGATTGTTTCCGCAATGAAGAAGAAAATTAGGATAATCCTAATCATTATATTTTCTCTACTTAATCCACCAGTTGTAAAGAAATATTGGAAAACTCATTAGAGACCTTACTTTATATCCAGAGTCTCGTTTTATAATGATCTAAAACTCCCCAGAAGTACACTTTATAATCCGTTAAGTATCTCTTTTATAATGAAACCAAAGAGCTCTTTATGGAAACATTTCAAGCAGCAGTTTTATGAACCTCTTAGCTTCGTCTCCCATTAATGTCTCCCTTCCTAATGTACATTGTGCAACTAAGTGCCCACTTTGAACACCTTGCGTAATTCAGTAGCTGACAGTCTCTCGCAAATTCAAATCCTTACCTGAATATCGATTTCAAAGCTACTTTCGCATAATTAAGCCAGATCGAACTTTGTCGATAGGATTCTAAACAAAGCCGGAGAAAGGAACCTGTCGCCAAGGTCCTCGAATCAGATTCCTTGCTAAAATAAGACAATTTTTTATTAGCCATCAAAGAGAATTCTTCAAACTGGTATCTTCCTCTGAAACCTTTAATGTGAAGCTAATCAAAAAATAAATTCCTTTTTTCTACATAATTCAGACAAAAGAAACTTTTTCTTCTGGATGATGTCCTTGAAAAATGGATTTCTTTCCATCTGGACTCTTAATTTATGGTTCTCAGACATTAAAAAGAAAGATAAATCTAAATCTTTATATGTTTAATTATAGATAAAAAATTTTAATTTACATATCCGCATAGTAATAGCGAAATAAAATGGTATTCTAATTAATTTAATCATATCCCATACAGATAATACATCAGAAAATTTGTTTACGCACAACTTACATTTTTTAAGAAAAAAATATAATAGTTGATATTGCAACAAAAAAATATATATTTTAATTTTAAATAAAAAGCAGTTGAATTTAACCAAAAAAGATGAATGTAAAAGCATATTTCAATCCTTAACTAAAATTAATTAATTTTCAACCAAACAGTTGCATTTTTAACTTTTAAAAAATTGATTTTTTACCAAGAAAGACGAATTTTCAATAGAATACATACATTTTTAACCAAGAAGTGTACTTTTCTACCAAAGAAGGTGAATTTTTAAGAAAATATATACAAAAATTTAACCATGTAGTTTAATTTTTAGGTAAAAGAGAAAAATTTTCAAACAAAAATTGAAATTAAATCTTCAGTTGAAAAATTAATTTCAAACAAGAAATATTTTCGTAAAAATAGTTAGATTTTCAATAAAGAGAAAAAATTTTCTACCAAAAAGACAAAAAACAAAATACGTACATTTTTAAGCAAACAGTTGCATTTTTAAAAATTGAAAAATTTTATACCAAAAATGGAATAGCTAAATTTTCAATTAAATCTTAATTTTGATGAACACCAAAAGAAGAATTTTTCACAAAATATTTTGATTTTGAACAAAAAAAATTAATTTTGAACTAATCTGATAAATTTTTAACAGAGTAATTCAGCTTTCGACGAAGTAGTTGAATTTTTTACGAAAGAGTTGAATTTTAAACAAAAAGGATAAATTTTCGAGAAAGTAGGTGAATTTTCAACTGATAATATGAATTATGTAAGAAGACATGGTTTTCCCAATAAAATGTTGAATCCTTAAAAAAACTTTTTGAAGGAAAATCCTTCGACATTCTACTAAAGTGTTAAATTTTCATCTTAAAAAGATGACTTTTCAGCAGGAGTTGATGTTTAAACAAAAAAACATATTTTTCTTTCAATTAAAAAGCAGTTAAATTCAAAACAAAAAAAAATACAAAGTTCAAGAAAATACTTCAATCCTCAACTAAAACATATTCCAGAAAAATTTTGAATTTTAACCCAGAAATGTAAGCTTCAACTAAACCACATAGAAAATTGTCTGCAAAAAAAATTCAGTGCCTATAAAGCTTCTAAAGTTTATTTTGGAAATATTTAAGAAACTACGTTTATAAAAAATTTTTTAATTCCAAAATTGTTTTTAAATATCTTCAATTCTTCTGGATATTTCTTAAATTACACGGTTCTTTTTTTCTTATTTTTTAATCTTACCAATCCGAAAGATTTTGCTCTAAAATCTTCTACTCTCTTTTTCGAAATATTATGAAATCGTTTTATATGTTTGAAAAACTTGTATAATTTTCGTCTTAAACACTGAGAAAAAAATAATGTGACGTCAACAAAATAATTTGGTTGAGAACTTTTTTTGTTCGATTTACAAAAATTTGGTTGCCGTTACCAAAAAAGAAGTTGTTCTAACCAAAGAATTTATTTGGCTCAAACAAAAAATTTAGTTAACCTTGTTTGTTAACTCTACCAAGAAATTTCTTTGAGCTAACTAAACGCGCGGCCGCGCATGCGCCCTCTTTCGAATCATTAGGAACAGCGCAGACACAACTCCACCGTCCATGACCCAGTGATCCCAGATCTGAAACGAGATGCGGTCCAATACTATGACAGGGCTATGTTCGTGTGAATATAGTAGGAGACGCTGTAAATGACTGAGTTGCG
>NC_046666.1:54176375-54182862 GCF_010883055.1 Belonocnema kinseyi
AAGACAATACCATTCAAATAACTACTATTAGACAAACAATAACGACTAAAACTAATTTTTTCTAATATATCTATTGTTGCCTCTTCCAAGATGCATTGAAACTAATTTGATTCTATTTTTTCTGCTTATCCTATAAACCGTTCTTTACTTGCAGGTTATGTCAAGATTCTTCTGGTCCAGAAGCTACTGCGCCTGTTTTCTGTAAAATAGAATAAGTTTTCATATCCGATCTAAATAAAACGTTTTTTATAGTTAAATCTTTAGATATAGAAGTGTTTTCTTCACACGTAAATGCTTATAACATAAAAGTTATTCGCGAATATCGCTGTTTGTCCTACGAAAGTTTGCGTTGCGTTAAAGCTGCATGCATTCTTGGTGATGTAAATGTAGATATATTTGTAACTTGATATTAATAAGTGTGCCTTATAAAATCTGTTTTTAAACATTCAAATAAATATTTGTTTTTTTTTCGTATCTATTTTCTTATTATTAATAATTTTAATTTCCTTATTTAAGGCGTTAACTTATTTATTTCCATTTGTAAATAAAATAAGATATTTTATATGTGGGAAAAGAGCTAAAAGAAAAAAATACATTGATTCAATGAAATGCATTTCATCAAGTCAATGCAATTTTGTTCTTGTAGCTTTTGTTTCACACATAGGAAATATTTATTTTATTTACAAAAAAACTTTCTTCTCTTAACAAAATTATTTTGTTGAGTCTGCTTAAGTTTGGTTTGTTCTACAAAAACAAATTTTGTTGAGCCTACAAATATTTGGTTCGTTCAACATAACTATTTTGTCAAGTCTACAAAATTTGAGCTGAGACTAAAAAATAATTTTATTGAGTTTGCAAATATTTGGTTCGTTTATCCAAATCTATTTTTTCAACTTACAAAACATTTTGTTATGACTACCAAATTTTTTGGTTGAATCAACAAAACGTATCAACAAAAAATTTTGTTGGCTCAACAAAACAGTTTTGTTGCTTCTATAGCTACCAAAAAATTTGGTTGGGGCAACCAAGCTTTTGTTCGGACAACAAACATTTTTCTCAGTGAAGATTGCTTGTCAAAATAAAAAATAATTTTAATAAATGCACACGAATCCTTCTCATCTTTAATTATCATTCAAATTATTTTTAATTTTTTTTTTAATTCTGAAAAATAAAAAAAAATGACTTAAAATATTACAGATTCTACCTCGAAATTTTTTTTTTAATATTTTGAAATATTTTGAAATCATTTCAAATAATCTCTTAAAATTATTTTTCCAGCATAAAAATTATTTCCGTGAAACTTTACAAATTTCTTAAAAAATCTTTACAAGTTTTAAATATTTGTGAGACATTTTAAAAATTCTAAATATCTTTTAAACGCTCTCAATGTTTTACTATAATTATTTCAATATGGCAAAATTAAAAAATTCTGAATCTTAAGAACATTTTTTTCATTCTCTTGATATCCTGAAAAATTTGATTTAGTCACCAAATTTTTAAATCATGAAAAATTTTTTAAAATGTCTAAGTCTTCCATATTCTTTTTTCACACATTTTAAAATATTTAAAGCTTACAATTACTCTCTTTAAATAAAACTATTTAAAATTTGTTCAGAAATCTTGAAAAAAAATGTAATCTAAAATCTTTCATAATTATTAAAACACTTCTTTTTCTTCGAATTCTGCAAAATAAGTTGCAACCCATAAAATCATTTTTCTTTTCTTTTTGAAAATGCAGAAAAGTTTACAAATTATAATGTAGTAGCGAAATGTTAAGAACAGACTGATTTCTCATTATTGAACAATCATTTGTAACTTAATTTTTCTCTTTTATCAATACATAACACCCCACATAACAGACCGTAACAAAACACGACTCCTCCCCGCTTTTCTATATACGTAGTATTTGAACGCTCCGTTAGAAAAAGTAGGAGACAAAAGACCGAATTGGACAGCCAAACGTCTGTTTTAGAATTTATTATTAACTGAAAACACTGTGTTATTAAAAACAGTTCTAGTTGCCATTAAAATCTCGTTTTTGGTTATTTTAGTTAAGTTTCTATGCAAATTAAATTTTTTCTTTAATACAGTTTATAACCAAATCTAAATGTATATGATCAGAAATTGACACGGCGTCAAGTGAAATTACGGAATGTACTTGTGGTACTTTACTGTTCTTTAAATTAGCTTTGAAATTCCAACCATTTTGTACAATGGTTTTGTTTTTGCAGAAATTTGTTTAAAAATATTGAGTAAAGACTTTGATAAAATATGCATTTTCCATAAAATTAATATTCGTTTTTTACCTGCGAGCCATTTGTTGATTAATATATCAATTATGTTTACATCTGAAAATAATATCATTGCATTTATTTTTAATTTTAGACACTAAGCTAATCCTGACATTTTTTACTAAAACATTCTTGTTTAAAATATTATGTTTTTAATGTATTTCAACCTAGTCGCTGTAACCGTTATATTATCTTTGTCGGCTTTGAGAAGTAATATACCTTCATGTTCTGTTTAAAAATATTAAGCAATTTCAAACGATTGTTTATTATTATTGTAAAATTTCATTTGTCTACAACGATTGAAATTATTTCTGTGATGGCTTTTATAATTTCGAGATTCTGTTCATCTTCTTTTCGAATTTTTATACAGTTTTCAATATTTGTCTATCAACAAAATTTAAGTTAGGGATCATCCATAAACTGCGTTACCAATTTTGGGAAATTTTTTACCCCTCCCTTCCCCTTTTTGAAACCCGTTAATTTGCACCCCGCCCCCTCCTCCCCCGAAAGTAAATTAGCCTTTCGGTAAAACCAGCTTTTACGTTTATACTGATTTTTTTGTGTTTATAGCGAATCATATTGTGTACGTGACCGTGCTGTGAATTATACACTTGGGTAATAAACCAACAATTACAATTAAAAAATGATTTGCAGGCTAAGTGTTGAAATGTGCCTGACTGAATGTTATTTAAGAGTTAATGTGGGCATTGTTGAATTTTTAAACTAATATAAGTACATTTTTAACCAAAAAATGCAATAGTTAAACTATTAATTCAAGCGAATAATTTTTAATGATTAAAAACATGAATTTTCTGTCAAATATTATATTTTTTTATTAAATAATTAAACTTTCAAAACGAAAATACGGATTTTCTATACAAAACGGTCGAATTATTAAATCAAAAATATGAAATCTTAATAAAAAAGTTAATTTAATACAAAAAAAGATGAATTTCTAACAAAATACAAGAACTCTTAACCCAAAAGTTGAAGTTTCAACTGAACCAGATTAAATTTTAACAACAACAAAAATACAAAGTTTTAACAAAATACAGTGAAAATTTTCTATAGCGCCGATTTTGGGACTAAAGGTGAGTGGGAACTAACTCATTATAACCCGCTCCGCTTTTGTTTGTTCACGTCTGAGTGCTCGCCTGAGTGACAAACGCAGACCCGCGCACCCCGCGCACCTCCTGTAATGATATCCTGTGGCGCGGCGTCAATTCTTGGAAGGTCTATAGAAGGGAGGGCTATTGAAGGGTTTCACTGTAGTTCCATTTGAACAGAAAGTTGAATTTTTACTTTTAAAATATAAATTTTGCGACCAAAAAAGGAATATGTAAATTTTTAGTTATCAAAGTAATGTTTCAAACAAAAAAAAAGGAGTTTTTAACAAAAAAGTTCGATTTCTAACCAAAGAGATGAATTTTTAACTAAAATTTTAAATCGTCAACGAAAAAATACATTTTTAAGAGAGTAGTTCAATGTTAAAACCAAGTTGTTAAATTTTGTACAAAAAAGAAAAAAGAATTTTTAAATAAAACAAATAATTTTACACCAAGAAAAAAATTAATCTTTAGCCAAATGTTTTTGAATTTTTAACCAAAAAGTTGAATTTTCTACTAAAAAAAGATGCATTTTTAGACAAGAGGATTAATGCACTACCTAAAAAAGACAAATTTGTAAAGAAATTCAAGAATTCTCAAACAAAAATTTGAATTTTTAATAAAGAAAGCTATTTTTTTTAAAAGTTTAGGAATTCTCAACGAAGAAGTCGAATTTTCAAACAAAATAGTTAAATTTTAAGAAAAAGTTGAATTTTTACTTAAAAATAAACCATTTGCGACCAAAAATGTAATAGGTAAGTTTGCAGTTATAAAAGTAATTTTTTAACAACAAAAAAAGGAATATTCAAAAAAACGATTCAATTTCTAATCAAAGAGATGAATTTTTAACTACAATTTTTAATCTTCAAAGAAAAAATGCATTTTTAAGAAAGTGGTTCAGCTTTAAAATCTAGTTGTTAAATTTTTAAACAAAGCGATTAATTTGCTACAGAAAATAAATTCAAGGATTCTTAACCAAAACGTTTCATTTCAAGTAAAAAATATGAACTCTTCAACAGAAAGATTAATTTACTATCAAAAAGACGGATTTTCAATCAAATTCAAAAATTCTCAACTAAAAAGTTAAATTTTTAAGAAAGAAAGAAATTTTTTATTTTCAAGAAAGTAGTTTGAGTTTAAAATCTTTTTTCTAAATTTTTAACTAAAAAGATGAATTTTTAAACAAAAAGATAAATTTTCAACCGAAAAAAATGAATTTTACACTAAATTCAAGAATTTTCGATTAAAAAGTTGAATTTTCAACTAAAAAGATAATTTTTTCAACATAAAGATTATTTTACTACCAAAAAAGCCGAATTTTCAATATTATTCTTGAATTTTCAACCAAAAAGTTTCATTTTCAACTAAAAACGTAAATTTATAAAAAAAAAAAGATTAATTTTCGACAAAAATCATTCATCCTCTGGAAAGGTGCTATTAATGTTTGCGTACTTTTCGAACAAAAAATTGTTTAAATTCTAAAAGGTTAACGTATTCGCTAAATCCGAATTAGTTCAAATTGAACTAATTCAATCAGTACACTCAATTTTGACTGAAAAATTATTTACTTTCAAGGTTTGACTGACTGATTAGTCAACGGGTCACTGTTTGTACCTTGCCAATTGAATTAGTAAAAAAAAATGACTAATTTTGATTAGTCATTTCTGAGAGCTACCAACTCATTAGTGAATTCCTCAACATAACTACTGTCAAGTCGTTGGCGCAGAAAAAGAGAAGATTGTTTTGTCACTTAAACAGACTTTCAAGTATCAGCGAGAGATTGGATTTCAAAGAAGACACTAGCTTTCACGGAAATTCACGAGAAGTACCCCGAACTTTTCGATTAAAACGGAGAAATAGCGAGTTTATAATAAATATGTATGAGAAACTCGCTTAATTTTTTTTTTATATTGCAACAGGGACTGCAGTGATTCACCAGCTCAATTTTAGGGGAAACAGGGGATTTTTGCTTTTAAAAAAAGTCTCTAGTTTGTAATTTTCTTATTTCATTAATTTATTATTATTATTATTAACTAATATTATTATTAACTAATTCAGATTTAACGAGTAGGTGTAACGTTACATTCAGTTGGACCCCCCGCCCCCTACCCGTTACCAACCTTTGATTTTTGAGACCCCCCCCCCTCGAATCTGGAAACGTAGCTTAATGACGATCTCTAATATACGGTTATATAAACATCGCTTTTGGGAATTAAAAAAGGTGTGAATTGATTCCTCCTTAATATGCAACATTATAATCAAGCCTGCCAAAGCTCAGCATCATTTCTTTAATTAGAGTCGTAAATTTACTCGACAGAAAGAAATGTTCTAACCATAAGTTTCGATATGTATCAGAAAAATACAGGCTGCCAACATTGTGGAAGGGAGTAAAGTGAGGAATCAGCAAAAGGAGATAAATTGTAAGATTAAGAAAGATGAAGCGAGGGAGAAAGAGAATTGGAGAGGGTGAAATTTCTAAACGTAAATTGTACACTACACTTATTTATGTTTCCGTTCCAGCCCACCAACGAATAGGAATGAGGATGCTCGATTATCTTTCATTATATATGTTCAATAGATTGATAATAACTTGATCTAATTTATTAAGCACAAGAAGAAACAGGTTAATCTGTAACGTCCGAGAGATTTTTAAAGATTTTCTTTTTGACCTCACACCCTCTTTATTTTTATTATACCTCGCGAGGAGAGACTAGAGGTATTTGATCTCAGGTCTACCTTAAATATTTAATATAAGGATTTACGCATTTTATCTTAAGTTTCTCAGATACATCTGTTTCCATAGTCATAATTTAGCATTTAATTTAGTACTGTCCTTCCATAACTCCAGGGATGATGGCCAGGTTGAAAAGAAATCCAGTCGACCAGCTTTAACAAAAAAAATCCGGAATGAATACCCTAGTCGAAACCTTTTGAGATAGCTCTCCTATTTTCGGGGGTCCGTGTGCCTTAACACTCTCAATTTTAAGGAGTTTACAGCAGAGGTTCGAACAAACAAGTAACATCGGCACCAGCATTTGTTTGCCAGATTGAAAATTGGCAGTCCCTTGAGACGGTCTCGGTCATAACCGA
>NC_046666.1:54182962-54193218 GCF_010883055.1 Belonocnema kinseyi
CCCCCCCCCCCCTAAAACATTTAGATGGATGTTAAACGAATTCTTAAGGAAATATAATATTTTATATTTGAACAAAGAAAAGATTGTGAACAAAATAGTTGAATACTCAACCAAAAATACGAATTGTTAAACTATATAAGATTAATTTCCTACAAAAAAGAATAATCTTCAACGAAAACATACATTTTTCACCAAATAATTGATACTTTAACCAAGAAGATTATTTTTTTAACAAAAAAGACGATGTAATTTTTGGTTCAAAAGTTATCTTTTTTATTTGAAAATGCAATTGTTACGTTGAAAAAGTGTCTAATAGGGTTGAAAATTAATCTTCTTTGCTAGAAAAATTTATCTACTTGGTTGTGAATTCAACTATTTTTTTAAAAATTTGTCTTTCTCAATAGAATTCAACTAGTTGATATTTTGTTTTCATTTTTGTTAAAAGTTAGATTTTTTAACTGAAAATTTAACTGTTCCAGTTTCTGTGAAACTATCCTTTTTAGTTAATAAAATTTAAATGTTTGTTAGATAATTGATCTTTGTGTGTTAAAAATTCAACTGTTTGTTAAAAAGATCAACTATTTAGTCAAATTTTTATTTTTGTTAAGGCTTTTGACCCGGCAAATTATTATAAAATATTTATAAAATATTATATACAATATTTATTCTGGACCAGTATACAAGAAAATTAATATCAAACTTATTATTCTGTCAAAAATTGAAATATTTTGTTAAAAATTCGATTATTTTGTTGAGCACATCTTTTTTAGTCGACAATTAAACTATTTTGTTAAAAATTTGATCTTTCGGATTGAAAATTCATTTTTGCGGAGGTGTGTCATGTCTTACAAATGTTAAATGTATTACAAGTGTGACTTATGGACACTCGATTCTTCAATCGAAATTATTTTGTAAGTATTATTTTTTTCTTAATTACTTCATTGTAGTTAAGTGGGATGATGGTTGTGGGACCTAAGCTTTAAACCCACTCCGTATCACAGTGGGGCAAAAAAAAACGTCTTTGGACAAACTGATTTTCAGAAGACAATTAGTATCCGATTTTAACTTTTTTTTTAATAAAACCTAATAAAATTTCGCATAGAACTGTTGTGGCCGATTTTAAAATTGTTGTTAATTTTTTTGTTTATTTAATAACAAAAAAGAAAAAAATGACTTTTGAAGTATACCAGTTTTAAACAAATTTTTCGATTCAATTAAAAAAATACCTAGAAAACTGATGGACTATCCAAAAAATATTTCCTATAGCAATGCCCATGTTATAAAATTTATTGAATTTGTTATAAACAAAGAAGTGAATGAAAATGGTTTCGTGGGGGTTGGCGGTGATTCGTCGCTTGATTCGCACTAAATTTGAAAAGTTAAAATCGAATAATAATTGTCTTCTGAAAAATCATTTTTCCACGGACGTTTTTCTTGCCCCACTGTGCGTCGGCTTGCGGGTTCAAATCCCACTTCATACACTGAAAAAGCCTTGGCAGCAAAGGAAATTTTTCATCTGCAGAGAGTCTGCAGATCAGTACCTCTAGAGAAAAAAGCCGTTCTTCTTGGTGGTTCAGAACCCAGCTTAAACTGTAGGTCCTCCTCCCACCACCAAGTAAGTTTATTGGGAGTGTGTGAAGAGGAATTGAGGAGAGGTCCAAGAAAAATGTGAAGCCTTTGGGGACATATTAGAAACTTATATTCCAAATTACTTTTGTTCAAATAACTGTTCATTTTTCTGCCAATTGGTTTTATTACAATAGTTAAAAAATTAAAATATTGCAATATAAATTTATCCCCTGGGGTTTATAACGCCCAAGTCTACCTACAAGTCTCTGATAAGAAACTGCCGCGAACAGTAACGCCTACTTTGAGGAATCTTGTATTGCTCGAAGCTTATTAGAAACCAGTTGTCGAATGCAACATATGTGAAGGACAATGTTTCACCGACAAACATACCAGAGCTGCATTTTAAGGTCATTGAATGCTCTTTATTACAAACATTACTCGCTCGTAAATATCTACTGCCGAGGGGATCGAGACAATTTTATAGAACTTTAAGGAATCTCAAGTCAAGGTGTAACGCAGTTTGTAACGTTTCAGAAGCAATGCTGTTTTTTAATATTTTTGTCACGGATTTTTAAGAAGATCAATTTATCACCTGAAAGCATTATCACTTCGCCTAAAAGTGAGAGGTAAAAGTTTCATTATAGCCTTTATGGGATATATTTTTTTACACATATGTTATGCTATAGTTTATGTTTAAATGCGCCATAAATTAATACAAAAAAATATAAATCTATTTATTATTAAGTAGAAAATTTTCATATTATTATTAAAAAGTCATATTTTTTTCCGAAATTCAACTTGTCTGGTGAACATTCATATTTTTGCATAGAAAATTCACTCTTTTGAATAACAACTTCATCTTTTTCTTGAAAACCGATATTTTTGGTTAAAAATTAATTCTTTCAATTTAAATGTCTATTATTATATTTTTGGTTCAGAATTAATCTTCTTTGTTTGAAAATATAATTGTTTTGTGGAAAATTCAAGTATTATGTCATAGAGTCATTTTTTTTGTCTGGTAGAGGATTCAAGAATTGGTTGTCAATTCGTATTTTTGGGTTGAATTAAATTGTTTTTAATTTAAAATTGCATTATTTTTGGGTAAACTATAAACTATTAGATTTTTCATTCAGAATTTATCTTTGTTAGATGCAAAGTCAACGACAACATTAAAATTGAAAATTTAGCTATTTTATTAAAACTATTTTTTTTGTATGAAAAGATCATTTTTCAACTGAAAATCTAACTTATAATTTTTATTAAAATTAATTTTTTTGGTTGATAATGCAACTACAACAACTTTTTAAGTTGGAAATTTAAATATGTGATTAAAAATTCAACTGTTTTGCAAAGATGAACCTTTTTCTTGAAAATTTATATTCCCTAGATAAAAATATATCTGTTTTGTACAAAATTATTCTTTTTGGTGTAAAAATTAAGCAATTATGTTGAATTTTAGTTATTTTTTGGTAGAAAATTAGGTGATTGAAGCTGTGAACGTTCAAACGAACTAAATTTTTTACTAATGACTTTACTAACCAGGAAAAGTGAGGTCCGTCCACTCAGCGCCGCCACCACGGCAAATTATAAAATGGAATACGCCATGTTTTTTTGCTTTTTTTTTGCTCATTTTATGCTAAAAACATTTTTTTACTCTTTAAACTTCGGAGAAAAGGCTGGCGGCGCTAGCAGGACGTCCACTCAGCGCCGCCACCTACGAAAACTCACTAAAAATGATTATAATGCGAGAAACGATAAGTGGAGATTTTTTGTTTTTTTTTTGCTCTATGATGACATATATTACGTTTCCCAAAAAACTATCCCTAAGTCTTACACAACTACCCCCTGTGATGAAAAAATTTTCAAAATGGGAAAACTACCTTCAAAAATGTAAACATGTTTTAGGGCTTCAAATCAATTACATGACACTTGAAAATTTCGCGCTCTTTATAATTTCCCCAAAACTACCCTTCCACGTGAACGTATGCAGCAGATCATTTATATGTATGAAAAAAGAATTAAAAATAATCAACTTAGAAGAAACTGTTAGTTGATATTCTTTTTCTCTTCTTTCGCTCTCCGATAATATATAATACGTTACCCAAAAACTACCCCTACGTCATACATACCCTCCTCTCGTCATCAAAAACGTTTTAAAAGTTGGAAACCCACCTTGAAAAATGTAAAAATGATTTAGAACTCCAAATTTATTACATGGAATTTATAAATATCCATCTCTTCATAATTTTCCTGAAAAAGTACCCTTCTACGTGAATCTATGCAGCGGAACATATATATGTATGAAAAAAGCATTAAAAATAGTCCAAATTAGAAGGAACTGTTAGTTGATATTTTTTTGCTCTTTTTTTGCTCTCTGATAATATATAATACGTTCCCCAAAAACTACCTCTAAGCCATACATACTCACCCCTCGTGATCAGAATCGTTTTAAAAGTTTAAAAAACCACCTTGAACAATATAAAAATCATTTAGGACTTAAAATTAATGAAATGAAACTTGCAAATTTGCCTCTCATTATAATATTCCCAAAGCTACCCTTCCACGTGAACCTATGCAGCGGAACAAATATTTGTATGAAAAAAGCATTAAAAATAATCAAACTTAAAATACGCTGTTAGCTGATTTTTTTCCCTCTTTTTTTGCTCTTTGATAATATATAATACGTTTTGGAAAAACTACCCCTAAGTCATATATACCTACCCCTCGCGATCAGAAACGGTTTTAAAGATGAAAAACTACCTTGAACAATGTGAACATGATTTAGAATAACAAATTAATTATATGACACATGAAAATTTTCCCCTCTATTAAATTATTCCGAAAAACTACCCTTCCACTTGAGCGTATGCAGCGTAACATATATATGTATAAAAAAGCATAAAAATTAATAAAACTTAGAAAACACTGTTTGTCAATATTTTTTTCTTCTTTTTGCTCTCTGATAATATATAATTCGTTTCCAAAAAACAACCCCTAAATTATACATACATACCCCTCGTGAACAAAAACGTTTTAATAGTTAAAAAACAACCTTAAAAATGAAGACATGGTTTAGAGCTCAAAATTAATTACATTACACTTTAAAATTTCCCCCGTCATTATCATTTCCTCAAAAAACTACCCTTTTACGTGAACGTATGCATCAGAACACATATATATATATATATATATTTAAAAAATAATAAATATATTAATACTTAGAAAACAAAGTCAGTTGATACTTTTTTGCTCTTTTTTTGCTCTCCGATAATATATAATACGTTCCCTAAAAACTATCCCAAAGTCATACATACTCTCCCCGCGTCATCAAAAACGTTTTAAAAGTTGGAAAACCAACCTGAACAATGTAAAAATGATTTAGAACTCCAAATTAATTACATGACACTTAAGAATTTTCCTCTCATTATAATATTCCCAAAACTACCCTTCCACGTGAACGTATGCAACAGAAAATCTTCCACTGGAAGATATAATCAATTAGAGTTCTGAATCATTTTTACATTGTTCAGGGTGGTTTTCCAACTTTTAAAACATTTTTGATGACGATGGGAGGGTATGTATGACTAAGGGGTGGTTTTTGGGTAACGTATTATATATTATTGAAGAGCAAAAAAGAGAAAAAAGAATCGACTAACAGTGTTTTCTAAGTTCTATTATTTTTATCCTTTTTCCATACATATATCTTCCGCTGCATACGTTCAACTGAAAGAGTAGTTTTTCAGAAAAATTACAAAGAGGGGGACATTTTCAAGTGTCATATAATTAATTTGGAAGTCTAAATAATTTTTGCATTGTTAAAGGTTGTTTTCCAACTAAGTTGTATTATTTTTTTATGCTTTTTTCATACATATATATGTTCTGCTGCATAGATTCACGTGGAAGGGTAGTTTTTTGGGAAAGTATGAAGAGAGGGAAATTTTGAAGTGCCATGTAATTAATTTGGAGTTCTAAATCATTTTTGTATAGTTCAAAGTGGTTTTCCAACTTTTAAAACGTTTTTGATGACGAGAGGAGGGTATGTATGACTGAGGGTTATTTTTTGGGTAACGTATTATATATTATCGGAGAGAAAAAAAAGAGAAAAAAAATATCAACTAATAGTTTCTTCTAAGTTTGATTATTTTTAATGCTTTTTTCATACGTATATATGTTCCGCTGCATAGATTTACGTGGAAGGGTAGTTTTTTGGGAAAGTATGAAGAGAGGGAAATTTTGAAGTGACATGTAATTAATTTGGAGTTCTAAATCATTTTTGTATAGTTCAAAGTGGTTTTTCAACTTTTAAAACGTTTTTGATGACGAGAGGAGGGTATGTATGACTGAGGGTTATTTTTTGGGTAACGTATTATATATAATCGGAGAGAAAAAAAAGAGAAAAAAAATATCAATTAATAGTTTCTTCTAAATTTGATTATTTTTAATGCTTTTTTCATACGTATATATGTTCCGTTGCATAGATTCTCGTGGAAGGGTAGTTTTTTGGGAAAGTATGAAGAGAGGGAAATTTTGAAGTGTCATGTAATTAATTTGGAGTTCTAAATCATTTTTGTATTGTTCAAAGTGGTTTTCCAACTTTTAAAACGTTTTTGATGACGAGAGGAGGGTATGTATGATTGAGGGGTATTTTTTGGGTAACGTATTATATATTATCGGAGATAGAAAAAAGAGAACAAAAAATCAACTAATAGTTTCTTCTAAGTTTGATTATTTTTTATGCTTTTTTAACTTTTAAAACGTTTTTGATCACGAGGGGTGAGTATGTATGACTTAGGAGTACTTTTGGGGAACGTCTTATATATTATCAGAGAACAAGAAAAGATAAAAAAAGTATCAACTAACAGTTCCTTCTAAGTTGGACTATTTTTAATGCTTTTTTCATACATATATATGTTCCGCTGCATACTCTCTAAATTTCTTGGAGTCAGACCCCACGGCAATGGTGTGAAATGTCACTCCACCTTCAAGCCAGAAGTGAGCTTATCACTTTGCAGTGGAGCGTGACACTAAGTTGCAGTGGGAAATGACTGTATGGCTTGGAGTGATTAGTCGCTCCCAGTGGTGTCCCTGGTCGCTCCAAACGGTGTTACTGCTCACAGCAAATGGTGCGACTAGTCGCTGCAATTGGTGTAGGTGTTCACTCCAAATGATGTGGCTGGTCGCTACAATTGGTGTCACTGCTCAATGCAATTGGTGTTAGTGGTCACTCCAAGTGGTGCCACTAGTCGCTTTAAATGGTATGGCTAGTCGCTACATTTGGTGTGACTGCTCGCTGCAATTGGTGTGAGTGGTCACTACAAATGGTGTCACTGGTCGCTTCAAATGGTGTGACTGGTCACTTCAAATGGTTGGACTGCTGGCTTTACATGGCCTAAATCGATTTCATTGATTTTATGATTTATTTAAAAGGGGATAAACGCTAAAAGAATATAAAAACATTTATTGCGTTAAACAATTTTTTATTCGCTATATACTTATAATAAGTGCCTATATTAATGAATTTCACACTTTTACAATTTTATAAATTTTACATTGATTAAATTTATATTTCTTCTGGAACGTCACTCTTCTCCACCCTGAAACAAAAATCAGATTTAATTATTTCAATTATTTATTATAATTATCATTTTAATTAGTTCATTCCCTTCTGGACGTTTTAATACTTTTATTAAAAGGTTAAGTAAAATATTTAAAATGCTTCCTCACCTAACTGTCAGTGGAGGGCTGCGTTCTTGAACGTTTACTAGGATGGCCTTCATAGCAGCACAACATGGACGCAGCTCCATCGCCTTCCTTAGACTCCAAAAATTCCGCTAAAGCGTCAGGAACTTTACAAAAATCCTAAAGAAACACGTTTTGTAATTTCACATTAGTCCTTAACCGCATCCACATTTCCTATAACGCAATAAAATATAACAGTAATTCCAGCACACTTACTATCACAAAGTTATAAGTAATCATCACATCACAAAACACAATTTAATTGCACAAGCGTCCGGAAGTGTCAACTACTCCACCACGAAAGTGAAAGTGTTACTCATGAAAATGGAAAATTACAGTGAAAATCACGCTTACACGACGCGCTGCTCCCACCACTCCTCTCACCACTGCGCTTCCATCAAACTGCACTGGTGGGGAAATGACGTCACCAAGTTTTCGCACCAGTTGGTGTGACATCACAAAGTTGTCGCACCAGTTGGTGTGACAGACGTGGTTACTCTTATGTGGTGTGAGAAGAGCCAATGTATTTTGGTTTGAAAGATTCACATCAACGGAAACAGTCAAGCTGCTCACTTCAATGGCATGGCTGAACCACTGTAATGTAGTGGCTAAAGCATTCACACCAATCTTGCAGTGACATTTTGACTCCAAGTAATTTAGAGAGTAGATTCACGTAGAAGGGTAGTTTTTCGGAAAAAGTATGAAGAGGGGGAAATTTTGAAGTGCCATGTGATTAATTTGAAGCGCTAAAACATGTTTACATTGTTGAAGGTATTTTTCCCGTTTTGAAAACGTTTTTGATCACAGGGGGTAGTTGCATAAGACTTAGGGGTATTTTCCGAAGTTTAAAGAGATGAAAATTTTTTTAAGCATAAAATTAGCAAAAAGGCAAAAAAATATGACGTATTCCATTTTATAATTTGCCTTGGTGACTGCACCGAATGGACGGACCTGGAAAAGTGCTGAAATGTTTGTTAATTTATATTGGAAATTATTTATTTTTGAAAAAGAATTATAATGCATCATTTAAATTGCAGTTGAAACAATATTTATGGGTAAAATAAAAATATCGAAAAATATTTCGTTCATTTGAACGTTCAGAACGTTAGGTACATTTGAAATTTCTTCTTTTTGATTTGAGCCTTCATCTATGTAGGTTAAAGCTTCTAATAGTTAATTAAAAATTGAATTGTTTTGTTATAAAACCGGTCTATTTTGTTTGAAAATCGAACTACTTAATTGTAAATCGAACTTTTTCGGCGAAAATTATTATTATTTTTTTTCAAATAAACTATTTGTTTGAAAATTCATCTTTAATGAATGGAAATGAGCTTTTTTGTTAGAAATTCATATTTTAGCATTTAAAAGTCCTATGTTTTTTTAAAATTCAACTTTGTAGCTTGAAATATCAACTCTTTTGTTAAAAATTTTTCTTTTCAGCTTTGAAATTTTAAAATTTAGTTCATTCTTTTCTTTCTTTACTGTAAAATGTTTCTTAGTTCTAAATTCGTCTTTTGAGTATGAAAATCCATCTTCATTGGTTGAAAATTAAACCATCTCGTTTATAATTAAATTGATTGTTTTATTTGTAATTTAATACATAGGTATCTAACAATTAACTAATTATGCTCGGCAATTTTAATTTTCGTAAATTGAAATATTTGTGGGAATTTAATACTCTGGTATCTGTATAATTTGAAAATGTTATAGTTCGGTCAATTTTATTTCCGTATCTTTTTGAATTCGGGATTTTATTTTTCGGCAATTAGAAATATTGTTTATTGTATTTTTTTGACATGAAATGAAACCATTTAAAAGAATAAAGTTTTAGGTGTCAAAATTAGGGGATTTTAAATTATTTTTTCTAATATTTGGGGGATGAGTTTGGTGGTGATCCTAGAGTGCTAGGGAGATGAAACTGTTTTTGATTTCTAAAAACATTAAATGGTACCATTTAAAACAATAAAATTTTAGATCTGGAAGTTAGAGGAATTTTTATGATTTTCTTGTGCTTAGAGGATGATTTTGGGGGTGATCCTTGAGTGGTAGGGGAATGAAACTGTTTGGGGCTTCTTTGAACATTAAATGAAACCATTCAAAAGAATAAAATTTTAGGTCTTAAAGTAAGGGGATTTTCAATGATTTTTTTAATGTTTGGGGGATGATTTTTGGGGGTGATCCTAAAGTGCTAGGGGATGAAACTGTTTTTGACTTCAATAAATATTAAATTAAACCATTTAAAACAATACAATTTTAGGTCACATGGTTAGGGGATTTTCAATGATTGTTTTAGTGCTTAGGGGATGATTTTGGGGGTGACCCTAGAATTTTCGGTGGATAAGACTGTTTTGGATTTTTTTGGACATCAAATAGAACTATTTACAGAGATAAAATTGTAGGTCTCGAGCTTTTAATGAAAAAAAAAATATTTTCGTTGTTGTAAATGTTGCGAACTTCAGTTTCATTGTTTTTGGCTTCAGAATTGAAAAATCTTTAAAACATACTTTTAATGGATTTTTATGATTTTAATTAATATTAACGAATTTCTAGAAAACTAGTAAATAAAATAAATTTTATTTCAAGGGATTTCTACAGCTTTGAACAGTTTTATGAGATATCAAGGAATTCGACCAAATCGAATGATTTTAAGCAATTTTTAAAGATTCTAATGAATTTCAAGAGATTTCGTTTCAAACATTTGTAGAACTCAAAACTTGCTCAAACTTGAACTTTTTTAAATCTGAGTTGGACAACACTGGAGAGTGTTTTAAATATATTCATAAATATCACGATTTAATTATTATTAAATAATTTTTTAGAAGAGAAACTATTCTTAATTATGAGAAAGACCCCGAGCATTTAGCTCACATACTATCTAGTTGTCCAACACACGCGGGAACGACCTACATTCAAAGGCACAATGCGGCACTAAGAGTACTTTATTACCA
>NC_046666.1:54193318-54203832 GCF_010883055.1 Belonocnema kinseyi
CAAATATTGTGTTATCACAAGTTTTTTTATATCGCTTTGAATGGATTCTCAATCATCTAAGTATATAAAATTTTAACAAATAAATTCTTCAATGGCAGAAACAATTAAAAAACCATTTAAGATTTATTTAAAAACGATACAATTTTTTATGCAACGATTGCTCGTCCTTTTCTAAATTTATAAAGATATTTTTATTTTGCCCCTTATTTTTCCCTTTTTGCGTCAAAAATTACTCCATTTTAACTTTTTTGGGTTTCCTAACCCCTTTTAATAATTCTTATAGTGTCGGTCGGATGTCCATAAGTCCGTCTTATTTTTACCTTATTTATTGGAGAAATTATGGGAGGGGTAGCAGGGGAAATGATAGGATGGGTAGTAGAGGAAATGAGGGAAAATTAGTGGCGGAAATGAAGGAGAATTGATGAGAAAGAAAGGGTAGAGGAAATAGAGAATGTAAATAGAAGAAATGGCGGAAAAAAATAAGAGGATTGGAAGTAGGTCAAATGACAGGAAATAAGGGAGGAATGAGAGGGAATTAAAGGAAAGAAAGTGAGGAAATGAGTGGAATAATGAGAGCAAAATAATATAATAGGAGGAAATGACAAGTGAAAATGTGTGAGAAATGATTCAAAGCTATATGAGTGGAAAACTGGAAGTAAAGGGAAATGAGTGGATGAGAAGTAGAAGTGGAAGAAATTAGGGCAGGGGACTCGGGGACGTGGGGTGCAGTAGAAGTGTTGTGAAGCGAGAGGTGGAGAGTAGAGAAATTTAAATAAGTATGAGGAGGGGAAATAGTGGAAGTAAAAAAAATGAAAATAGCAGATAAAGTGAGAGAAAATGAGGGTTTTGGAAGTGAGGAAAAATGTGAGTTGGAGAAGTAGGGGAATGCTTATCTGTAGAAGTGTGGATAATTGGATGTAAATGAGCAAGAAGTTAAAGAAGGGAGGGAAACGAAGGTGAAGTGTTTGGAAGGGGTAATAGCAGAATTTATGGGAGTGAGGGAGAAAAAGTTATAGAGGGGGAGATTGAAACTACTTATTTACATCTCAATAAGCTACGAACACCTTCTTTGTGGGCGCAAGGCTTTCACTCATTTTTTTAGTTCCTTTGCTCTTTGATCCCTGAATATAGTTCAACTCTTTATCTCATTTTTTCAGTTTGACAATTGTGGGACATGGCGTGATATAACTTCAAGGCGGAGATATTTCAAATCTTGGAAGTCAGTCAATTACGTCTTAGGTGTTACAACCATAATTATGATGAACAAGAGTACAATGCACGTTGTGACAACTATTATACAGCACATAGATAACAATCAGTGGTATCAGCTCATGAAGTGACTTCTATTCAGTCCTATCAGAACATGAGATCTTATAATAGGCCTTGAAGTATAAGGCTTACCAATATATAAGTCTTATTGTGGGATAGGTATACTTATGTTAGTACTTAGGAGGAGTGTATCACTAACAGCATCAGCCAACTGATCGGTAGGAATAGGCTTGATAGACGAGAATCCAACCACTCAGTAGCTATGATAACGTCGCCCATTATCTTCGGAGTCATACATTATTACCACAGGTGGGTACTAGGTATCTTCAGTTTCTCCTCAGCTCTTAGACAGGTTTACTTTCATGTCTTATCGTAAAGAATTCTGGGGGTGTACCCTATAACGTTTACTGAGAAGGGTTGAAAAAGGAAACGATATACTTTCGCGCCTGCCTAGAGAGGAAAACCCTCGAGGATACTGATGATATAGGCGAGGATCTTATTTTCACCATGTTATTTGTGGCCTGAAATGCTTTAGACAAAATTCGAATTTCAGTGAAGATAAGGTAATCGGTATAATTGAACACTTAGAGAATCTTTCAATCTTGACAACTTTTAAAAACACTATGTGCGTCAAACAAAATTGTAAAACTAATGCATGATAAATTTAAAAATGATTCTATGGACCACATTAGAGGCTGGCCGTATCGGCGCGGGAAAACCTGGAGATCAGGAATAAGTCATGAGATGTTATTGGTCAGTGAAAGCCAAGCAGAATTTAGGAAATTTTAAAAATGAAGTCTTGTGGCCATCCTGATATAATATTCTTGTTAGTAATTCATTTGGCTTGTATTTATATTTGTTTTTATTTTTGCAGTTTCTTCCTCCAGAATATTTTTATTTTGAATTAAAAATTGCATTGTTTGTCTAGAAATTCACAAATTTAGATAAAACTCACTCTTTTTTATTGAAGATTCAACGATTTTGTGGGAAAAGCGTATTTTTTGGTGAAAAATTCAAGTATTTTAGTACCAAATTAATTTTTTTGTTGGCTATTCCTATCTTCGTGTTAAAACTTTAATTAAAATCTTTCATGGTTGAAAATTCCAACCTTTTTCAGAGGACTCGTCTTTTGGTTCGAAAATCTATCTGTTTTAGTAAAATTTTCATCTTTTTCAACTAAAAATTGAACTGTTGCAGTTGAAAATTCGACTCTTTGGTTGAAGGTTTAACTGTTTTATTGAAACTTGATCTTATTAAATTTAAAAATCAACGAATTAAATAAAAATGTATGTATTTTAATGAAATTGTTGTATTCTGTAGGAGAAAATAAATTTTTTGGTCAAAAATCAAACTGTTTCGTTCAAAATTGATTTTCTTTAGTGAAGGATTCAATGAATTTGTCGACAAAACATCTTTTTTGGTCAAAAATTCAACAATTTTGGTAGAAAATTAATTTTTTGTTAAAAGATTCATATTTTGGCAATAAAAATTCATCTTTTTGGTAGAAATTTAATCTTTTTTTGATAGCAATGCAACTATTTCAGTTTAAAATGTATAGCATTGTTTGAAAGTTGAGCTATTTCGTTGAAAATTTATGTTTTGTTTTTAAAAAAACTCATCTGTTTTTAGTAGAAATTGAATTTTTTGGATAAACATGTAACTATTTCACTTGAAGATTTATTTGTTTGGTTGAAAGTTCAACTTTTGTGTTGAAAAGTAGGATTTTTAAGAGTTTAGCTGTTTTTCGTTAAAAATGTATCTTTTTAGTTGAAAATTCATTTATTTTGTTAAAAAATAATATTTTTTGGTAGAGAATTCACTGTTCGGTTAAAAATTGGACTATTTAGTTAATAATTAATTTTTTTGGCTTCAAATTCATCATTTATTCAGAAACTAATTTCACTGGTTAAAGATTTAACTCTTTTTCTGGAAAGTCCGTTTCTATCGGTTAAAAATTAATTTTTTCACCGTAAATGTTACTGCTTTATTTTTTTCTTGAAAATTGATATTTTTCATCTTTAAATTTATTCATTTTGTTTACAACTTTTTTTTTTTTAAATTCATATTTTTGGTTTCAAAAGAAGTCTTTCTTGGTTAAAAATGTAAGCCTTAGTTTGAAAATTTACCTATTTTCTTAAAAATTTGTTTCTCTTGGTTCGAAATTATCTTATTTAGCCAAAAATTTATTTTTTTCATAGTTGAAACTTCTTGTTTTTTTATTGCAAATACGTCTTTTTTGTTACAAAATAAATCATCCTTATTGAAAATAATTAATAATTAGATTAAAAATATTTTGGAAAGCGATATTATTTGTCTGAGTGTTATAATAATTGATAATTATTATAATTAACAAGATATTGAAAATGACATACTTTAGACCATAATATTTATATGATGAATGAACCCTTTATTCCCATTCTTAAATGTTATTCAATCTTAAAAAAAATCTTCAATCTTATTCCCACTCTATCCATGAAAATGATTAATAAGTTATATATGTGAATTTACTATTATTTTCATTACATTTTTTCTTTCGTATTGATTTCTCAATACCCCCCCCCCCCCTCATTTAAACCATTAAAAGTCTTTAAGATTGAAGCACTTTAATGAATAATCATTTTCTTGTCAGATTCATCATTTTACGTGAATATTCATCTTTATAGTTTAAAATTAATTTTTTTAACGAAAAATTTAACTTGCTTATCAAAAACTTTTTTTTGGTTGAACATTTATCTCTTTGGTTAAAAGTTGATTTATGTGGTTAAAAATTAATTTTTCCTTGTTGAAAACTAATTTTTTTAACTGAAAATCTAACAATTTGTTTAGAAATTTTACTATTTGATTTAAAATTTATGATGTTGACATATAGCTGTTTGTTTAAGTATCAAATATTAAACTTTTCATTGACAATTCAAATTTTTATTTAACAAATTCAATTTTTCTTATTTATCTTTTAGGTGTTTAAGAAATTTGTAGAGCCAAATTTTTTCAGTTTTAAATAAATTACGTCCTTCACACATCGTTAAAACGCTAACGCGTCGTCCCGGACGTATCCGTAATTTATTTGCCAGTGCAAAACCGGAAACTGGAACTCCCTGGCTGACTGGTCGACTAGATGAGTGAGGCAAGCAAAATTGGTATGCAAAACGGAATAAATCACGCTTACGTCCACGGCAGCTGTGCGAATTTGTTGGTCACTGATCTTATCGAGCTGAAGTCATGACTTCTCTACCCTAAACTTTGCCATTCAAACCCCTCATTATATCTGCCTCCCAATCAAATACTTATTCTTTTTAAAAAAATTAAATTAAATTAATATTTAATATAAGATACTATTTAGTTAAAATTATTCTTGGTAGAAGCCGGCCGAACTGGAATTTCTAGTGAAATAGTTTTACGTGAATTAAAATGGAAAAACTCCAAAGTTCTTTTTTTTAATGGTAAAGATTAAATAATTGAAAATTATTCAATGAAATTTTGAACATTTTCCTAATTAATTCCGATTCGCGATCGTTTATTTCCTATCGTTTTCAAAAAAAAAATGGTAAATTTAAATAAATTTAGTTAAAATAAAATCGGTTTTTTCCTATTTTTAAATTTTTTCTGAAAATATTAAATTTTGAAAAAATCTCTTTCAACAGAAGTTTCGCTGCGATCAATAGTTTCCGATAAAAATGTTAAAATTCGTTTTTTAAATTCATTTTTTCAGTACTCTTTATATCTAATTGTTCTTTTATCTTATTTTTTAGTTTTTATATTGTCAATTAAAATTTTAATCATTTGTAGTTGAAATTAGTTTTTACATATTTCCAAATTTATTCATACATTATTATAATAAATTTAGAAAAATTAACTTTTTAATTAATTTTAATTAGAATTATTTATTAATTTCAAAATTTATGTCTACATACTTTCATTCAAAACTCAGGTACTAAAAAAATATTTTAAAAACTCATTTGGCCTTCGATGTCCTTTTCAGGAATGAAAATGTTCATTTATCATATTTAAAAAATAATTTCACTGATGCAAAAAGCAACTTTAAAAATGCAATTTGTTATATTTGCACTATCTATTTTGCCCCATTTAATGATATTTCCCCAAAAAGATATAGGTAGTATTAGTAAATATACTTTCCTGGAATCAAGATTAAAATTGTAGATTTAATTCCAGGATTTATTTAATTGTTATCAACAAATAAATGTTTAAATAAATATCAGATTTCTTCTGAATTTTCGAAATTTGAATCCATTAGTTACGTCGATTTTGTTATTAAAATATTTAACAGCGAAATTTGTAGACAATATACTACCATTCAAAAGCATTGTCATAAACAATTTTTATAAACAAATACACCAATTTGGCATTTCTATGCAAACAATTTTTCTTTCTGCTAAATCATTTCAAATGTAGAAAAATTGTACGTAAAATACTAACATCCAATAGCATTTATCATTGTTATAAACAATTCCTATAAACATATTCAGTAATTGGGCATTTCTATTAAAAATTGTTAATGAGGAATTATTCCTATTCATTTGAAGATGAAAACTTGTGCACAGCAGACTACCATTAAACAAAATTTGTTTACGGTATAAACCATTTCTATAAACATTCACTTATTTGGAATCTATATGAATGATAATTTTTCTTTTCTACTGATTAATTTCTTTTTAAATAAATGCCAGGAGATGACAGATTTTTTTTAGAGAGGCTTAAATATTTTCATCGAATAAGATTTCATAGCAATATAACCAATATCAGTTATATTCTCATAAGAGAATTTGTGTCTAAGAATTATTAATAACAATGACAAATTTTATTTGATGTCAGACTGTTGTGTACAATTATTGCTTTTCAGATGAAAAAATTATTCTACTGAAAAACACATTTTCTATGCACAGAAATTCCAAATATGTAGATTTGTTTATAAAACATGCTTATAAAATTGTCGAAAGTTGTTTAGTTTATTGTCTATAAAATTTTATTTTTCAGGTGAATAGAAATTATTTCTCATAAAAGAAACATGTCTTAGGCATAGAAATTCCAATTGAGTAAGTTTGTATATAAAACTTGATAAACTGTTAACTATTATTAATTCTAACTGCTCGCTAGCGATTACGCATTATTCTTTAACAAATCGTGAACAAAAATTTGTGTAAATAATGCATTACAATTCCGAAAATTCAGAAGATAAAAGTTATATTCATTTATTTGTTTATAACAATTTAATAAATGTGGGAATCAGATCTGCCATTTAATTTAATACTTAACGGCTAAGGAGATAGCACTGATATAAACAATTGATTTTTTTGAGTTAAATAACAAATTAATAATATGTACTTGTTTCAAAAATTTTTATTTTTCCCACTCTGCGGTGTGAATCAAATGGCAGCATGCTTGATAACTTTTCAGCAATAAAACTGGATGAGTGCATTGACGAGCCTTTAAATCCTACCGTTAGAAAGTAATTAACAAAATTTGAGCTTCACTTCCAAAGATATTTTGCATGTTCCAATAAAGATTTAATGATAAAAATGATTAAAAGTGTTAAGTGTATGTGTAACGTGGCAATATTTGTATTTTTTTCTTTCCAAGAAAAACTAAAATCACTTTTATGTCTTCTACTTCTCTCTGTTAAAGAAAAATGCATTGGGCAAATATCGTTTTATCTCAAAAACCCTTTGTGCCTCCTCCTCCCGAATTTTGAACTACTGCAAAGTGGTTCCATTCGTGGTCGGTTAAAGCCATTAAAGTATTTCAAAATTGCCTGAGGCTGGAAAATTGCTGGTACTCGTTTCGATTTTCACAAACAGAAACAAATGGTGCGAGATGCTCGAATCGCGATGGTATTAATCTTTTTCTCCAATATCAATATGTTATCCGAACCTCTCAGGGATCGCCGAGAACGAACTTGCACCGCACATATAGTATTATCCGGTATCGTTTGGAGATTAGTTTGCGGTCATCCCACAACCTAGCACCATTTTCAGCAATACGACATCGATTTGTGGATATTATAGAATCTCCTTTTACCTAGTTGCCAATAAAATTGGATAATATTTTAGTACATTTTTGGTGGTTATTTTTGGAACATTTTTAGTGGTTAACACAGTAAATGAGAGTGTATCAATTGGGCATTTCACGACTCGTCCTCACACTTAATTCAGGACGAGTCGTTATGGGCGGACTGGCCCTTGTGGACCCCTCGTGGCGATTACAGCACCAACACAACAGTGCTGGTCCCCCAGCACCAACAGCAACGCACATTTACCTTTCTAATCTTTTTTTTACTTAAGAAACCCTATATCCATGAAGTACTTGATACTGGCAGTCCAAAATTATTTTCGTTTTGTTTTTTTCGTTGTTATTTTTCAAGACTAGCAGCTCATAAGAGACGAGCTGGCTTGTTTATAGAATTTTACCCTTATCTCACTATGATTCTTATGTTAATATGTCAGAAAATCGTAGGCAAAAACTATTTTTGAAGTGAATGTTAAAGCCGGTCATTTTGTATAATTTGTCAATTTAATTGTGAAAAAACTACTTGACGTAAATTATTAGAGGTGTAACTGTGCGCTCATGATGAGGAACTGCCTGCAGCCACCACGGATAGTGTACAGGGGTCAGATTAAATACACGAGCTCGTCCTGAAACTGGAATAAGGACGAGTCGTGGATCGTCCGATCAATTTCATCCCTAAATTTTATGAAAATGATTTGAAACTCTTTTATAAAGATTTCGAATTTTTTACTTGATTAGAAAATTGCGCTACAGAATAATTTGAGTCTCAACATAAATTGTCTGCTGAGTGTCATTTGTTATGCCACAAAAAATGCATGATAAAGTTTATTTTTGTAAAACTACATTTCGCAGAATGTTAGAAGGATGCCGTTGGATAGCAGTGATAATACAAGGGTCAGAGTATATATACGATATACGACATACATAAAATGACGAAAAATGACATACCTCAAACAGGTATGAGGACGAGGCGTGGATCATCCGATCAATTTGATCCCGCAATTAGATTAGAATATTATGCAATGCTTTTATAAGGATTTTGCATTTTTTATTTGACCAGAAAATTGCGCATTAGATTGATTTGATTTCCAAGCTGTCGAGTGTCAGTTGTTATTTCACGACCAATCCATGTCCGTCTAGATGCTCATTTGAACCTGAGCGTTCGCAGAAATTTGCTACAATTTTTTCACCGAAAAATGTTTGAATTTGGACATAAACTTAAACTACGTAGGTCTAAAGAAACACTTTTTAACCCTTAAAGTGCATCGTGGGTGTCAGCCACCCCAAGAAATTTTCAAACTCTTATAAAATATACGTAATTCGAAAAAATGGAGCCAGTGTCGCCATCAAGCTTTAGTTGGAGATACTAGCTGTAAGTAAAGTTGTTTAGCATACTGTGTCAAGCGTCAGTCTGCTAGCAGTAGCTGCTGAACGCGGAGGTAACAAAATCGTGGGGTGCAATTAAATATCTTTTTTGAAAGCCCCCATGTTATAATATTTTTTTTTATGACGGTACACTATTTCAAAAGCATAGTCATAAATTTTCTGGTTAAAATAATTTAAATTGCGTGAGTTATAAATGTGAAAGTACAAAACCCATTTTGTCACTTTTTTCAATAATTTTTTAACAAACTAAAAATTAAGAAATGGCTATAAAATCAACTCTACTTCATAAAAGATACATTAAACTATATCGGACAATTTTATTGTCGCAAAATATTCAATAGGGGTTAAACAATGCATGATGAAATACGCTGGGGTGTTGGTCATCCACAATGCACTTTACTGTGATTTTTACCATGTATGGCACTTTGAGGGTTAAAGGGAAAAAAATTCAAAATCAGAAAGATTTATAACCTAATATAGGTAAATTGATATTTTGCTACCAATCTGAAAATCAATGATAATAATAATTCTAGGATAATTTTTAGAACAAAAAACAAGTTATTTTTTAAAGTCAATATGCTTGTTAGTTTGTTTACGGTTGAAAATTTAATTTTTCAATAAAAATTTAAGTTTTGCAGTTAAAGATGTATTATTTCAGATCATAATTATTTTCTTTATTTAAAAATCCAAGTATTTTTGTTAAAAAGTTAATTCTTTTTAGTTGAAATGTCTACTATTATATTTTTATCGAGAAATCATCTTTTTTTGATAATATTTTTATTATTTGTTTGAAAATGTAATTATTTTGCTTAAAATTCAACAATTTTTTTAGAAACTCGTTATCTTTGGTTTTAAAATTCATCTCTTCTGGTGGAAATTCTACCTTGTTTTGTTGAAAATTTACTTTTTTGGCTGCTTATTAATTTTTTTAACTTCAATTTTAAGGATTCCATTTTTGATAAAAAATTTATCTTCTTTTAAAAAATTCCACTATTTCTTTTAAAATGCATGTTTTTTTGTTGAAAATTTAACTATTTGCTTAAAAGATTGTTTATTTTGTTTAAAATGTGTCTTTTTGACTCTAAATAATCTTCTTGGTTGAAAATTAACCTTTTTGATTGATGATACTTATTTTAGCTGAAACTTCATCTTTTGGTAAAAATTTAACTATTTTATTGCAATTTTTTTCTTTTTTTTTTACTGAAAATTTAACTACTTTAGTCTAAGAATCATAATTTTAATTAAAAGCTCATATCTTGGGTTGAAAATCCAATTACTTTTGGTTCAAAGTTCTTTTTTTCAAAAATGTAC
Source organism: Belonocnema kinseyi (assembly GCF_010883055.1). Taxonomy (NCBI): domain Eukaryota; kingdom Metazoa; phylum Arthropoda; class Insecta; order Hymenoptera; family Cynipidae; genus Belonocnema; species Belonocnema kinseyi. The sequence goes on from NC_046666.1 coordinate 54,203,306, forward strand.
TATTATTTTGTGGTTGAGAATTCATCTTTCTTAGTTATTATTTTTTGTAAGAAGTTAAAACTTGAATTATTATTTGAAAACCTAATTATTCTTTCAGCAATTCATTTTTTTGTAAAAGATCCAACTGCTTTGTTGAAAATTGGTCTTTTAGTGTTTAAAGTTAAATAATCTAGTTGAATTTTGTTCTGATCTGAAAAATTTTTCTCGGTTGAAAATTTAACTTTTTAGTTAAAAATTTATCTCTCTTTGGTAGAATTTTAATAATTTGCTTAAAAATTTAATTGTTTCTTTACAAAGTACTTTGATGATATAAAATTAGAATACTTTTTGGTGGAAATATCAACTATTTGGCTGAAAGTTGAAATACTTGGTTAAATATTCATTTTTTAATAAAAATTTATCATTTTAGGTAAAAATGCATCTTTCTGGTTGGAAATTTGACTATTTACAATTGAAAGTAAATTCATTTTGCTTGAAAAGCCTATTATTATTATTATTATTATTATTATTATTATTATTATTATTAT
>NC_046666.1:54203932-54205293 GCF_010883055.1 Belonocnema kinseyi
TTCTAATCTTGACTTTACTCTGTAATCAACGAAATAAAGGCACGTGATATCTCGTTAGAGATATCACATATTTTTAAAAACTCATTTGAGCCTTTTTCAATACAACATAAGAAAAAAACCAAATTTTAATTAAACTGTTGAATTTTCAAACCAAAAAGACGATTTTTTAACAAAGCACTTAAATTTTTAAACAAGGACTATTGCTTTTCATAGAAATTGTTGAATGCTCAACAAAATAATTTAATTTTTAAACAAAAAATAATTTTTGTTTGATGAAGAAGAATTCCTAACGAAAAGCCTGTGGTAAATAAATAATAATTCTGATAATTTATAGATTGAAGAAAAACATTTTAAATAAACACTGAAGTTCATTTTTAATACTTGTAAAATGTTATAACACGTCACGGAGAGAAATTTTAAGAAATTAATTCTCGGAACTGCTCCTTGATCTTAGCTCTTGTGCCAAAGCTAGAACAAGATCAAGGAGCAGTCCCGTGAATTAATATCTTGAAATTTCTCTACGTGTATTTTGACAATTTTTTAAACATCTTTGACATTATTTACACTATTTTTATATATAAACTGAGACCCATATATAATAACATTTCAGTCAATTATCATATTTGAGAAACAATAAGTCGAACTGACATTTATTTCTTAGGATATTACAATATTTTCCGACACTTTTATGGAAGGTTCAATAAATTTCCAACGATGTCAAAACTCAATGAAAAGGAGGGTATAGCTGGGATCGCCATTCAAGAACAAGATAGTGTATGGTTTTGCCCCCAAGGGATAAAAGATGAGAAAACCTTGAACATATGTCGAAGAGGTTAAATGGACCAGGACAACGCAAGTGCAGATATCGAGTGGTCGACGTATTGAGTTCTCAATAACGGAAAATTGTCATCAATTTTCTGCTCTGAAATGTTCTTTTTCATTTTTCTAATTGCTATTTCAATTATTAATTATTCGGAGTACAGTCAATTTTGTTTTAATTGATACTTTCAAAGCTTATAATTCCAAACTTTAGTAGCATTCTGTCAACACTTTGGAATTCAAACAGTTTTTATTTGTTCAAAAAACGCTGAAACTATCACAAATTACTATTAAGTAATATAAGAATTAATTTTTATGAAAAAAAAAAACAATTGAAGAATGAAGATACTATAATTGATTGGAGAAAAATTTGTTGGGTCGGATATCAAACCACTGCATATCATTCTAATTATTAGCTTCGGAGAAAAATAATCCACATTTCCGGATTCAAAATTCAGTAAAAAAATGTACTTTAAGCCAAAAATAATCAAATGAGTTTCTAACGTTATAATAAGGAGTTTAACAAAATAATTAAATTTTCA
>NC_046666.1:54205393-54208946 GCF_010883055.1 Belonocnema kinseyi
GCTCTAGTTTTAACAAGAAATAATACTTTTCAATTTTTAACGGGCTTTACCTTGATAAAGTCCGGAGTTCTTCTTGGGTGGATTCCGTAGAGTCCGAGATGTTTTTAGATTTTCGTAGAAATCTTTTTTCTCTTCTTAGGTTCGCCTCAAAGATCCTAGTTTTTATATGATATCCTTTTTTAAATAATTCCATAGAATCAGGATTCGAAAAAGTGGATCCTGGCAGGATCGCCAAAATGTTGTATTGAAAAAGGCTCAAATGAGTTTTTAAAAATATGTGATATCTCTAACGAGATATCACGTGCCTTTATTTCGTTGGTTACAGAGTAAAGTCAAGATTAGAACTAAACTAGTGGCCCTGAAGCCCTCAAATATATAGGGCTGCTTATCTAATCGAAGGAGGAAGCTGTGACTATATTACACTTAAGTCAAAACTTTTTTGAATGAAAATTTAACTATTTTATTGGACAGTCATCTTTTTGGTTCAATAATATATCTCTTTGTGTATAAATTTTTTGGTTTTTGGTTGAGACTACATTTTTCTGGTTAAAAATTGATCTGTTCCGGTTGAACATGAATTTTTTCGTCGAAAATTCATACTTTCGGTTTAAAAATTAAACAGTTTTGTGAAAAATTTGTATTTTCGCTTCGAAGATTAAACATTTTGGTAGAAAATTAGAGAATTTGTTTGAAAACTGATATATTTTGTTTTCCAATACGTCTTTTTTAACACATAATCAATTTCTTAGTCAAAAATACAATTGTGATGTTGAAATTTTTGTTCAGAAATTTATAATTTTTAGCTTAAAAATTCAACTGTTTAGTTCATTATTCTTAGAAAACAATAAAATGTAGACTGAAAAATAATTAAATCATGTTTGAATTAACATCAGATGCATTGTTCAGAATACTTTGTTCAAATTTGAAATTTTTTGGTAGAAAATTCAACTTTTTGTTACAAAATTAAACTTTTTTGTAGAAGAAATTTTTAAAAAATTGAAAATCAATTCTCCGTAATAAAAATTACACTAAATTTGTTACTGAAATTTTATCATTTTTATAATTTTAAATATTTAGTTCAATATTTTTAGAAACGAAAAAATGTAAACTAAAAATTTATAAAATAAAATTTGGACCGAAATCACATCGATTGTTTAAAATATTTAGTTAAAAATTCATTTTTTTCTGGCAGAAGATTAATCTTCTTACTTGAAAATTGAACTATTTGGTAAAAAATATATGTATTTAGTTTACCATTTTGGCTAAAAAAATCAATTTTTTGTTAAAAATGCAATGTATGTTAAAAAATTTATTCAGTTTAGTTCACGATTCAAGTTTTTTTTAATTCCTCTTTTTGAGCTATATTCAATTATATTTTTATTAAAAACTATAATCTTTTTTATATTAAATATCAATTATTAGATTTATTGTTAGAAATTAGTATTCCAGGTTAACTTATTTGTAGATAAACAAAGTACAGATAATTTACAGAATGATCGTCGCGTAGACTTGGCGGATCGCGAATATCGAAGCTAGCAAAAAGGCCGAGATCTAAACACGATGCTAGTTCGAGTCAGAGTGCCAAAACAGCCCCCATTGAAGGAAACTTCTACTCGGAAAATCGTAGAGAGAGGGTAAGTCCCTCCCACGAAGTCCAAAGGAAAGTGTCACTGGGACCTAAGGCCATCGTCAAGGGACGAACGTGAGTTTTCTCGAAAACAAGCAAATTATTTTAGTTGACCATAAATGAAGGGCTGGAGCGACAGCAGCTGAACTTAAAGTTTTATTATGTTTAGAGAAAGTTAGAAAGTTCTGCCAAACACGTGTAGAGAAAACGCACGCCACATCACCCCCTTACCAGTGATAACGCAACATAAAGTAACGAAAAAGATAGAATGAAATTACAATGCAAGGAAAATATCGCAGATTGTAATACGAAATCTATTCTATTTAAAACCAGCTTGAAAGCGGTCTGGAAAATGTACATTTCGTCCAGAACGAGTAGTGGTACGACTATGGTTTTCTCTGTTTGCATTGGGATTCGAAGGTCCTGCCTGCTATACATTGGTAGGTGCAGGAACAACTTGAATAGGTTACGTAGCATTTTCGCGATCAAGTTGGATTACAATATTGTAATCTTCGTTCTCGTCGTGCACTTCCTTCTCTTCGGCGAGGTTTTTCAAATCGGCTGACAAAATAAAAGCTGGCTTAAAACGATCAATAGAAACGTGACCCTTTTATCTTTTATTTTTATTGCAAAAAATGTATCAGTGCGCTCGATTACTTTGTACGGTCCATCATACGGTTGATCAGATGGGCCGCGTACAGCATCATGACGTAGAAACACATATGGTGAAATGGTTAAGTCTTTAAACACAAAAACTTTTTTTTACCGTGTCGACGTACAGGCGACGGTTTTACATCGTTGACCTGTCTTTTCAAATGATCGATAAATGAAGAAGTCGGTTTTTGATCACTAGCAAGAAAAAGTTCCGCAGGCAAACGTAAGCTGGCGCCGTATACCAGTTCGGCGGCCATCACTCCGAGATCTTCTTTGATGGCAGTTCGAATGCCAAGTAAAACGATTGGCAAAATTGAAGTCCAATCGCTGCCATCATGACATTTAATCGCAGCTTTAAGTTGCCTGTGTAATTTTTCTATTAAACCGTTCGTTTGCGGATGATAGCTTGTTGTACGGATGCGCTTATTACCTAACAACCTGCATAATTCCGCAAAAAGCGCTGATTTAAATTGACGTGCTTGATCAGTCGTGATTCGCGAAGGAACGCCGAAACAAGCGATCCACGTTGAAAGCAAAGCAGTCGCAACAGTAGTAGCTTCCATATCAGCAATATCTAAAACTTTGGCAATAACTCATGGTAATAATATAAATGCGAATGTGTTAGAACCGATTGGCTAATTCCTCGAATTGATGAACAGGAGCGGAAACATGTCGAGTGACTTCACATCTCTGGCACGAAGTACAGGCGCGCGTCCATTCTTTGCAATTTTTATTAATTGCAGGCCAAACGAAACGCGAAGTGACGAGGTGCTGAGTAGCACGCATGCCAGGATGTGAAAGACTGTGTAATGAATTAAATACAGCGCGACGTAAAGATACAGTGACAAAAGGCCGTACGAGGTCATTCGTTATATCACAGTATAAATGCACGTTCTGGTCTGGAAAGTACACTTTTCGAAACTTAAGTGCTGATTGACCGGAAGAAAGTAACTCGCGTAATTCCGCATCGTCTTTTTGGGCAAAAGCAAGAGAGTCGTGATCTACTGATAGCGCGATTGCTTCGACGCGAGATAATGCATCGACTACACAATTTTCAGAACCTTTAATATGTCTAATATCTGTCGTGAATTAAGAAATGTAGTCTAAATGTTGGAATTGGCGCGGAGAACACTTATTTATTATTATAATTATTATTACACCATTAAGCCATTCGAACCATTAAGCCATTTCCCTTTCGGGGTAGGCGTGACTCACTCGGCAGGGGAAAGGAGTAGTGTGTGGAAGGGATAGAGATTTTTCAGATTGATCCAG
>NC_046666.1:54209046-54225520 GCF_010883055.1 Belonocnema kinseyi
TTCACTCTTACACTCGCTTTGCTACCTGTGTATATTGTTTTTATAGCTTGTAGGATCCATCCATTGACTCCATACGCTTTCAGAATTTCCCAAAGTTTACTTAAAAGTAAAAGTTATAGGTTTATGGTCTGTGAAAATTGTAAAACTTCGAGCCTCTACCATATGACGGAAACGTTTAACGTACGCACTATATTTGCGTTGATTTGACGTCAGAGATTTTGTGTGGAAAGCTAAAGGTTGCCATGCATTATCTACGCGTTGCTGCAATACATCGCCCATTGCGAAATCCGAAGCATCTACAACTATGCTAATAGGTGCACCAGGAACGGGATGCGCAAGTAAAGTTGCGTTCGCGAGAGCTCTTTTTGAATTACGAAAAGCTTCGCGAGCTTCTTCGGTCCAATTGACAGGTTCCTTGCCCTTTTTCGAACCGACTACAAGTTCGTTTAAAGGGTGTAGGATATCAGCCTCGTGAGGCACAAATCTACGATAAAAATTAAACATACCGAGATAACGGCGTAAGGCTTTAATCGTAGTGGGCAAAGAAAATTTCGAAACCGCATCGACGCGCTCTTACATTGGAGAAATGCCGTCAGAAGTTACTGTATAGCCGAGAAAAGTTATTTCATTTACACCGAATACACATTTACCCGGCTTAATTACAACACCGAACGTTGAGAAGCGATCAAATAAAATTTTTTAATTTTTTTAGTGCTGCTCTTTATTTTCAGACGCGATCAAAACATCTTCAATGTACGCGTAAACAAAATCGAGTCCACGCAACATTTCATCGACGAAACGTTGACAAGTTTCTGCTGCATTTCGCAAACCATACGTCACAATGCATGGCTCAAAAAGACCGAAAGGTGTAACGATCGCGGCTTTCTCGATGTCTTTGGGTACAATTGGTATTTGATTAAAAGCGCGAACAAGATCAATTTTTGAAAATACCTTTTTACTATGTAGATGCTGGGCGAAGTCTTCGATGTGCGGCGGAGTGTATCTGTCAGGAATCGCGCGAGCGTTGAGAGCTCGGTAGTCGCCACATAGTCGCGGGCTGCCTTCTTTCTTGGGAACGATGTGGAGAGGCGTAGACCATGGGCTCTTCGACAGGCGGATGATGCCCTGCTGCAGCATGATGTAGAACTCAGCCTTAACTTGTTTAAGGCGATCAGCTGCAATACGACGGAACTCAGCGTGGACAGGAGGGACGGGCGTAGTCTTGATGTGGTGCTGCACTCGATGTTTTATTCCATCTTTTTGAAACACGGGCGGTCGCGTCAAATCGGTGTATTTGGTGAGTAACTCGTGGTATTTCGATACACCGACCACTGTCCCAGTGTCTACGAGGAAAGATTTTTGCGAGTTCAAGTCCTTCACAAAAAATCGGCGATGGGCTAAACCGTCAGTGCTTGCCGTATTCACTAACGGCGTGCATCGTTTCCCGACCCGGTGTAAGCACTACGGCACTTATTTGCGCCCTCCTTGAATCGACGGTGATAATAGCACAATCGTTCAATTGTTGAATCATTGTAGTCCCTGGCGGGCGTCCCAGCACGGTTTTAAGATCCACGCGGTGCTCCACGAGAGTGCGAACGGCTGCGATCTTGGGTCAGCGCGTTCACCTGCAGAGTCAGCTTCTGGATTTGTTCCACAAGTCCTGCAAAATCGGCAACAGCGTTGATTTGTTTGCTAGGGCTAACCTCGTGCACAGTATCAGCGAGCTTCAGTATTTTGTCGACTGCTGTCTCGCTGGAGGCTGCCATTACAGTTTGTATCTGCGCAGGCAGACACGTGTTCCAAACTTCCAAAATGAATTCTTCCGTGGTATTTGTGGTGGCGAGCGATTTGAGTCTGCGGAAAATTTCAGAGGGCTTGCGATCGCCCATTTGTTTACCTTCCATCAACTTGCGGACTCTCGAACTATCCGATTCTGTAAATTTCCATCATCTTTGCCTTGAGATCTCTGTACTTCTCGGTTTCAGGTGGTGCCACTAAAATGCCTTCGAGTTGACCGATAGCATTCCCCGTTAAACTCGATATCGTGTTGCAATATTTGACATTATCGTCAGTTATTTGCGCTGTGACGAACTGTGCTTCTAGTAACATGAACCACACTTTAACTTTGTGTTCCAAAAATGCAGGTGCTCGAAAATGTCGTGGCGCATGGACGTTCACAATGGGCGCTTGAGCGCCGAAGGTAGCGTCGTTTCCAGGCATCGTACAGAATTAGGTGACGAAAAAAAATCTACCTTGAAGCACTAGAAACACGTCACAGTTTTTTGCAGTACACTAGAAACACGTCAGCGTTTTAAAGTTACCGCGTTCACTCTTAATCACGTCGGGGTCACCAATTTGTGGAAGGTGAGTCCAAGGGAAAGTGTCACTGGGACTTAAGACCATCGTCAGGGGACGGATGTGAGTTTTCTCGAAAACAAGCGGATTATTTTAGTTGACCATAAATGAAGGGCTGAAGCGACAGCAGCTGAACTTAAAGTTTTATTATGTTTAGAGAAAGTTAGAAACTTCTGCCAAACACGTGTAGAGAAAACGCACGCCACACATTACTTGAGATAAAAATTCATCTCTTTGTTTATTAACTTCGCTATTTTTTAAAAAAATTTTCCTTTTTTCGTTTTAAAGTTATTGGTTTTAAATGAAAATTTCACTTTTACATTTTTCGTTAAAACATTTTTAGTATAAAATCGAACTATTTGGTTGACAATTCATGTATTTTGTCTGAAACTCGTGTTTTTGGTAGAAAATAGTCCTTTTGGTTTAAAATCAAACTATTTGATAGAAAATATATGTACTTTTTCAATAATTAGTATTTCTTGTTAAAAATTTAATTTCTTTGCTTAAAAATGTAACTCTATGGTTGAAAAATAATCTGTTTTTAGTTGAGAAGTCTAATAGTTTTTTAATAATTCGGCTATTTTGGTTGTATGGAAATGTTTTTAATTTAAAATTAAAATCTTTTTTGTTTGTATATCAACTATTGTATTTTTTGGTGGAAATTTAACTGTTTTGTAGAGCATTCGCCTCAATTGAAAATTAAACAGTATGGTAGAAAATTCAACTGTTATGTGCAAAATTGATGTAATTTATTGATTTTTTTTTTAATTTTAACGATAGAAAAGAAAAAAACACAATAATTATCAAAAAAACAACAGAAAATTTTTTCCGAATAAAAACAAATTTGTTATTAAATTTGATATCATTACGTTAAATTATTACATTTTATGATTTTGTTATCGACTGCTTTATGCAATATGGAGAGTTACCCGAACTTGATTCCATATTATTGGTGCAGTCGATATCTGTGTATTAAACTAAAAATATTTCTTCAAAAATCTTACGTTTGATTATTTTTCTGTCAAAAAATATTACGTGACAGCAATATTTTATATTCGGGTTTCTGTGAGGAAAAGCAAAAATTAAGGCTACGTCGAATGAAAGTTTAGTCAAAGGAAAAAAAACAGAAAAGCCTTCCCAAAGTTTTAAAATAGAAGGGAATAACAAAATATTTATCAACTTGTTTCGTCTCATACTAATTCATATTTTTATCGTGGATTAATTTATTTTTATTCCAAAACATGAAAGTTATTACCAGTTACGTCGATGAATGCTAATTAAAATACATAACGTTTTCTCGGACTTTCTCTTATTTTGTGATAAAAGTTCCTAATATTCTCAGTACATCAACCTCAAAAAGCCATTCCTAGTAGTCTAGTAATAATTAAAATTTGAGAAATTTAAATTGGATTAAAATCAAATTTTAAATCATATTTAACGTTCAACAATCAAGTAAATGTATAGAATTCTTGAAAACAAACCCAATAATCCTACGGCCAAATTTAGACAATCACCATAAAATGTTACTATTGTAGTAATTTGAAAAAATAGAATAACATAAATATATCATAATTTTTCTGGTAAAGAAAAAGAAACACATTTTCGGATAAAAATGGTGGTTGTCCAAATTTGATCGTTTGATTCTTGGTTTTGTTTTCAGGAATTCTATACATGAATTCGTGCAATACTCGCTAATATTTTGGCGTAACATTAAGAAGAATTTCGGATACATGGTTTGGATAATTAATCTTATTTTCAATAATAAAATAATTCTGTGCTATTGATCATATTATGAGACACTAAAAAGAAGATTTTTGTCGCTGTTTTTTTTACAATAAAACCAATATTTTTGATAATTTATTTCTTAAAAACGAAAGTGCCTTGTCTATAGAGAGTTTCTAATTTATATTAATAAAGAGCGCTCATTTTTGGACACGGTTTATCATACCCTAAAAATTATCTGATTTTCTTCAAAGATTACTCAAATTGAAGGTCTTGGCATAAAGATGTAAATAAAAAAATTTAATTAGCTAAGTCATAATTTTGCTTATTTGTTGTCAATGTTTCAAAAATTGGATAAATAAAAAAATTTCATTTTTAAGATCACTCTGCTCAAAGCATGTCTTTTAGTTCGATTGTCTTCGAAGATGGCTCAAATTGCAGGAAATGGCAGAAAATAACTTTTTGTTTTCAGTGTCTAATAAATTGAAGGTCTTGAAATGCAGATATTCATTAAGTAATGTATTCATTAAGTAATTTCTATGTTATAGAGATGTTTTTCTGTTATCAAAGATTGAATAATTAAATAATCGAAGAAATTTCTTTTTTGGATCACTATATGCTGGAAGCTTTTCTGTTAGATCGATTTTCTTCGAAGACGGCTTCGATGGAAGGTCTTGTCAAAAAATTTGCTTATTTATCCTAATGTTTTTTGTTATCAAAGATTGAAGAACAAGAAAAATGTTTAACTTTTATTTTTTAGAGGAATTTGTAGAAAACTTTTCTAATTGTCCCGTTTATTCGGGAATTGCTCAAATTGTGGGTTTGGACAAAAAGGTATGCGTTGTCAAATTTAATTAGCTATATGATAGTATTGATTTTTTGATTTCAGTGTGTAAAAAATTAGAAATGTTAGGAAATTTTTTCTCTTAGATCACTATGCAAGTAATCAAATTTTTCATGTAATTGTGACATTTTTTTGTTATAAGAGGTTAAAAAATAATACAAATAATTAAATTTCGTTTTTTAGACCACTTTTTCCGAAATCTATTCTGTTATTCCCATTTTTCCGAGAATGGCTCAAACTAAAGGTCTTGACATTGACATTTTAATTCAAAAATAAAGTTTTCTATGTCATACTGATGTTTTTTTATTGTCGAAGATTGATAAATAAAAAAATTTCAATTTTCATACTACTATGCTGGAATGTTTTATTTTAGTTTAATTGTTTTAGAATACGGCTAGCATTGGAAATATTCTTGTGTAGAGTGTTAATTAAATAATACAATTTTCTATGTCATTGTGATATCCCTTTGTTACTAAATTTGAAAAATAAGAAAGGTGGCGAAATTTATTTTTCAGACGACCATGCAGAAAGCTTTTCTTTTAGTCCAATTATTCTCAAGTTTTCTCAACTCAACTCTAAGGATGAAAAATAAGAAAATTTCGTTTTTAGACCACTATTTTGGAGGCTTTTCTATTTATCCAATTATTTTTGGTAATTGTTAAAATTCATGCAGGAAGCTTTTCTTTCAGTCTTTTTTGAGGAGTTCCTCCTGTCATCACCCATATCAAATGATCTATTATACATTTGATTTTTCTTCAATAATTCCTTTCCTTACTTCTATAATTACGAAAAGAAAATATTTTTGAATTTAAAAGAAAAGTTTTCATATAAAGCATGAGATTTTACGTGAAAAGAATGTTTTCAAATGTGTAATGTTATAAAGATAAAAATAGTCCTCAGTTCAAAATCCTGTTTTGAATATTTTAATCGTAATTATTATATATGAAAGATTAGAACCACATTTTAGAATCCATTTTTTTTATTTTTAGTCAGTTTATAGCTTTTAAAATAACTTCCCAGATGGTGAAATTACAAAATATTACGACTTTTCTACTAGAAAGTGCAAAGATAACAAGACACCTTTGGAGATTAGCTTCCCTTTTAGCTTCTTCCATGAAATGGGTTAATTTCTCGCTCCTCCTATGTCGACACGCGATCTCTTTTTGCACCCTGGCTTTTAGGGGAAAGGGAGATTTGCATTTTACATACCAAGTCTACTTTTCCTTCATTCTCTGAATTATTTCTTAAGTGACATTAACCATATTATTTCTAATTCATTTTTCTTAAGTCTAACAAAATATTTTATTTCTTAAAGGTCTTAATGAAATTCCTACATTTATTAAGGGTGAATTTTTAACGCGTGAAGATTCGATTTCTCGACCTCCCCGTATCTCTAATTTTTTTGGCTCTTAATAATACCATTTTTTCTAAATTTCAATAAAAATTTAGATCTTTAAAGGAATATGTTTTATTATCAGAGACAGTTATCATCGATCAGTGAAGATATTATTCCACGATTAGTGAAATTAGAAATCAGCACTATCGTTCATGTTAAGTCTTCAAATAAAAGAAAAATGCTTAATGTAATTTCTGACTAGATGGAAAATAAATTTTAGAAATGTTTAAAATAAAATTTTTTTCTGAAAAAAGATCTACTCACTTCGCTCCACTGATAATCGAACCAAAGAGCTTCCGATTGCCGGTCAGATGCTTTGCCATTAAGGTAGTTGTCGTATCAAAAGTCAGATAACTGAGGGGAAACGAATAGTTTTTCTATGATTTTAAGAATCAAAATATTGTAACTGATGTCATTCCAAACAAACGCATTTTAATAAATTACGGCTTATTTTTCCGGGAAAACACTATCTACAAATCTACTGTTTCCAATTTTCAAAGTTAATTTTTCTATACCTTCTATTGCTTCTTCTATGACTCTAAATCGTTAGATAAATTTTTTATTTTTGAAACAAATAATTATATTTTAAGATTATTTATTTATTTTAAAAATTGGAAACAGTCGAGTTGTAGAGAATGTTTTCCCTGAAAAAGCCTTTAATTAATGAAATGCAATCATTTTTCAAAAGTTGGGCAGAAGCGAAGCTAAGAGAAAGTTCAATTACAAAAAACATGGTTTAAATTTTTTTGTGAATATTAATATTGCTTATAAAAATTAATGTTTTGATTTGAACTGACATCAGTTATAATATTTTAATTCTTAAAATAATAGAAAAACTACTTTTTAGATATCTGACTTTTAGTACGTCAACTACCTTAAGCTATTAGAGAAAAGTAAATTTTAAATATTTTTAAATTAAATATTTTTCTCCACTGGGAATCGAACCACAGACTTTCCGATTGCCGATTCTTCTTTCGATATTTCTAATGGCTTAATTGGAAAGCACCCCACCGGTAATCGGAAGTTCTGTGGTTCGATTACCAGTGGAGCAAAGTGAGTAGAATATTTTTGAGAAAAATTTTAATCCAGATCTTGCAAAATGCTTTTTTTATTTTTTCATTGTCGAAGAAATTTGTGTTCATTAGCACTTCGAGAATAAATTTTCATGAAATAATTGTATCACAGCCAAATTTTGTATGTAAATTGTAAATAAATTAAATTTCTCACTTAAAGTATGCAATCCAAGTTTCATCGGACTTGAATCATAACCGAGGAAAAATTTAATTATTTCTGACTTCCTCCGCTGATTGTTTAAAATGAAACTCATAATTTTTTAACTTTTTAATATGAAAAGTAGAATTTTATACATACAGTATTGTGAAAATAAAATTACATTTTAATTTCTGCATTCTCTCGCATTCTCTAAAAAATTTAAATTCTAAAAAATTTGTAATTTAGGTTTTTTGAAATTGTGTTATTTCATACTTATGTGGCAAAATAAGTTACAGCATTCTATACAGGGAATCGATTGAAAATATTTAGTTACTAATTTTTTTATTTTCCGGTCAAAAATCTATATAGGGATCGCCAGAGGCCTTTGAAAAATATACTACGGCCTAACATACTTAAATTTCTGTAAAGTTTAAATATTTTATATGCTGCTATTAAAAGAATGAGGTTTTACCCATTTTGTACAAATCTTGAGGGCTGTCATTTAAATAGTGATTTTTTAATATTTAAACACTTACCCCCTCAAGAGGAAATTTTAAAGCAAGTAGTGGAATTTTCTACCAAAAAAGATTAAACTTCTTCCAAAAGATAAATTTTTAACCAAAAAAAAAAACGAGTTTTCAACACGAGTTGAATTTTCAATTAGTTAATAAAGTTAAATTCTTAACCAAGAATATTAATCTTCTACCAAAAAGGAACAATTTTCACAAAAATGCATAACTTTTCAAGCAATAAGTTTAATTTGCAACAAATTTCCTACCAAATATTGGAATTCTTAAACGAAAAAATGTGCATTTTTACCTGAAATGTAATAGTCAAATTTTTATTAAAAACATGAAGTTTCAATTTTAAAGAATGAATTTTCTACAAAACATGGGAGTTTTCTACCAAATGATTGAATTTTCAAGGTAAAAGGACGAATTTTGCACAAAACATTTTATTCTTAAAAACTTTTTTGTGAGAAAACATTTTGTAAAGAAATAATTAAATTTCAAGAATATTTACCAAAAAAGGCATAAAAATGACTCATATTTAATATTTTTAATATTTATATTACCAAAATTTGATTTTCCAAATTTTGTCGTTAGATTCTTGATTCTATTTTCAGGAATTTTTCTCATCAATTTGATTATTGTACGTTAAAAAAAGGGGTTTTGAGTTGAATTTTAATCTTATTTAAATATCCGAAATTTTAAATTTATTGTCTAAAAAATTAATTTTCACAAAAAAAGGTATTTTTAACCAAACTAGTAACACTTTTGACCAAACCAGTTTTAATTTAAATCCATCATCTTCATCCAAAAAAATAAACAATCAACAAATTAGTTAAATTTTTAGCCTAGAAGTTAAATTTGAAACTAACAAAGAATAAATTGGACACTAAGAATGGACAAGATAAGTTTGCGGTTAAAAAAAAACTAATTTTGTAGCAAAAGAAAAAGTATGCTTAACAATGTAGTTCCATTTTCAACCAAATAAATTAATTTAATACTAAAATAATCTTGTGTTTTCAATCTAAAACGAAAACAGTTTTAACTCAAAAAAAGAATCTTTAATCAGAAATATGAATTTTTAAAATGCTATTCAATTTTTTCCTAGTTGAATTTTTAAACTAAAAAATATCAATTTTCATCTAAAAATGGAATAATAAAATTTTCAGTTTAAAAAACTAATTTTCAACAATTTTGTTATATCATGAATCTTTAACCAAAAAAAGATTACTTTTGAACAAAGATCTTCAACTGTAAATCAGTGAGTTGCGTTTCGAACCGAAAAAGATTAATTAAAAAAATGTAATAGTTGATTTTGAAACAAAAATAGTTTTTTATTTTAAAGTTAAAAATGTTAACTTTATCCAAAAAGATGAATTTTTAGCAAAATACTTGAATCCTCAACTAAAACAGATTAATTTTTAACCAAACTGTTGCACTTTTAATAAAAAATTAATTTTCTACTAAGATCAACTCTCATTAAGAAATGAAACAGTTCAATTTTCAGTCAAAAAAATTAATATTGAAAAATAATCTAAAAAACGAATTTTCAACTTAAAAAGATTTATTTTTAATCAGATAGTTACAGTGAAAAAAAATATTAAATTGGTACAAAAAAAAAATTTTTTTACAAATTTATTCAACTTTCGACCAAATAGTTGAATTTTCTTTCAAATTGTTTAATTTTCTAGCCGTATATACGAATTTATCATTATTTCGTTTAATATTATTACTAATATTATTACATAATGCACTAGGTAGTAGATTGCTCTGAAATACAGCTTTTTACCATAACATCTTTTCGACTATTATTTGTTCAGTGATTTACAGACTTGAAAATATTTTACGAAATAAATTATTTTTGCCCCCCCCCCCCATCCACATATTACAGAATATAAGAACCGTTTGCCCCCTCCCCCCATTATAAATTCTTGACTTAATTGAAATAAGGTCAGTTTTGCCTTGGGTATGATACGACCCACGATAACTTTAATGTACGTGCACACTCGGTTTAAGCGACAAATTAATTTTTTTAATCGTTTATAAAGTTTATGAGTATTTTGAAAGATTTTTTTTTTTTTAGTGATCCATTGATTCTTCATCTCTTATATCATGGCGCAGCGTACATCCACTGAAATCTAAAAAAGAAATCAAATGAATAAATAAATTAAATTAAATATTTTTTTCATTTTTGTTACAATCTTTATTCATGCCCCTGAAAGGAGAAGTGTTCAGGAGTGTACAGGAATTTTACCAGGTTTTTTAAATAGAAAATTGAGCATTTAAACATGCCTTGGATCTGAAACGACCCACGATAACCTGAGAAGTTGGCAAAAAAAGCGATAACCTGATCAGGTTAATAAAAGTGATTTTTTTGAGTCAACAGTTGGTAAAATTTTTCAAACTTAAACCGGGACGTTTGGTGATAAAAGACTATTTCGAAGAACCGTGTATCCATACTAGATAAAAGCAAATCACTTTTTGCTGTCTTGAAACAAAAACCACCAATAAGGTCCCTTGCCACCTATAGGAACCACTCTGCCTCTGTATGGCCTATTTGTGTGATGGCACTGAGCAACCAGGAGAATTTATTCCCCAGTGATCTCTTTCTTTCTCAACACTTCGTACTCTCATCGTATTTCCACCTTTTTCACATTTTATTTTCTATCACGAAGAATTTCCCCAAATTCAGTTTTTATTCCAAAATAAATCTTTAATGAATAAAACATCAGCTAATTTCATCTATAAATTCTTAAGAGGGTGACTGTAGGTCAGAGAAAACTTGGAAATCAGTGAAAAATGAAGGTATTTTATTCTTCAGGAGGAGGCAGGGAAAATTCAGAGAAAAGTCAAGGATTTTGAAAAAAATCTTATAAAATTCAGGGGTTTTGAAAAAGTTGTGCAGAAGTCAGTGAATTTCTATGAAAGGCACTTTGAAATTGAAATAACTGTCATGGATAATAAATAACAAAGTTTGTCATTATTATTTGAAACTGTTTTATTCCATTTGGGATTGTCCATATATTACGTAAGACGTTTTCCTGTTGTTTGAATAAAGACGAAAATAATATTTTTATCAAGGTGAAAAGGACACAGCGATATAAACAAAAGAAAAAATTCTTACGTAATATATGGACGATCCCTTTTCCAAAGATTCTACTTTAATGATGTTACAAGATTAAAATGTTTGTCTTAGAATATTAATGATCAGGGGAAATAAAAGCTCATCTGGGGAAAATATATGAAATTTTGGAAATGAAGTTGAACGACCACCCTCATATAATATTCTTTTTAGTCATTAATTTACGTATTGTATTTTTATTTTTATTCTTTTTTTGCAGTTAATTCCTCTTGGAGATTATATTTTTAGTTATAAATTATATTATTTGGTTGAAAATTAAATGATTTTTTTAGAAAATGAAGTCTTTTTTGCAAATTCATATTCTGGTGTTGAAAATTGAACTGAAATCTTTCTTGTTTCAAAATTTAATTCTTTTTTTTTAGTTGGCCTTTTTGATTAAAACATTCATCTGCTTTTATATGATTTCCATCTTTTTGGACAAAAATACAACTGTTTAGAATTCAACTGTTTCTTAGAATTCATTTTTCAATTCTAATTTTTTTAAGACCATGAATCTTTTTCGAAGTGTAGAATAATAATTGAATGAGGCACATAGACATTTTTTCGATCTGACGGTGTAGCCAGCAACCGATTAGGGCCCGAAAAGACTGACGATGAAGAGAAAAAAATGCATTTAGTTTTCCATTTTCATTTTCATACTTTTCAACAACCATGATCATTTTGAAAATGTAAAAAACATATAAGGATTAGATACTTAGAAAAATACGAGTAGTAATGTCGGACTATTCAGCACTTAATTAAGACCAAAAAAAAGAGTCACTAGATAATGAAGAAAAAAGGAATTTTTTAAAAATATTCTTTTTTTGCAAAAAGGTGCAAAAAGATGTTTAGGGTATGATACTTATAACATTTTTTAGTCATGATTGCCTTGCTAGCACCCGATTAGAGCCTAGAAAGGCCGTCTAGATTAGGTGGTTTAGACAATTCCTTAATTGGACGCAATTTTTCTCCAATAATTTTCTGAAAGGGTTTTGTTAAAACATTATTTGTTTGTTGACTGTTAATTTCTTTGGTTGAAAAGTTAACTATGATATTCAAAATTCGATTTTTTTATTTTTAAGTCAATTTCTGTAGCTAAGAATGTTACTTTTTTATTTGAAGTTAAAAATTTATCTTTTGGAGTTAAAATTCGCCTTTTTAATGTAAAGAAAATTTTTTGGTTTGAAATCGTCCCTTTTTTGTGAAAAAGGAAACTTTTTTGTTGAGAATTCATTTTTTATTCTACCCTGAATAAAAACAAACTATTGTTTGAGAATTCGTTTATCTTGTAGTGAAATTCATAATTTTCCTTGAAACTTAATCTCTTTGGTTAAATATTGGACTACTTTGTTGAAAATTCTTTGGTTGAAAATTGATTATTTTTAGTTTGAAGTTGAACTATTTGCTCAAGAATTCGTATTTTGTGGTAAAAAATAATCTTGTTAGAAAATTAGTATTTTCGGCCTTGAGATTCATGTTTTTTTTTAAAGAAATTTAAACTTTTTTTATGGAAATATCAACTAATACATTTTTTCTTAAGAATTCATCTTTGCAGGTAGAAAATTTAAATATTATGTTGGAAAATATACTATTTTTTTTGAAAATTGAATTAATTTAGCAAATATATCATTCTTAAAATTAAAAGATTTCATGAAAAAATTCGTTCTTTTTCTTATTAAAATATTAGTTATGAGATTTTTTATTAAGAATTCATCTTCTTGTTAAAAAATAAACTTTTCGGATTGGAAATTCATCTGTCTTCTAAACAATTCCCCTTTTTCGCTTGAAAATTTAACTACAGGGTTAAAAATTTAACTAATTTGTTAAAAATGTAATCAAATTGTTGATAATTCAAGTATTTTGTGACAAAGTCATCCTTTTTGTCGAAAATTCATCTGTTTTATTGAACCTCCATTTATTTAAATAGAAAATTCGTCCTTTTGTATTAAACATTCTTTATTTTTTTGTTTAAAAGCCGATCTTGTTTTGCTCAAAGATCAACCCTTTTTTGGTTAAATTTATGTACTTTTTGCTCAAAACTTAAATATTTTTCGAAAACTCATCTTTATTTGTCGTCGATTCAATTTTCATGTCGAAAATTCGTCCTTTTGGAATGAAAATTCTTCTTCTATGGTAAAAAAGTAATTTTTTTTGGATGAAGTACATAAGTAAATTTGAAATATTTTTATCTTTAATATAATTGTTTTTTTATTTATAAAAGATGCTTAAAACTTTCCAAGATGAAAATGGTGATCTTTGAATATTAATTCTCAGGAAAAATAAAAAATTTGTCAAGGAAAAATCTTATGTGAAAAATTTTGCTTTACTTTGGTCTTTACTTTGGTCCTTCCAGCCGGTTGCCGAGATGATACGATAGAGATGAAAGAGAAAAAATAGAAAAGTTAATATTTTTAAACGTCAGCTAATTACTAATTATTCCGACTAATTTCGAAACTTGCTTACCTGTACTTTCCCATAAACTTTGTAAATTACTGCTAATTTCGGAAATGAATTTATAGCAGCGCCTCTTATCGTTCTTTTCCTTGCTATTAAGTGTAAAAAATGCATAATTAAAAGAGGAAGTAATTCTGAACAGAAAAACGAAATTCGTCGGCTTATCAGCGTCCATGCATGGGAGAAACGAACTGTGCATTCGAGGCAAATTTAGCCATGTATCGCGAACTCGTGTCACCCGTATAAGTAATGCATTCGAGAGACAACCCTGTTATCTTGTGAGTTATGACAAGTATTTTTCAAAAGTGCAAGAAATCTTCGCCTTTTGCTGCTGACGTGTCTTTTTCCTAGTAAATACTTAGGGCGTTTTTTTATTCTGCGAAATAGGATGAAATAAAAAACGTGAATTAGTGGAAATATTTTTTCTTATACGAGAATATAGTCTGCCGATATTTATAAAAAATTGAACAATTTTAGGTTATGTCAGCGTTTCAGTTTATTTAATTGCTTCTTATCGGAAATTGAGATTTTTAGTTTTACGTTGAAAGTCGGTATTTTCAAATAAAAATTATTGTGATTTTTAAAAGAATTTAAAATCTTTTAACAATTTTGGATTTTATAGCGTATTCTTTTGAGGAAATTTAAATTTGTAACAGAAAAATTTAATTTCAAAGACGACGAAAATGACCCTACTTAGAAAAGACATAAGAAGTCACAGAAACACGAGAGCCTGCATGAAAAAATGCATGAACATAAAAGAAGCTAGAGAAGTATACCAGGACAGGAAAGTATGGCGGCAAATAGTTAATAAAAAGAGTCAGTAGAGTGAATGACGCCTGAAACAAAGACATTGGCTATTAATGGACCCAAGTGGGGAACCTTACATAACGACTTCGTGAGGTTCTTCGCTTGGGGTGATTGCTAGAGAGATTGATCAGCAACCTGGGTCGGAGCAGTGTTGCGGAACGAACGTGTTATTTACTTAAATAGCACGAGAATTCTGGATCGATCTGAAAAATCTCTATCCCTTCCACACACTACTCCTTTCCCCCGCCGAGTGAGTCACGCCTACCCCGAAAGGGAAATGGCCTAATGGTGTAATAATAATAATAATAATTCTTAGATTATAATTCAGACATTAAATTCAACATTTACGTACAATTTTGAGCAATTAAATATAATAAAAATTGGCACGTTAACAAAAATTTGTTGCATTTTAAAGCAGAAAAGAAATTTCAGAAAAATTTCAGGCTGTGATCCTGTTTCTCACACGAAAATTCAAGTATTTGGTTGAAAATTAATTTTTTTGTCGAAATTTAGTACTTTTTTTCGAAAAATCAATATTCTTTCTTAAAAATTCATCTATTTGGTTCACAATACAACTGTTTGGTCGAAAATTTAGTTTTTTGTTGTTAAAAATTCGTCCTCTTTGGTAGAAAGTGAACCTTTTTGGTAGATATTTAAGCTTCTTTAGTTATAAATAACTTCACAATAAAGGAAATACCAATACAAATATTAGATTTTTCGATTGAAAATTCATCCTTTTAATTAAAAATGTATCTCTTTTCTAGAAAATTTAACATTTTAAATAAAAATTAATTTGGTTTGGTGAAAGATTGAACTATTTTGTTGAAAATTTGTCTTTGGGTCGAAAGTTAATCTTCTTTGTTAAAAATTCATCTGTTTCCTTGAAAATTCAATGGCTTAGTTACAAAATAATTTTTATTTATTGTAGATTCAACTGTTTTTTTGAAAATTCGTATTTTTGGGTTAAATTCAACTGTCCTTGGTTTCAAATTTTAACCTTTTTTTGGTTGAAGATTTAATTTTTTTTTAATTATTTTTCTTTTATTCATCGCTTCTGGGTTTAAAATTCAAATATTTTTTGGTTGAAAATTCAACTACTTTTTTTAAAGTTAAACTAGGCACTATGATAAAAAGACATTTTTTGAGTCGAAGTTTCATAATTTTCGTTTAAAATTTATCTCTTTGGTTAAGAATTTACCTATTTTGTTTAAAAATGGTCTTTTTATTAGAAATTTATTCTTCTTAGTTAAAATTTAATTAAATTCAAAATTTAACTATTAATTAAAAAATTCATTTATTTGGTTACAAGTTTCATTACCAGGTAATATATTAATGTATTTTGTTGATAATGAAATAAATTTATATGAAATGTTTCAGTACGAAATTTTCGTCTAAAAATAATTAGATTTCAAAGATAAAATTTTTTAAATCATTTTAAGTTATGCTTGCGTTTTTCATGTTATTTCGGTATAGATTTCAAGGAAGGTTTACAATTTCAAAACAATTTCAGGTTATGTTAACATTTCTCACTGGAAATTGATTAACTGAAATCATATTAGGTTTAAATAACGATTAGCAATCTATAATAGCTTTTTGTTATATTATATTTTTTTATTTACTATTATCTTAGATAATAGATACTATAAAATAAATTTTTTGTGATATAATGTAAAAATTCCGTTCGAAATAAAGACCTAATGAAAATTAATGTTAATTATATATGTCACGAAAAAGTAAAAAATATCTTATTTAAGTTTGCGAAACAATTGTACTTTCCAGGAAATTTAATTAAAATGATCTCATCAGCTTCATCCCCTAATTAGGAGGTAACGTTCCAGTAGAACAGTTTCTGCGTTCTAGAGTAAACATCTGTGCATTTGAATTCAAGATATTAGCTCTGTTTCGAGAAATTAATTATATACGTATTTTGCGGTTTTAATATTAAAAGCTTTTAATATAATTATTTAGTTCTGAAAACGAATTCTATGATTATTATTTGCGCTTCACATTTTTTCTACTGTATGTATAACCCATTTTCGAGTTTATATATATCT
>NC_046666.1:54225649-54232114 GCF_010883055.1 Belonocnema kinseyi
GATCATCAGACATTAATTCTTTTAGCTTAAATCCCTGTCCAAATCCTTAATCACCCCACCTCGTATTAAAAGCCGCTGGAGAAGTTCAGTCGAGAATGTCGAGTGCCCACATTTTTACGCGACCTAAAAACCTCCCACTCGATTCAAGTTCAGCACGGTGAAAAAACGAAAAAACGAGGATGACGAGCGGTCACCCATCCGAACACTGGTCGCGTCCGTCCATGCTTGACATTTTGATATATCGACGAGTCGAGAATTATAACAGAAAAATTTCAAACAAAAAAATTAGAAGCTTTTTAAGAATTTTGAAGGTTTGCGTAAGAATAAAAAAAAAGTCTTCAGATTTCTAACAAAATCAAACATTACTTTTTTATTTTTTTAAATTAATTTTAACTGAATTTTCTTTAATTTACATTCCAGTTTAAAAACATTTATAGACGAACACAATTTTCGTTTCGGAAAATCGATCTTGAGTAAACCTACTTTATGCCCTTTTGCACGTACTTAGTTTGAAACTTTTTAAGTCGAAGTAAGTTCTACTTTTTTTATATGTATGTACATAAACGTAATACATGTAGTGCATCTGCGCAAGAAGAAGACAAGATGTAACCCCAAAGTTAGTTAAAGCAGAAATTGACTTTAGAAAGTCGTGACTTTTAGAAAACAAGTTTAAAGTGTCGATCTTATTTGCATGCAGTACTTCCCTCTTGCCTTGTGAGAAATGCAAAATAAAATATTGGGAAAAGTCTTAACCCTGTTAGATATTTACTCAGATTAAAAATTAAAGTTCAAGTAAAAAATATTCTGATCCTTAAGAATACTGATGTAACAACTGTTTAGAGATATTTAAATATGTAAATACTATTTTTTTTAACTTTTAAGAAAAATGGTTTAATAGGTTAAGGCGCCCGCTGGACCGAGAAACCGGGATACCCCAGAAAATGTCAATGAATTTATTATTTGGTCTAGAACTTTTTAAATTTTTAGATGAACAATTGATCAAATCACCTAAAATATTACAAATTTCATATGACAAGATGCTATCATGCATTTTAAAATAATCTTTCTCTTTTTTTCAGAACTAATGTACAAATTCAAAATAATTTTGATTTTAACCTGCTAACTTTTTCAATTATAATATCATTCACTTTACTATTTATTAAAATATTTTTTGGTTTAAAATATTCCATTTTTAACCTATTTAATTTTGCAAATGTTTGAATTAAGAAAAAAACAATTATCTAATTAGTAGGAATATTTCACTGTTCATTGAAAACAAGCAATTATAAATCAAATATTAAAAACTAAACAATTTGATATTTAATTGATTGAAATAGAAAGATTTAAATCCTTAAAATTTCAAAGTTAAAATTGAACATTGAACGTTACAATTTTAATTGCTTTATTTAAAAAAAAAATAGTAAGTGAACTTATTAAATATTTTAATATAAACAACAATTCAACACTTATTAATATAGAAACAATTCGAATAAGTTCAAAATATATTTCGAAGTTTTGAAAAAATAAAAAATTAATTTAAAACTTGAAAAAATTATAAATAATTTTTTAAAAATAGAGAAAACGAAATAAAGTAAAAATATATTTGTTTAATTTCTCGTAAAATTGAAAATTATTTTTTATTTCAAGAGATTACTTTTAGGATGATATTTAAAAAGATTTTTGAAATTCGCAAAAAAACTGAACGGTTTTAAGACAATTGTTAAAGTTTTTAGAAATTTGAAACAAATTTAGAACAACTTTGAATTTTTTTAAAGATATTTAGAGTTTTGAAAAAAAATTGTTAAATATAATATTTGAAGTAATTTAAAAAATTTTTGAACAGAATATAGATTTTAAAATAAAATGTTGAAGCTATTAAGAATTCGAAATGGTTTTTATCAAATACATTTTTTGATACTTTTGGGGAAAATTCCAATTATTTTGAAAAAATAATGTCCAGAGAATATTTATAGTTATTTCAAAAGAAAAACCAATTCTTATTTATTGATAAAAATCAAACAATTATTGATTTTTAGGTACTTGAAATTCATATAATTAAAGTTCAAATGCAGAAATTGTTCAGTTTAAAAATGAAAATGGCAAAAGTTAAATTTTTAATATAATTTTGAAAATTCCCAAGTTTATTGATTCATTCTTTAATTTATAATATTGTAAATAATTACGTAAACTTGAATTTGTTAATACATATTGAACATTTATTAATTTAGAAAAAATCGAGTAGTTTAAAAAGTTATTTATAAGTTTTAAAAAGATTAAAAAATTAATATAAAACTTGAACAAAGTTATCAATAATTTAAAATAAAATGGAAATTTTTGCAGATTTCGAACAGAAAATTTAGAAGTATTTTTATGAATTGTGGAAGTTTGCATAAAAATAAAACCTTTTTTAAGATTTCTAGAAAAATTGAAAAACATTTTTTATTTCAAAAAATTAATTTTAGTATAATCATTTCAAGGCAATGTTTCAAAATTCTCAGGATTTTTTTAACAAATTTGGTGGAAGATTGGAATTATTCTAAAAGATACTTAGAAGTTTGGAAAAAATTTTCAAAATTTGAAAAGATGTCAAAAATTGGTATACAAAATGTAGATTTTAAAATAGAATTTTTAAGCTATCAAGGTTTCTGGCTGGTTTCCAGAAGATATTCTTTTATATTCTGTTGGAAAACTTGAAATTATTTTTATTAAAAAAAATAATTTCAAAATACTTCAAAAGAAATATTGCAAATAATAATTCAAATTTTTTATAAATAATAAATACTTAATAATTTAGAAAAAATTGAGTAAGTTGAAAGGATATTCAGATTTTTCGAAAATATGAAAAATTAACTAAAAACTAGAAATTATTTTGAATGATTTAAAACAAAATGGAGATTTTTGCAGCTCTTCGACAAAGAATTTAGAAACTGTTTAAGAATTTTTAAAGTTTTCATGGGAATACAAAATTTTATCAAGATATCTAGGAAAAATGAAAATGATTTTTTATTTTGAAAAATTAATTTTAGAGGAATATTTAAAAACATTTCAGAAATTTTCTGAAATGTTGAAAAAAGAATCTGGAAGATTTCAAGGCATTTTTGGTTATTTTGCAGGATTTTTAAACAAACTAAAATTACTTTGATTATTCTTAACATAAAGTTCGATTTCTTTAACTTTGAATGGAAGAAATGGTTGCTTCAATAGTTCAAATAGATGAATTTTATTGACAATGAGATTTTTCTTCGAATCGGGAAATGATCGAGAATTTTTTCTTTGGCTGCTTAAATCAAATTCATAATATCTCTTAAAATTATTATAGAATTTTGTATTCTATTGAAATCAAGAAAAAATAGTTATTAAATTATTTTAAATATTCAATGCAAACTTTTTCTCAATTTAACAATCATAGTTCTTTCTCTCCAATTAAATTTGTTGAACGCACATTGTAGAACCACTATGTGCTACATTGACTGAAATAAATGGTGAGCCAGGGAATAATAGAGATTGAATTCACTGAGAATTAACAGAGGAAAACTTTATTGCCCAGTATTTTCCACAAAAAATGATCAGAAAAAATTAGAATGGATTTATAAAAGACAGGAAGATTTATATCAGTTCGTGAATTTCATAGAACTTTTTACCTTTGAATACATTGTAACTTTTTGCATTATCATCGCATGAATTCGGTTTCTTTGAACAATGGCTAATTAGTTTTTTTTATGGTTATATATATATATATATATATTTATTCTATATTTATATACTGGAGAGTTTCTCTATTGGAGGGCGGCAACTTTTAAATGTTAAAATAATTACTTTGGCTAAATAATTTTTTAAGAACAAGACAAAAATCTGCCTCAGACCAGATTTGAACCGAGAACGGCATTATCCACGAATGAGACGTTAAAATATAACGAATCCGTGCATTTTTATTTAACAAAAAAAGAAACAATATTTTTTTCCAAACTTTTCAGATGTATCTTTTTTTAAGATCTTCAAATTGAAAAAAAGAAGTGCTTAAGTTCGTCTAATATCTATCTAGCAAAAATTACCATTAGGTTAGAGTAACAAAAAATTTGTTTATAGTGTTTTAAACGAATTGATGAACAAAAACCTTCCTAAGCCAACTGCAAAAGATCTTTTATTATAAAAAAGTTAAAAAGATACAAAAGATTCAAAACGATTTCCTAAAATGTAGAAACAACATGTAGAACAACCTATACAACTTTTGAAGCTTTTCAAAGAGTTTGAAAGGTTATAAAATAATGGAAATTTTGGTAAGATTATTTGGAAAATTTAAAAAGATTTTTTTTCAGACAAAATAATTTCGCGAAAATATTTAATATATTTCCAAAATATGTGCAAAATTGTTAAAAAATATCTGGAAGATTCTAAGGTATTTTAAAAAAATTTTTGTTGATTTTTAAAAATTTTGAATACAAAAATTAGAAGTTTTTCAAGAATTTTCAAAGGCTTTAAGAGGACAAACGAATTTTCTGAAAATTGCCGGGAAAAGTTAAAATTATTTTTATTTTGAAAAATTCATTTTAAGAGAATAATTCAAGATATTTTCAAACATTTCAAAAAAATTCTAAAATTTATTTTAAACAACCTCTACAATCAAATTGAAATTCGTTTAGTTTTGTAACTAACAACGTTAGGATTTAATAATAATATTATGATTTAAAAAATGATTGCCAACCATTTGAAATTCCCAAATTGAAAAATTCCGCAATAATGTAATTCCTCACATTTTAAAACATTGCTGAATTTGAAAATTCGTGAATCTAAACAATTAAAATATGTTCTAAATAATCAATAAATGATCAAATACAACATATTTTTGTCAAATAAAACTTCTTTTTTCATTAAATATTTTTTTAATTGTTTAGATGCGGGAATGTTATAATTTGGGAATATTTTTGTGGCGGTAATTCTATAATATCAGATATTTTATAATGTCGAGAAAAAGCTGGAAGATTTCGAGGCAATTTTTTTTTATTTGCGAAGATTTACGAAGGTTCCCGAAAAAGAAAATATTAAAAAATAAAAATACCTGAATGTATAAAATTGCCGAAATATAAAAATTCCGACTTGGAAAATTTTTGAATTTAAAGAAGCAATAAAAGTGTTTTCTAATAAATCAGATTAATTCATTAAAAATATAATAATGGAATATTTTGATCAAAAAGTTTTCTTTGAATGTTCAGTGGATTTAAAAAAATTCTTGTTGCAGTTTGAAATAACAATAATTGAAAAAAAATATTTATCAGTGTAAAAGGGCCATACTAAAACAATATTTTTATTATAAAACAATATTTTTATTATAAAACAATAATTTAATTAAACTATTACGAACATTTTCAAGCAAAGTTTTCCATCGAAAAATGATTTTTTTCAATTATTGTTATTTTTTTAATATTTCATGATTGTATTATTAATAAATAATTAATATTTATTAACAAACAATTTTTTAATTATTTAAATTTGGGAATCCTCTAGTGTCGGGAATTTTACAGTGTCGGATATTTGATAAGTCCTCAATTTTCTGTCAAAATTTTTAAATATTTTTCCGGAGATTTTACATTATCGATAATTTATTTTTCGGTATTTTTCAGTCTTTTCAGCTCTAAAAGTCTTGGACATTTTTTGAACGGACTCGAAATATTCATTATATTTGATAAATAGTTGTTAAATAAAAAAATTCTTCAAATTTGTTTAAATATTCTAAAGAACCTTAAGAGAATTATATTTATAAATAATTTTTAAAAAAAACTGATAATACTTATTTTCATGTTCTCAGATCTTATAATCTAATTTGAGCTCGAATTTAGGTGTTCAAAAACCTCAAACAAATAAATCGTCAATCAAATCTTTTTATTTTGTATCACAATTTTTTTCTCTTTAAATCGAAGAACTTCAAAGAATTTTTCACAGGGCTAAACAAATGAAAGGCGAGTTTTCGATGCCATTTTTAACACAAGCCATCGAAGGATTCTCAAGTCTTAAGTCGATGTTGAGTCAGAGAAGAATGCAAAAAACGATTAGAGGAGTAAAATACCATATAGGAATGGAATGAACGAAGGAAGTGAGAGTGAAAGATGAAAAGGAAGAGGAAAAGAAATGGAAGAACGTCACAGCTCGCAAGGTATTCGAAGCGTGTCTGATTGTCTCCTCTTCTAGCATCCAGCATCCCTTCGCCAAGGCCAGTTCTCACGGCGAAGAAGACCATACAACATACAAACAAGCTTAGAAGGTCGTTCTACAATCTACCAACAACCTACAACCTACAACTACACATACAGAGTTACATCCCTCCAGACTCTAGAAGGACTGTCTGACATAGTGTATTTCGCTTACCCCCTTACTACGAGGGTGGATTGATAAGTTTCCGGCCTGACCAAGAAAAACAACGTTTTTAAGAATTTTTTTTTTTTATTTCTCAACATAATCTCCTCCAAGGCT
>NC_046666.1:54232214-54245321 GCF_010883055.1 Belonocnema kinseyi
AAGCTATCTAAGGATGGTACTATAGAACGCCACCTCAAGGTAGGCCTAGTGGCGCCATCTCTTGGTCAGGCCGGAAACTTATCAATCCACCCTCGTAATAGCACCTGAGTGATTTGAGACGAATGGGGATTGTTCCATTAGAAAATAAAAATTTCAAAACCTCAAAGTTATGTAATTTTTATAGTAAGCTTCTCTAAAGGGGAAAAAATCCCTAGAAATAAATAAGGGTAGGAAGTTTTTCGGTAATATAGGAACTATTACCAGAAGTAAAAATATGACAAATAACTTTAAATTGGAGAAGTTTTGATTGGAGAAGGGAAATGAGGCAAAAACTCATATTTGTTTGTCAAAATGTGCCACGTTTCGTTGGCAGAAAAAAGAATTTCTTTCTGATGGAAAACGCTAAATTTTTTAGTTTGTTTATAATATTGTTATAAACAATAAAAATATTGAACATTTGTATTTTTTCAGCTATTTATTATAATTTGGAATTAATTTGAAAGTTGGTTGATGAGAAAAACATCTTCGAACATAATAAAAGAACATAGTTTGTTTATTAGAATATTTATAAATGTGGTAATTGTTAACTAATGGTTATTTTCCATTCTTAATATTATTTCTACAAGATATTTAGGTATTTTTATTTAAGATAAAGTTTTTTGATGTGGTTGAGCACCGTATGAAAGTAATTGTATTAATTGTTTATAACAATTAACCTAAATTTTAAACCTAATATTCATGTTCCTAAAGTATAGCTGCAATTAATCTGATAGATCGCGACCTATTTTAGGTCTTTTCTTCGGAGAAAAAAAAGTAATATTCGTACAATGTCCAATTTTGACGTTCTATTTGTTTAAATAATAAATTTCACAAAGTGACTAAAGTTATATTGGTATTTTCAATCAACTAACTCCATTTTCTTATTATTTATATGTTCATTTATCCGAGTTTTTAGAGATCTTTTTTTTCACCCACATAAGATGTAGGACATTGTTTACAAGAAAATTTATAAATTAGATTCGTTTCATCTCATTTAAAAAAATATCTTTGCCTAATCTTATTACAGAACTTAAACTTTTTTATTGTAGGAATCGTAGCAATATTATAACCTTGTTTAAAGAGTGATGTTTAATTTTACGCATACGGACTTTTATATTTTAATTGATGAAACACATTCGTTGAATCATTCTTGATCAGTAACTGTTTAATGATTTTCAAATGTTTTAAATGAGCATTATTATGAGATAATAATATCGCTCTCAACAAGATTTTACACAATATTTTTTTTCTGTTGGATAGCATTATGAGAACAAAAGCTAATTAGTCTACCAGATAACTTTGGTTTTTTGAACTAATTAATAATAATAATATTATTATCATTTCTAAATACCGTCATGTCTAATAATTCTAATAATTCTAATAATAATTGGAAATGGGTCAGGCGACCCTCATTGTTTACGTTTCGATCCCCCGAAATCAGTCCGAAATTATTTGATGGCAACCCCCGACACTGGACTGAAAGCGAGAATTTGGTGTATTTTTGAAAATATGTGATATTTATGAGTTTTTGACTCATTTGCCTTCTCCAGTCGAAAATTCTTCTAAAATAAAGTTATGGAAGGCAATTTTATGAATTTTTCAAATAAAATTAAAATGAACAGTCGGTGCATGTACATAGTTATGTCTGTACTGACAACCTCTGAGCAGTTATGCACTGTAAAACTTAACATGTCGAAAAAAGGATAGGTGTAAAGTTAACGCGGTTGTCGTGCAATTTCTGCGGAATATTTGTGGTAAAACGCTAATGGACAAAGTCAATAATAAAAGTGTTCCAAATACCGGATAAAATTGGATTACCTCTATATACAAAATTATTCTGGATTCCCTAACATTACTCCAGATTGAATACGATTACTTTGGTTTTTATTATTTTTACAAGCAAATAAATGAATCTGCTAAGAAAAGTGTTGATTTTTCAACCTAAAATGAAAAATTTGTAACAAAACACTTAAATTTCCAACGAAAAATTTTATTTTCAACCGAAATAGATTAATTTTGGACTAGAAACTTGCATTTTTCTTTTAAAAAATGTATGTGAAATTTCTACAGAAAAAGATTAATTTTCCAACCAAAAAGACGAATGATTTACGAAGTAGTGGAGTTTTTAAGAAAAAAAATGTTTAGTGAAAAAGAAGGGAATTTTTAGTTAAATTTCTGCATTTTCAAGCCAAAAGTCGAATTTTAAACAAAACAGTTGAATTTCCATACTGATTTATTGTTTATCAAATTAATGATTTTTCAACAAAATAATACAATTTTTAACCAAATAGTAATATTTGTGACCTAAAAAGGTAAATTCTAACCTAAACATTTAATTATATTTAAATAAACATTGACATTCATTTTTAATACTTCCAAAATATTATGATAGAAAACTGAAAATTTTTCTTGAAAATAATAATTAAACGTTATGTGGAAAATTACTCTATTTTGGTTGAGAATACAAATATTTGGTTGCACATTTTTTTTTCTTTCTGGTGAATAAAAATATTTTTTTGTTCAAATAGTTGGGTAGAAGTTGAACTAAACTCGCAAAAAATTATTTCTTTGGATGAAGATTCACTAAATAAAAATTAATTAAATTAAATTTTTAATCAAATATCTATTGTTAAAATTATTTAGTTTAAAATTTATGTTTCAAGTGTTTTCTTAAACATTTATCTTTTTGGTTTAGAAATTAATTTCTTTCTGTAGAAATTTCACCTTTTTTCGTTAAAAATGCAACTGGTTGGTTAAAAATTAATCTATTTTGATTGAAACTGAACCTTTTTGTTGAAAATTGAACTAATTGATGGCAAATTGTACCATTGGCTTGAAAATTTATGTATTTTGTTTAAAAAAATCATCTTTTTATATAAAAATTTCAACTCTTTGGTTAAAAGTTGAGCAACTTTTCTAGAATTATTTTTTTTAGTTAAAGATTCATAAATTTAATTGAAAATTCGTTTTTTATTTTTAGTTCAAAATGATCTTTTTTAACTGAAAATTTAGCTATTTGGTTAAAAATTCAAGTGATTAGTAGAAAATTAACTTTTTTGTTTATAATTAGTATTCTCGGCTTTAAAATTTAACTGCTCTGTAGAAAAATTGTATTTTTTTTATTGAAAATTCAACAATTTGATAGAAAATTAAAATTGTGGGTACAAAATTAAACTGTTTTGTATAAAATTATGTTTTTATTTATATAAAATAAAGTCTAAAATAAGCATTTAACTAATGCATTTATGTTTAAAAAATTATCTTTTTAATCTATAAAATTAAAACCATTTCATGAAAATTTTTTATAAACGAAAAAAGTATGAACTAAAAAATGAATTAAATGGAATTCTTACTAATATATCCGTTGTTCAAAATATTTGGTTAAAAATGTATTATTTTGTTGAAAATCTTCTTCGTTTAGCATTCAACTCGATTTGCTTCAAAATTGGCATATTTTTATAATATTGTTCTTTTCTGGTAAATAATTAATTGTCTTGGTTGAAAGTTTAACTATTAGATTAAAAATTGGTCTTTTTTGAGTATTCTTTCTTTTTTTCTAGAAAAATGTGTTGAAATTCTGAACGATCAAATGAACGAAATTTTTTACTGATGACTTTGTAAACCAAAACAATGCTAAATTGTTTTTGACGGGGAAAAATGTTTCTTGCTATTAATTTCTATTAATTTCTTTCTATAGAAAGCTATATTTGCTTTAAAATTGATGTATTTTGTTGTTTCAGAACTCAATAATTTCTTCTTTCACTTTTATTTTCAGCAATTCTCTAATAAATTACAGCTTAATAATTCGAGAAGTTTACGGAGAAAAATAAGTACCTAAAGAACGGAACTTTTACATCAAATAACATTATAATATCTTTAAGTGCTCCATGTCAGTACCAGTAGATTCCAGTGTCAAAAATTTATTATCTTTATAAATTTTTATCTCGCATGAAAACCCGATTTAACAACGTGTATTATATATTTTTGCAACGTTTTAAAGGTGGCTGAGCCTCCTCGAAGCGATTTTTGGCGGTAAAATGTTTATCGATGCAATAAAGCAAAAGCCTTGAAGGCCTGGGATTATTAATCACCATTGGGTGGTATAAGAGTCGTGA
Organism: Belonocnema kinseyi; assembly: GCF_010883055.1. Lineage (NCBI taxonomy): Eukaryota > Metazoa > Arthropoda > Insecta > Hymenoptera > Cynipidae > Belonocnema > Belonocnema kinseyi. The sequence continues at coordinate 54,236,369 of NC_046666.1, forward strand.
GTAGTGCGCGCGATACAGTCAGTGTCTTTCTGGCTTGCATAATTAGTTGGGTAAAGGGTTACGGAGAAAGGGTGAAAGGGGGAGGAGAGCCAAGATCATTAAGGATTTATTTACAACTCTTACAATGCTTCGCCGATCTCTGTGGCGATACTGGTCGGTATTTTATTGTAGCACTTTTCTTTGTCTCACTTCCTTCTGCAGTAGGCAGCACTTGGATATTTTTAGACCTTAATTAGGCATTCTGGGAACCAATGACACTCCTTATCCCGCAGCCCGTCCAAAATCTTAACCCTCTATTCTAGTTTTTAATAATTATTTTTAATATTCTTTTTTAGAGTCCTGAAATTGTCGAGAATTCAAAATTGAGAAATGAAGGGTGGCAATACAGAACTACCCTGTTGAAAAAATAAATAAATAAATCAGTTTTACAGAAACATACAAATAAATTATATACATTACAAAAAAGTTGCAACTTTGTTTATTAATTAATTAATTTTTTAAATTAAATTAATTAAAATTTTTCGGTCGAAATTTGTTTATATTATTTTTCTCCCAGAATGATAAGTGAGGGGAAATTATGGGGGGGGGGGGTGAAGCAAGGGGAAATTAGCAACCGATTTTACATTTATACTGATTTTTGTGTGTGTTTACATAGAGCCAAGTCGCCCATATGTATATATTATCTACGTGAACTTGTGGAGAATAATAAACTTCGGTAATAAATCAACCATTAAAATAAAAAAGTGACTTTCAGAGTAATTGTTGCAATTTGCCTAATTAGATTCTATGTAACAGTTAAGCCGGTTATTATCACATTTAAAAAATAAAAAAGGTGAAAATTTAACAAAAAATGGGAAAGTTAAACTTTTAATCAGAAAAAATGATTTTAAATTATAAAGAAAACGAATCTTCTAATAAATACTTTTTTTTACTAAATTATTAAATTTTCAAGACAAAATGACGAATTTTCTATACAAAACAGTTGAATTATCAAATAAAAAATGTGAAATTTTTATCAAAAAATTAATTTTATATCAAAAAGGATAAATTGCCAACAAAATACTATAAGTATTAACTCAAAAGTTATTTTTTCAACTGAAATAGATTAATTTTCAACAACGGAAAACTGATTTTCAGCAAAATAGTCCAATCTTTAAAAAAAGTTGAATTTTAACTTTAAAAAAACCACTATCCACCAAAAATGCAATAGGTAAATTTTGAATTACCAAAGTCATTTTTCAACAACAACAAAAAAAGGAATTTTCAACAAAATATTTCCATCTTAACAAAGAGTTGAATTTCAACGTAAAAAAGAACCATTCTCGGCCAAAATGGAATAGGTAAATTTTCAATTTCCAAAGTAATTTTTCGATCAAAAAAAGAAATTTTTAACAAAACAGTCAATTTCCAACCAAAGAGATGAATTTTTTAACGTACCTGAAGTTCCGAACTTTCAATTGGACGAAATATTTGTTCTCATTTCTATTTTACCCATAAATATTCTTCTAACTGCAATTTGAAATATGTATTATAATTCTGTTTCAACGGTAAATTATTTCTAATATAAACGAACAAACCAAAAACAAAATAATTTCTTTACAAAATTCAAGAATCCGCAATCAAACAGTTGAATTTTCAACTGAAAAAGTTAAATTTTCAAGAAAAAAATTAATTTACTACCAAAAAAGACGACTTTTAAATCAAATTCAAGAATTATCAAGCGAGATGTTGAGTTTTTGAGAAAATAGTTGAACTTTAAAACCTAGAGGCTTAATTCTTAACCAAGAAGTTGAATTTTTTAACTAACTCGATTAATTTTATACCAAAAAAAAATTTCTCAACCAAATTCAAGATATCTTAACCAAAAAGATGAATTTTTAAGAAATAACTTTTTTCTAAATTTTTAAGAAAGTTTTTCTATTTTAAAATCTATTTATTAAATTTTTAAACAAGAAGATTAATTTCCTATAAAAAAAAAACGAATTTTCAATAACATTCAATAATTAGCAACCCAGATTTTGAATTAAAAAAAAAAATAGTTTAACTTTAAAACCTATTGGTTAAATTTTTAACCAAAAGGTTGAATTTTTTTAAAAACTCGTATGATTTTATACCAAAAAGGGATATATTAATAAAATTCAAGAATTCTCAGGCAAAAAGTTGAATTTTTAACCAGAAAAGAGAAAATTTCAAACAAAATGATTATTTTATTACAAAAAAGACGAATATTTCACAAAACATCAGGAATACTCAACCAAAAAGTTTAATTTTTAGTAAAAAATATGAATTTTTTAACCAAAACATTAACTCACTAACAAAAAAAGTCTAATTTTCAATCAAATTCAGGAATTCTCAATCAAAAAGTTGAATTTTTAAGGAAGAAAGCAAAAAATGTTTGATTAATTTTAAAGAAAGTAGTTCAACTTTAAAATCTAGCGGCTTAATTCTTAACCAAGAAGTTGAATTTTTAAGCAACTCGAATAATTTTATACCGAAAAAAGGATTTTTTAACAAAATTCACGAATTCTCAATCAAAATGTAGAATTTTCAACTAAAAAGATTAATTTTAAACAAAAACATTAATTTACTACCAAAAAAGACGAATTTTAAACGAAAGTAAAAAATTCTCAACCAAAACGTTGAATTATCGACTAAAAAAGATCAATTTTCAAAGGAAAAGGTTAATTTACGACCAAAAGAGACGAATTTTTAACTAAATTTAAGAATTCTGGATCAAAAAGTTGAATTTTCAACTAAAAATGAAATGCTTGAACTTTGTTCTTTTGGTTGAAAGTATAACTTTACTACTTTATTTAAAAAATTGTTGGATACAAAATTAATCGTTTTAGTTCAAGTTTCATCCGTTTAAATAAAAATTAAACTATTTTTTTTTAATTTTCAGATGCATCAATTCATATAAAAATTCGTCTGTTTATTTCATTTCTTTATTTTCTACAATTAGAGTTTTAAGCTGAAGCTATAACTTTTTCCATTTTGGTTGAAAATTTGTCTATTTTTTTCGACAATCAACTACTTGTTTCAAAATTCATGTATTTTGTTCAAACTCGCCTTTTTTGGTAGAAAATTAATATTCAAGTATTTGGTTAAAAGTTGAACTATTTGTTCGATAATTTTTTTTTAATTAAGCTTTTTTGATCGAAAGCTAATCTTCCTGCTTGAAAATTCATCCTTTTGTTTGATCATTCATATTTGTAGATTTAACATTCAACCATTTGATTAAAAATTTAAATATGTTTATAAATTTGAATTATTTTTTGAGAAATTAACTTTTTAATCGAAAATTTAACTATTTAAATTGAGAAGTCATCTCTTTTGTCTAAAATTCAGCTGTTTTGTTGAAAAATCGTCTTTTTGGATTGAAAATTCATCTTCTATAGTAGAAAAGTCATATCTTTTTGTTATAATAAATTCTAAATTTGAAATTCTCTTATTTCATGTACAAAAGATTCTATGTTAAATGCGCTATAAGATTAAAATTCTGGTATTTGAATGTTAATAATTAGGGGACAAAAAAATTGGTCAGGTAAAAATCACTGCATTTTCAGAGAATTTTGAAAAGTTAGGTTTTTGGCCACCCTCTAAAATTGAAAGTGGAAAAAGAAATTATTGGGCATTTTAATATTTAAGGGTGCTTAAATTTAAACAATTTGGATTTATATCAAATTTACGTCATTAAACTTTATTTAAATTTTTTAATTCGGCAAAAATAAAAATAATAAATTTTAGTTCAAATTATCAAAGTTATATTGAATAATCCTTTTTTGACCTTTAACATCCAGAATTACTTAAAATATTAAAAAAGATCCTAAAAATGATTCTTTTTCTGTTTCAGGTCAGAAGAATTTTATTTTCATTTTGCATTTTATTCATCTGATTCATTATTCGTGGACAACTCTGGTGAGTGTGAAAAGAAGTTTTATCTCCAATTAAAAAATAAAAAATAAATTGCTTTAGAAAGTTGGATCTGCACGGGGAAATGGAAATGTCTTTTTTTCTATTTTATTGAGCTAGTCAACTCGAAAACGTTCGTGGAATAAACGAAACAAACCAAATTTAAATTCCTCGCCTAAATGGATGTGAATAATTTCGTCAGCTCACGATAGTTATAAGTCTCTATTGACATCATTTTTATTTTGTACTGAATTTAAAACGCAATCATTAAAAAATCAATTATTTTAAACAAGCTTTTAAATAATAGAAATGTATAAATTTATATTATTGTATAGTACATTATAAATGATATTCGCTCACGACGAAAGGGATTTGACCTAATCGTATAATAATCATAAATATTATATTATTATATTTTAAATATATTCCATTATTCCATAATATTGAAAAACACTCAACAAATGAAGAATTTAGCATTTAAATACTAACGAAAAATTTTATATGCTCCACGCACATTTTTGCTATTGTGTTCATATGTCAGGATGGCCGAGCGGTCTAAGGCGCCAGACTCAAGGAATTCAACCTTCTCAGCTGTTCGCTGAGTTCAGGGCATTCTGGTCCTCTATGAGGGCGTGGGTTCAAATCCCACTTCTGACAATTTTTTTTCTTTTGGATTTATTTATTTTAAAAACTGTTGCAACTAAAAATTACGAAGCAAAAACAATATTTTATCAGTTTCTGTTCGATTTAATTATTTATGACAAATATTTTGCAGTAGATACTAGGAACCTATTCAGAGTCGATAAGGCGGGTTTCTAGTTTATAATATCCATCTGAGTATAGCTTTGAATAGATTAAAAGAATTTATTTAAGTATTAGTAATATCTAATGTAATTTTTTATTGGTTAAATAATTTCAATTTTCTCATAGATATTTTTTGTATAAGAATACTTAAAATTATTAAATTTTCCGGATACTTTTAGTTCTTTGACGACTGTAAAGAGTAAAATTATTGTGTTTCAGAGGTTTATAAATTTTTAAACAATTCTAATTTGTTTAAATCTGCATATCTATCTATGAGAAATATTTAATCCATAAAATTAATTTTCAACCAAGTAGATTATTTTTCGAGCAAAAAAGATGAATTTTTAACTAAAAGAGATCAATTTTATACCCAATAATAAATTGTCAACCAAGAAGATGAATTTTCCATCAAGAATATTAATATTCTACCGCATAAAATTGTTAAATTAAAAAAAAGATATTTTTAACTAGAAAAGAAACAATTTTCAACCAAATAATTCAATCTTGAAGCTAATAAAAAAAGTTAATTTTTAATTAGTTAGTTAGTTCTAATTTAACTATTCCATTTTTGGTTAAAAAGTGATATTTTTTAGGCTAAAAATTCAACTAATTGGTTGAAAATTCGTTTTTCATGTTTAAATTCAATTTTTCAAAATTTAAATTAATACCATTTTTTTCTTGTTGAAATTTTATCTATTATATATTTTTTTTTTTTGAAATGCATATTTTGCATTGAAAGTTAATTTTTTTATTTGAAAACTTATAGTTTTAGTGAAAAAATGATCTCTTTGGTTGACAATTGAATTGCTTTGCTAAAACTTTCCTTTTTTAAAGTGAAAATTTATTTTTTGACTAAAAATTGAACTATTTCGTTGAAAAATGAATTTTATTATTAAAATTTTATATTCCTGGGTTAAACATTCCATTTTTTGTTTAGGACACTCGTCATTTGTCTTGGAAATTTTACAATTTGATAGAAATTTCAACTAGTTGGTAGAAAATTCAATTGTTTTTAAGAATCAAATCGAACATTGAAACATATTTTGTAGGTCCTAAAAGAAAAGACGCGTTCGTTAACCAGCCATTTTGGATACAAATTCAAACCGTGAGCGCATTTGGAATAGTTTTGAGACCGCTTTTTTTATCCAAAATTTTTAGAGTCATAGCATTTACAAAATATCAAAAAACAAACGAAAATCAACATTTTAAGCCAAACGACGCACAATATGAAAACAAGTTAAGTGAAGAAAATCGTTTCATTTAGAAAGCCCTACAAGATTATCATAACAACTTTTTTGATATTTTTGTAAAATCGATGATTTAAATTTTGGTCGCACCAAGAATAATAAAAAAATCGAGAATTCCAGTTTGTAATCAAACTATGCAAGATGCGAAAAAAGAACAATAAATAAAAATTGTGGTCCCAAAAAACATCAAAAAATTTTGTAATACTAACTTTTTTATAACACGCGTATTTTTTGTTTTAATCATGAAAAATAACCTTCAAAATGAAAAAATTATTTTTGTTTTGAAAAACGTCTTAAGGTACGAACAAAATTTATGAACAAAAATTGTGCATCTGAAACTCATCTACAAATTTCTTAGAAATCACTTTTTGGTAGGACTCGTAATTTTTGTTTTAATCACAAAAATGACCTTTAAGAAAAAATTGAAAAATTTGTGGAAAAACGAAAAAAGGTACGAAAAGAAATTGACAGATAAAATTTGTTCAGCCAAAAAATGGATACAAATTTGTTATAATGTATAACATTCTCATAATTAATTATTGAGAAAGTATTAGAATTTTCCGAAATACGACACCACAACATTCAAACTTTGAACCAAACGACGCAAAATTCGAAAATCTTACAAAATTGGTTTTAACCATTTTTCAATAGGACTCGTCATTTTGTTTTTATTTATTGAAAGTAGTACGCAGAAAATCGTAAAATCTAATTTTGAGCCAATTATTGACGTAAAATACGGAGACAAGTTTTTGGAGGATTTTGACCGTTCAAAATTCAATTATTTGATTAGAATTTTATGTATTTTGTTGAAATTTCGTATTTTTTTATTAGCATTTAAGTCCCTATTAAGTACAAAAAAATCCTTCTGACCAGACTCGGCTCATAGTGGTTGCAAAATGTTGATACGCGTTAACGTTTAAATAACAATACACTAATAAATATTGTTGTAATTAAAATGGTGAATCTTCAATAAAAAATTACTTTTAATCAGACAGGTGAATTTTCAACAAAGAACAATATTTTTTTTACCAAAAAAGACGAATTTTCAACAAAATACATGAATTTTTAAGTAAAAGCTATAAATTTTCAACTAAAAATGGAATAGTTATATTTTCATTTCAGAAAATTAATTTTCAACGACAAAAATTAATTTTATACTTATATGATGAATCTTCAACTAAATAGATCAATTTTCTACCAAGGAATTCGAATTTTCATCTAAAAATAAGGTAACTTTTATATTTTAAACCAAAGGTACATTTCTTTGGTAAACAAATTAATTTTTAATCGAAAATGATGAATTTTCAATGAAATAGTTTCATTTTAAACTAAAACTTTTTACCAAAAAAGCTAAATCTTTAATAAAATAAATGAATTTGCAACCAGAAAGATAAATTTTCTAATGAAAAGACACATTTTCAATGAAAATTATAAATCTTTACCACAAAAACTGAATCTTTAAGTTAATAGTTCAAATTTTAAAAAAGGGTGGAATTACAATCAAATAGATTGATTTTCTAGAAAAGAGTTAAATCTTCAACAAAATATATATATGTTCAACAAAAAAGATTAATTTTCAACGAAATCTATAAATTTTTTCCCCCAAAAATGAATTTTTTACCAAATAGTTGAATTTCCAATGAAAAAGATTAATTTTATACCAAAAAATACCAATTTTCCACCACAAAGATGATTTTTCAAGCACGTCGATTGATTTTCTTCCAAAAATGTAATTATGACACAATAAATTAATTTTCAATCCAATCTTTTTTTTCGATTTAATTTTTAACTAAATAAGATCATTTTTAAACCAAAAAGCGAATATACTAAGGCTATTAATTCCATACCAAAGAAAGACGAGTTTTCAACCAAAAGGATGAAGTTTTAATCGTGAACATTATTTTTCTACAAAATACATGCATTTTTAAACAAAATATTGATTTTTTAACTAAAAACATGAATTCATAAGCAAGAAAATGAATTTTTAGCCAGATTGATTTTCTACCAGAAAAAATGAATTTTTAACCAAAAAGATGAATTTTCAAACAAAAAAAATTAACTTTTGTCAAAATACATTAATTTTTAATCAAATAGTTTAAATTTTCAACTGAAATATATAATTTTTAAACCAAAAATGGAATAGATTATAAACATTAAATTATTACAAAAAAAAGACGCACTTTCAATCTAAAAAAAATTTTTAACCACAAACATTAATATTCTACAAAATACATGGATTTTTAATCAAATAGTTGAATTTTCAACTAAAAAATATAAATTTTCAACTAAAAAATGAATACGTTAATTTTTAGTTTTTATAATTATTTTCAATCAACAAACGAAGAATTTAAAAAAAAATAGTACAGTTTGTAACAAAACAAAAAATAATTTTTGTCAAAAAGAGAATTTTAAGCGAATTAGTTGAATTTTCCACAAAGTCAATACATTTTTAAACAAGAATAATAATGTCTCACCAAAAAAGACGCATTTTCAAATAAATAATATAATTATGATAATATATAATTTGGATTTAAAAAAATATTGTTCAATCAAATAAAGAACGAGTTTTGAACAAAATATTGTAACCAAGAAGATTAATTTCCTACAAAAAAAAACACTGATTTTAACAAAATACAAGAATGTTCAGCTAAAAAAGATCAATTTTGAACTAAAAATGAAACAGTTAAATTGAACTAACAAATCTAACTTTTAAACACACAATAGAATAGTTGTTTTTTCTCAATATTTCTATTTTCATATATTGCATACAGTTTAGTATGTTTATATTTTATGGTATCTTGTTCCTCATTTTATTCTTTAAAATTGTAAATTTATTGTAAAATTTGGTTTGAAAATCGCGCGCTTTTCATTACTTCTGGTTCCGGTTTAATCGTAGGAAATCAAAACAGTGGGAAGTTGTTGCAGAACTCTACGTAGAGGATCTCTAAGCGGTAGCAGTTCAGCTCAGTCAGGGGAAGTCAAGAAGGGGG
>NC_046666.1:54245331-54251758 GCF_010883055.1 Belonocnema kinseyi
GGGGGGGGGGGCGTACACAGGTAGCTGGAGCGGAAACGAGGTCAGCTCCCCTAAAATAAGGCTACAATTTTGTCTCGGGTTGGGTAAAAAGCATTTAAGTTCAGGTGCTCCCCAGGTTTGTTTTACAACCACTAGAAGGAAGGCTTAGTTTAGCGTAAAAGCTGTTGACGTATATTAGTTTCGGTAAGATTATCTTACATTATGTAAATGCAGGATCAAGGTAGGAAGGCTTATGTGCAATATGTTTATCCAACTAAGGTGGTCCTCATATGAAAGCGACTGGTAAATGAGGCAATTTTAGGGTGGCCTAAAGAAAAATGGGTTTAGGATGTTAAAAAATAGTTTATAACCTGTTTTGAAATTACTGAGGTGAAAAGAACTTAATATTTAAAAATCTTTAAAACTTAGAAGCTTAAAAATGAGTGTGGAATTATCAATAAAATTGATAAAATACCATATCGAAACTATTGAAAATAAAATTTGAACAACGAAGTTCAACGTTAAACCAAGAATATTGAAATTTCAAAGTTAAATATGAATTTTCAATATAATAAAGTTAATTTTTAATCAAATCAAAATGAACTAAATATATCAATTTCCAACTAAATATTGATTTAATTTTAAATTATTATTATTATTAATCATTCATTATTTCTAACTAATTATGAGTCTTCAACCAAAACAGAAAATTAATTGTCAACCAAACAGTGGATTTTTTTAACCCATAAAGATGCAATTTTTACAAGAAAAAGATGAATTTTCAAAAAAAAATTATTTTCGACATTTCAAAAAACGTAAATTTTTAATTTTTGAATATTTCTAAATAAACTTCTCAAGTTTTTCAATGGTTCTGAAAACTTTCAAGATAATAAAAAAAAATTTCTAAGGTTCCTGAAAATATTGAAAGTGATTCATTATTTTCGAAAATTAATTTTTAAAGAATATTCAAGGTGGTTTTAAAATATTATAAAGGATTCAAAAAATTGTCCAAAGCATATCAAAAGAACTTTGGTAATTTTTAAAATTTCGAAGAGATTAAAAATGTTTTAAAACTTAAAAAGATTTCCTAAAATTAATCAAATATTTTAAAATTCTTCCCAAGCGTCAAAAAGTTCGAAATATCTTTTAAACCAGCTGATATTTTTATTACAATTTTGTACAATCCTCTAAAATGAGTAAAAATATCTCGAAATTTCCTTGACACTTTTTCGAAATATTAATCTAAAATCTTCGAAAATGTTTTTGGAACTACTACAAAACCCTAGGAAAAATATAATTTATACAACCTTAGAAAAAATAAACAAAGAATCTTAAAAAATAAATAGTGATACAAATTTTTTTTCGTTAAAAATTATTTTTCCTATTAAATTATAATTTGTCTTGAATTTTGGTGCTTGTTTGATTGAAAAGTCTTTTTTTGTACAAAATTGAACAATCTTGTTAAAAATTGATTATTTTGGTTTAAAAATTAATCTCTTTTGGCAGAAATCAATTCTTTTTTTGGTAAAAATTCCAACTGCTTGATATAAAATTAAAATTTCTATTTTTTTGAAAATTAATTTTTTTATGAACTCAACTGTTTTGAATTTAAAACAAAAATCTTTTCGGACTAAAATATCAACTATTATATTTTTTGTTGAGAATTCATCTTTTGTTGTTGAGAATTCTACTACTTGGTTGAAAGTTAAACTGCTTTATATAAAAATCATTTATTTCTTTCAAGATTTATAATTTATTATAATTTATTTATTTATTAATGATAGATTTTCCTGCTTAAAAATCAATCTTCTTAGTAGAAAATACATTAAATTTTTTTTATTGAAAGTTTAACTGATTGAAAAAGAACCTTTTTGGTTAAGGATCGAACTATTTTTTTGAAAGTTTTTTTTCTTGGGATGAAATCTATTTGAATTTCTTAAGAATCATAGGAAAATTTCTATTGTATGAACTTAAAAACAAATAAGCAAATGACTTTTTAAATAATAGTAATTATAATTTTGTATTTTTTTAAAAACATTTTCCCCTTGAATAAAAAAAACTACGCTTTGATACGTTTGATATATATTTTTTTTTAATTAAATTCTTAATTGTAAATTCTCAAGTTTATTCTTTATTTCCAAATTTTTCTTTGCAGACTCCTATTTCTAATATAAATTCTTCTAATTTTTAAAAAATATTAAATTCATAAATGGTATTAATTTAATTAAAATTTTGTTCTAGCTGTGAAAGTTAAAATCTCACTAATTTATAAATCTTCATTTACTATGGGTGAGCAACTCAAAATTGTTTTATTTGTTTCTTTCGAATATGCGTGTTATAAATTAAAGATTATTTTAATTATTATTAATGACTGAAAAGATTTTAAATCAATTACTTTTAGAATTTGAAATAAAATATCTTTCAATTATCATACTATAAAGGTTCTCTATGTATGCGATATTTTGCTACTTTGGCTTCACTTGTCACCTGTATATAAAAGGTCGCATTCTTCATACGATACTCTAATAGAAAATTCCCAAGAGTGCAGTATTCATTTTTACTGCAAACGCCAAAGAATATTACTTTCATAGAAAAGAAAAGCCTAATATTAACTCTCTTCTCCAATTTTTAAAGAAAAAAAACCTAAATATTTTCTTTTTATTCATATTGATTTCGAACCCCTAAACAAAGTATAAATCTGGAGAAAAGTATGAAACATAATTATTTTTTTGCTCTATTAAGTTAAAGCAGATTCAAGAATAATTTCGAAGAGAATTATTGTAATTTGAAAGTTGGAAACCCTCATTTTAAACGAAGTAAAAATTTGAATAACTGATAAATGTAATAAAATATATTTTTAACAAAATATATTTTGTTAAAAATTCGCCTTTTGTGGTATAGAATTAATCTTCTTAGCTGAGAAATCTTCTTCTTGGTTCAAAATAATTTTCTTTTTTACAAATACATATTTGCGGGTTAAAAATTCATTTTTTGTTTTCTAAATCTAATTAATTTGTTTAAAATTCATTTTTTAGGTTAAAAATTAAGATTTTAACTAAAAATCGAACTATTTCATTTTTAGCTAAAAATTGATTTTTTAAATTGTTTATTTATTCGGTTATATTTGGTTTATATTTAATAGTTTTTTAAATATAGATTTTAGTTTAGCTAAAAGTAAAAAAGAAACCTTGCGTCATAACTTGCTTTTAAACACAATATAAACTAATGTAAGTTGTAATGGCTTACATTACTTGATACAATAATTCAAGACTTTTGACCATTTTTGAAAACGTGCTACTTAGATCATTTTTAAAATAGTTTTACTATTATAAATCTGGAGAAAATAATTAAACATATTCTTTCAATCGTTGTATTAAGTTTAATCAGATTTACAAATAATATTCAGGAGAAGATAAGACGAAAATCCACTTCCGAGATGACGTGTTACTGATTAACTCACACAAAAATTGAAATAGGCTCAGCTGCGCGTGATAATAAATAATGTAATAATTATTTTAAATAAAAAATAAAAACTTTCTTCCAATATATTGAGTTTCTGAATTCGGGTGAAAAAATGTATCTTAAAAAAAGTAAAAATCGAATTCTCTATTTTCTTTACTGAAATAAACACTTTCACTCAAACTATAGAGGCGCTGTGTTAGAGAAATAAATGTGTGATACAAACAATTATTTTCTTCCGAGAAAATCAACATTTTGTGTGGCGGTATTGCACTATGACAGGCGATTTTTGTCTGATAATTTATATGAAAGGAATTTTTTTCAAATAACAATAATAATTTCAATAAATAACAATGCTGAATCCAAAGAAGAATGATTTTTCAGGAATCAGCGCAGTATTTTTCAAGATGTTACAATTCAAAGTTTTCAAGGAATATGTGTTATCATCAGAGAATAACAGAATTTCGTAACGTCTTTACAGACTAGATGAAGCTATGAATTAAAGCTACTAAAGAGGTCCAAAGAAGAATCCTTTTTCAGAAATACACGAATTATTTTGCAAGGTGTTACAAGTCAATTTTTTCCAGGAATCTGTATTAATATCAGAGATTAACAGAATTGATTAACGTTTTTATAGACTAGATGGAGTTATGACTTAAAAAATGTGTTACTTATATTTTTTCTGAAAAAAAAAGATTTTTTCCTTTCGCTCCGCTGTGAATAATGCATGTGAAAACAGAAGGTCTTTTTTCAGAAAAAGTCGAATGAAAAAAATCCTTAATTCATAGCTCTATCTAGTCTGTAAAGACTTTACGCAATTCTGTTATTTTCTGATGATAATACAGATTCCTTGAAAACTTTAACTAATTACAACTGGCAAAATACTGCGTGTATTCTTAAAAAAGGATTCTTCTTTTGATCTCCTTAGTAGTTCAAGTGAAAATCACCCAGCCGGAAATTAGAAGTTCTGTGCTTCGTTTCCCAGCTGAGCGAAAGGAAAAGATCTTTTTTCAGAAAAAATTTATTTAAAATTTTTCTAATTGAAGTTAAAATTTCAGCTTAGGATTTGAACGTAGTAAAAATTTTCTTCCTCTCTTTCAGCATTTATATTTATTGAAATTATTATTATTCTTGGAAGAAAAGAGATCTTTTTCAGAAGAAAATTAATTTTAAACAATTCTAATTCCTAACTCCATCTAGTCTGTAAAGACGTTAAGAAATTCTGTTATTCCCTGATGGTAATACAGGTTTCTCGTAAGATTATAAATTTAAAATCTTTTTATTAGGTACAATATTCAATATTGTTCAGAAGAAAAACAATACGATTTTAGATCGCATTAAACTTTTGTCTTTATGAACTGCCTCCGAGTTTGACATCAAACGGTATTCTATAATAATCCACGTCAAGCTAGAATAAGTGATAGAATATGAAAATTATCATAAATTCAAGCTGTAAATTTCATTCACAATTTCTCTATAATCCTAAAATACTAGATCACTTTCTGCCCACGATGCGGGTATACATTCTCAGTTTCCACATGTAATCTTGACCTATTCCTTTCGCTGGAATCAAGAACTCCACAGTTCACTTCCTGGTGATAAAACCACATTAATTCAACATGTTTATTCAGAGGCCAGTTAATAAATCCCCATAAAAGAGATTTGCCCATAGAAAATAGTAAAACGAGTCACATTCTCACACCCACACCTACAAATACAAATTTAAATTTTTTAAATTTAGCAAGAGCTACCTCCTCAATTTCTACCTTTTGCTAAAAAAGAACTGCCATAAATTTAATTTTATCACACAAAAAATGGCTTAGAAGTTCCACTAGGAGGCACTTTGGGATGAAATAAAAAAGGGAGGTTCAAACTAACTTTGAGAATATTAGAGGGCAATTCTTGACTGATTTTTTATTTTTGTTCTTAAAAATATTAAGCATTTAATTTAAAGAGATGTATGTGGCCCGATTTTAAAATTTTTGTGTATTTTATCATTTATGTTGATGCAAGTAGCGAAAAAGTATATATTTTAACTTTTTTATTGTTTATTTTCGTGGACAACATTTTCCTATGTCCACCATCACTGGAATAGATGCGCAGAGATGTTTAAAAGCGAAAAAAATTATAATCTGGTAAATTTAATTTTTATAAATAAATTATATTAACAAATAGTCTACATTACGGAATTTTTGTTTTCCAAGTACATTTTTGTATTTGCTTTTATTAACAAAATAATACTCGATTGTGAAAATTTGTTATTTGATCTTTTTCATTAATTTTATAAACCAATTGTATGAATACATGCCCAGTGACAACAGTTAAAGGAAGAGAGAAATAGTATGTTTTCTTAACTTTGTTAAAATTATGTTTTTAGTGTTGATTGATGAAATAAATTTGTGATCCGATATTTTAATTATTCTATAAAAGAATTATATAAACAAATTCCTAGTATGGACATTTAAAGGTAGAGAGAAGTAGTTTGTTCTCATTATTTTCCCTAAATGATGTAATCAGTCATGGAGAGTGAAGAATTTTGTCATTCTATATTTTCTATTAATTTTATCAAAAAATTATGTACAAAAATTCCTGGTATTAATTTATAAAGGTAGAAAACATTCGCTTTTTCGCTCTAGTATAACAAATATTTCTTCTGCTAATATTTCTATTTTCGGCATTTTTTTATAAAATAATTTTAAAATATTGGATTAAAAATGTGAATCATTAAACATCACTGAGAACAAAATTTTAACAAACTCAAAAAAAACCATTTCTCTCTGCTCTTCAAACATATTCACTGGGCATTTTTTTTATAAAATTAAAAAAAATATCAGATCAGAAAATTTTACCATTAAACATCACTGAAAACGTAATTTTAACAAAATTAAGAGAAAATACTATCTCTCTATGTCTATAAATGTCTGTTTATATAATTGGTTTATAAAATTAATAAAAAATAATATAAAATAATATAATAAATAAATATATA
>NC_046666.1:54251858-54268630 GCF_010883055.1 Belonocnema kinseyi
GTGTATAGAGCTCCAAGGAGATTATGTTGAAAATAAAAAAAATTTACCCAAAAAAAATTGTTTTTATACTTCATTCTAAGGACTTATTGAACTACCCTCGTACATTTTTTGGGGAATATCTATACCCATTCTGGCCATAAAAGAAAATTTAAATTTGATAAAACCTGAAGTTTAAATATTTTGTCAGAAGAATTGTTAATAACAGTGGTTATTCTTAACTTTTCTAATATTTTTGTGACTAGCAGTCACTCGTCCAATAGCTTCAAACATTTTCAGTGTAAAAAAATTTGTTTCTATTCGAAAGGGCCAAAATTTTGAATTTGGTTATAAAAATTTAAATTGTAATATTTTATCAAATATTATTAAATATTTATTATTTTAAGGATTACCTGAAGTCATTCTGGCAATTAGAGGAAATTATGTATTTTTAAATCTCAAATTTCAATATTTCGCCACAAGAATTGTTTATAACAATAATAATAATAAACAAATTATTTGTATTCTGCGTGTCCCTGAACATTCATTTAAGATAATATTAAGTTTTTCTTCTCGGTTATTAAAGCGTAAAAGATTGTTTTGTAGAAAATTTTAGTTTTTCCATACTTTGAGTGGAAAAATTATTAATAAACAAATAGAGAAGAAAAGTTCGGAGCGTCAAGCTGTTCAGAATTGAATGAACTTCAATTGAAAAAAATTCAAAATCAGACCAAATTCAAGGCTCTCGATATTTTTGAACGAAAAAAGTGCATTTCCTTCCACCTGTGCACCACCGCTCCATATATTTTGTTTCAAAATAAAGAAATGGATTTATTTTTGTGTGCACTTGAAGAAATTTTCAAGAGATATGCATTATATTCTTAAAAAATAATTTATTTTTAGACCACCCTAGTGTACAAGTCATTTGAAGTCTAACCTATATTCGGTTAGATGTATTATTCAAATGAGCCAGTTATTCAAAATCTGCACAACAAATTCCTGGTTTAAATTTTAAACCAGGTCCAAGCGTTACATTTCTGTGTAAAATATATGTATATATAAATGTCCGAATGTGTAAAGTGTGTTGGGGGGAGGGGGGGTGCTATTGTACTGGCTTAATGCTAATGGAGTAATTTTGAAGGCCGAGCAAATAGTCTTCGCGCGAAATAGTCGAGGAAACGAGAAATCGAGTGGAGGCTGTGGATAAGGGCGAGAAGGATAATGGCTGTACCGCAATAATTTATTTGAGCTACTTCTTGTTGTCTGCCAACCGCGTATGAGCTAGAATAAGTAGGTAATTAAACACCTCACACATCATGAGTAAGCGGTGCTAAACTCTCTTGCACAATTATATTCTAGACATTTTGAACCCGAAAGCTCTAACAGATAAAGCATTTTAGCTATTATGCGTCGCATCAACATAATACCTAACCAAAAGCGATTGTGCATGAATAAGGAGTTCAAACTCGCTTTTTTTAACTTGTGTAATTAAGGCTCACAAATTTTTTTGTATGAAAAATTGAAATTTTTACTTCGCAGACAAATTTAGAACAATTTCCACACTGCTCTTTAAAAAATTTTTGTTGTAATAATACCATAAATTTTATAAGAGGTTATTACCTAAATGTAATGCAATTTTATGTAATAAATTTCATAAATAAGGCCATTTCTCATGACTATAGAAGGAACCTAAAGTCGTAGGCGAGTGTGCCTCGTAAGCGAGTGTGAGTCATAAGCGAGTGTGCGCCGTAAGCGAGTGTGCACCGTAAGCGAGTGTGCGTAGCACAATGGGGGAAAAATTACTTTTTTGGTTCAAAATAACATATAGTCAACAAATATTGACCGATTTGGACACACAAATCTGAAAAGATTTCTAAGAGAGTTGTCAAGTCTAATTTTTGAATTGGGTTTCCAATTTTTTTATAAATAAACAAATACGACGAAAAAATGGCAATTTTTTTCTATGTCACGTCCCCGGTGCTCGTCAATAACAAGAAAATTGTTAAAATCGCCTAAGTTGCATAGAGTAACATTAGTTAACAAATTACTAGTTGAAAAAAATGTTTTCTACGATTTTCCATAACTATACGTTTTTTTCATATATATTGCAAGAAATTTAATGGAAAAAATACTATATTTTTTTTAATTCCTCTTACATTATAATTGTTTACATAATAAGTAAATTTAATGAACAAATGCAGTTGTCAGGTATTTTTTGACCGATAAATTCGTTTTTTTTCGATGTACATTTTTTTACAATCTCATCATATATGATTAAGAAAGAAAGTATTAGAATTGTCGGAAATTTGACATCACAGTTTTTCAACGGATCTCCACGTTTCGAGACCCCCTCAAACCGAAAATCAAGTTTTTACGATGGCGTCTGTCTGTCTGTTCGCCCGTACGGCCGTTTGGCCATCCGTCCGAAAACACGATAACTCTCGCAAAAATGAACGGATCAAATCCATCTTTGGCACACTTCTCTTAAGTCTTAAAAGAAAGAATGAATTCATTAACCAGACATTTTTGATAAAAATTTAATAAGTGAGCGCATTTTGAAAATGTTTGACACCACTTTTTTTCTGAATTTAAAAATTCTGTGTACGGATATTTATAGTATTAAAATGGACAAACAATGTATCCTGATGGCTTTTTTCTATAAAAAGAAAATTCTCAGAGTTATAGCATTTTCAAAATTTAAAAAGTCAACCGAAATTCAAAATTTTAAGCCAAAAAACGCACGATATGATAAAAAAAAGCCAAGAAAAGAAAAACATTGCATTTAAGAAAAACATTTAAGGAAAACATTGCATCATATTGCATAAAATTACATTTTATGGTCAAACTACATAGAATACGAAAAAACGTGAATTAACAAAAATTGTTATCCCAAAAAGAGCTACAATTTCGTTAAGAAATAATTGAAATAAGCTAATATAAAATAATGCTCACAAATAAAACTAGGATAATGGGTACAATGATTGGCCACCTCTGCCAATCATTGGCCACCTCCATCAATGATTGCCCATTTCAAAGTGATCATTACGGTGCCTCAAAACCGCATTTTTTAGAGGGCAACGATGCCCCCAATTGCATTCCAAATCCGAAAAAAGAAATTCCCTAGTTTTTTTCTCGATTTTATCAGGTGCCGGTTTTGACTTGAAGTTTCCCATGTAAAATGCATGGGGAAAATGACTTTTTTGAGTTTCTGGAATATTTTTTTAGAATTTGAAAAAATGTGTCGGGAAAGTATAAGGGCCTGTTGAGAATTATCGAACGAAGAATTTCATGTATTAGACATATGGGTTTGACATCCCTGACACACCCCCAGGAGTACCTAAAAACTACCCTTAAAACAAAAAATGTCAATTCCTCATGAAATCGACCTTTGGAGCACTGTATTCTAGTGTTTTTTTCACTTTAAATTATTATTATTGGTCTAGTTGAATATTTATTATCATAGGTTAATTAATTTTTATTCATTTAAGCAAATGGAATTTGTTAACATTTTTTTTCGAAAACTTGTTTTTTCTCCCCTTGAAAATTATTACTATTTGTCTAGTGGAATATTTAATAACATTGTTTTATTATTTTTTAAATGATTAAACAAATAGAATTTGTTTAAATTTTTTTTTCAAAATTCGTTATTTACCTAAAAATTATTACTATTGGTCAAGTGGAATATTTATTAACATTAGTTTATTTATTTTCAATTATTCAAACAAGTGGAATTTATTTAAATAATTTAGTTTCTAATTTTTTTAAATAAGAATAATTACTCTGGGTCTAGTGGAATATTTTTCGGAAATAGTTAATTACTGATTAATAATTAATCTAATAATAACTAATTTATCAGTAATATTTAAGTAATAATTTTTATTTAAAAAAAAATTTTTTCAATAGAATTAATCAGACAATGTTGATAAATATTCCACTGAAGAAATATTAATAATTTTTAATTTTTTCAATTATTTAAACAAATTATATTTATTTAAACAATTGAAAATTAATGTACTAAGGATAATAAATATTCCATTAGACCAATAGTAATAATTTTGAAGAAAAAAAACGAATTTTCGAAAAAAAATTGTTTAAACAAATTCCATTTGTTTAAATAATAAAAAATTAATGAACCAATGTTGATAAATATTCCACTAGACTAATAGTAATAATCTATTAGATTGTCCTTTGGTACACTCGTTTAGTTTCCTAAACTAAAGGTTAAGTTCGTTAGCCAGCCATTTTTGGATGAAAATTCAAAAAGTGGGTACATTTTGAATATTTTTGAAACCACTTTTTCAAAAATTCAAAAATTCTATGTACAGTTGTTAATAGCACTCAGAAACTCAAACAATTTATCCCCATGGCGTTTTTCTGTAAAAATAAAATTATCAGAGTTAGAGCATTTTAAAAATAAAAAATAAAAAATAAAAAATACTAAAATGAAAATTTGAAGCCAAAAAACGCATGATGTGAAAAAAAGTCAAGAGAAGAAAAACTTTGCTTTTTGAAAGCTCTACAAGACTATGATAACAACTTTTCTAATTTGGTCGAGAAGCTACTTTGGTCGATATAAACTACAAGAAAAATTGAGACAAAACTTGTTCATCCAAAAAAGAGCTATAATTTTTGATAGGACAGTTAGTTTTTGCTTTAGTCGTAAAAAATAACATTCTAAATAAAAATATTAAATTTGTTTGAAAAAACGACACAACGTATGAATTTAAATTACCAGACAAAAGTTGTTGGCCTAAAAAGATCTATAAATTTATTATTAATTATTTTTCGATAGGACGAGTAGATTTTCTTTTAATCGTAAAACATAAGATTAAAAATTAAAAATTTAAATTGTTTGAAAAAGCACAGAAAAGACGAAACAGGACATGGGCTCCTATATAGGGCCCTGTATAGGTTCCTTTATTGGACCCTGTCCAGATGCGCAGTAGTTTTTATTTAATCGTAAAAAACAACATTAAAAATAAAAAAAATATAAAAACAAGGAAATAAGAATAAGTATGATTCAATTTATATGCATATTATGAATTGTAATGATATACATTTATTGAAATGATACATGTTTCAGAGCAGCTTAGAATACACTTTAAAGCTAAATAAGAAATAAATACAAAAATAATCATGATGAATACAATTTGCTTTTTATTTTGCTATTTTTAAATAAGTAATCCCTGGCAGAGTTACATAAAACATGTATTATAATTGATATAAAAGTATTTTGCATGATGTAGAAAAGTTTACGGATTGGACAAAATCGAGTGCGAAGCACGAGATACGTGAGGAGAATGTGTTCGTTAAAGCCAAAAAGAGCTTTAACAAAAGAGAGTTCAAAAGCACAAAGTTACAGTTGTCGGTCCGTTCACCTTTGATTTTAAAAGGTCTGTGCCCGAATGTGAAAGAAATGCAAAGACTAAGCGTGGAGTGCGATTGCCCTCAGTCGCGTGCCGTAGGTGCGCTCCAACTCTCGAGCTAAGGTTCTTTAACGAAAGAGAATTTACACTCTCATAATTACAGTGGTGGATGTTTTGAGTCTTAATTTTAAAATGTTTGATCAAGAATGTGCGCAAATATAAAGACCGAGCGCGTAGTGTGAGGTAAATACAACATCGAGCGCGAAGCGCGAGAACCAACATTCGCGCGCCCTAGGCGCGCTCAAACTTGTGAGCGAAGGGAGCCGCGCGCGTAGGGCGCGATGAGAATGTGCCCGCGTAGAGGGCAGATTTTTTTAATTATAATTTGATAATAATAAAAGAAGTTAATTAATTAATTAATTTGATTATTGTACGTTAATTAGGATTTTTAATTTCATTTTATCTCATTTAACTTTCTTGAATTCCAAGTGATTTACTTGTATTTCTTGAATTAATTTAATTTACGCGAATTTCAAATAGATTTTTCTAGATTATAAGAGGATTAAGTTGTATTGCAAGTGGATTACTTGGATTACCTGAATTACTCCGAATTATTTAGATTACATAACTCCGAATTACAAGTGGATTATTACAAGCTAGGACTAGATTACTTCATATTATATCTGGATTCCAAGTGGATTACTACAGATTACTAATGGATTAATACAGGTTACATGTGAATTTCTCCGGTTTACAAGTATCAGAATTATTAAGAAATATCTAGATTATAAGTGCATTACCCCATATTAGTATTGGATTACCTTATGTTATAACCAAATTACAAGTGAATTACGATGGACTAAAAGGGAACTACAGTGAAACCCTTTAATAGCCCTCCCTTCTATAGCCCTACCGGGAATTGACGCCGCGCCACAGGTAGGTGTAACAGAAGCTGTGCGGGGTGCCCGGGATCAACGGTTGTCACCCAGGTGAGCACTCAGGTGTGAAAAAACAAAAGCGGAGCGGGCTATAATGAGTTGGTTTCGACCCACCATCAGCCCTAAAATCGGGGCTATAAGAGAGTTTCACTGTAGTTCGAATTACTTGAATTGCCGCGGATTGCAAATGGATAAAAAGTGGATAATCGAGCGGTCCTGGGTATTACCAGAGTTGTTTCCCCTCCTCTTTAGGGTTGCGCAATCCCGGGCAACCCTTTATAGTTTTGGTGGTGTGTCCATCAGTCCACATTACATTATTCCAAGGAGGGGAAGTTTGGCAAATTTAGGAGAGGGAGAGAAAATGAGGAGTGGAGAAGTGATAGGGAAATGAACAAAGAAGAAGTAGGGGAAATAACGGGAGTAGAAGTCGGTGTAGTAGGGGAAATTAGCGTAGGGAAAGTAGGAAAAATAAGAGAGGATGGGAATTGGAAAAAATGAGGGAAAGTAGGTGAAGTGAGGTGAAATTAGTGGTGGGAAATTAAAGAAAATTAGGGCTGGGGGAGTGCCGGAAATAAACTCATCTCCAAATCCTGGGCCAGTCTCGGGTCTTGTCGGCCCAAAATTGGGTCTAAGGCGATCTCAAAGTACCACATCATACCTGGCGTCTCATCAACCTTTTTTCTGTTATTTCCCGCTGGACTCGATCTTGCAGCTGAACAGGGCGCTTTGGCTCTCAACCGGCGCGGCGGCTTCCATATTGCGTACCAGTGGTACATTTAAATTTAAATAGAATTGTTAAGGGCATGTGATACTTAGAAAATTGTCGATTTCACCAGTTTTAGGTTCCCCCAGTTTTTTTTCTAGAATAATAAATATTTTGTCTTAAAAATTTGGGAAATGATAGCGAACATGCTAACGGACGTCCCCACACACTTTTTTGTAGGTTAATTCAAAAAAGTTTTAATTTAGCAAAATGTAATTAATTTGCATAGCGCTTAGGAAATAGTATCGATTTTTTTAGTGTTAGATTCCCCCCGGCTTTTTTCCTAGGATAAGAAATATTTTGCCTTCAAAATCTGGGAAATGATAGCGAACATGCTAACGGACGTCCCCATACACTTTTTTTGTGTTTTTTTATCAAAAAATTGTTGATATTGCTAACAACGTGCGTGTATGTTTCGAGGTTATGTGCGTTACAATTCACCCGAGCGTTACTTCCAAACTACACAATATTTTTGCCCGAAAACTTAGGACTTACAAATAAACATAGTAACTAATCACCCGGAACTAACCTTGTTTGCAGGCAATCAAAAAAGTTTATTTCATAAATAATTTCCAGATTATCAGAAAGGCAGAGATGAAAAACGACGTAACCTCAAAATAATACATATGCATAAAATTTTGATTCAGCACAATAAATTTTTTTGTTATGAAATCCCTTAAAAATGAGTCCAGGGACGTCCGTCATGATATT
The DNA here is from genome assembly GCF_010883055.1 of Belonocnema kinseyi. Taxonomy (NCBI): domain Eukaryota; kingdom Metazoa; phylum Arthropoda; class Insecta; order Hymenoptera; family Cynipidae; genus Belonocnema; species Belonocnema kinseyi. The sequence goes on from NC_046666.1 coordinate 54,259,613, forward strand.
TTATAGCATCTTCAAATTCAGTTTTAAAAAATTTTCATTTTCGTGGAAAAAAAGCCGGGGAAACTGTAAGTATCACATGCCCTTAACGTGTCACAAGTTTTGGGTAACTGCCATGCAAAGTAACGTACGTTACTGCGGGTTACTTTCAAAAATTTATTTTTTGTATTTATACTAAATAAAATGTCTAAATCGACGCATAATAACTTTTATTAAATGAAAAAATTTAATAATTAGTTGAATTAAATAAATAATTATACAAAAAGGCTGGAAGGGTTCTACGTAAATAAGCTTAAAGACATTGATGTAAACAATTTATTATGCTTTGCATACTGAAAAATGTAAAAAAAAGTAAGGAATTTCGGGCGTATTTAAGAAGAGTCAAATTTAGAGCATTATTTTTTATGCAAGAGGCAATGCGAAAAATTTTTAAACATTTATTATTTTACTGGATTTTTATTGGAAATACTTGTCAAAAAATGCAGCTTTTAAATCTGTTCCTAAACAAAAGTTTTTTTTTTTTTTGTAATTTCCCTTCCTTCCAGCCTTTCTTTGTAATTATTTATTTAATTTAATTATTTATTAAATTTATTTATTTCATGAAAATAATTATTTATGTATGAAGACATTTTATTTAGTATACATATCATAAAAAAAGTTTCTTAAAGTGCAGGTACCAAATATGGTAACACGTTAAAGATTTGCTACAAATTTAAGTGTACCACTGAAACATAATATAGAAACCATCGTTTAAGAGCCACAGCGCCCCGTCCAGCTTCGAGATCGAGTCCAGCGCGGAACAATAGAAAAAGGTAGCTGAGGCCTTTCTTGACGGCACAGGCCGTCAACCTTAAAGCCGAGTAAAGATGAAGCGGTCTAGAGTCAGTAGAAGAGTGTAAAGCATAATGAGAGGACTAGGGGAAGTGTTAGGAAATTAGAGGACGGGAACAATAGGAAGTGAGGGGCGATGAGGTTGAGGAAGTGATAGGAAACATAATGAGCTACTCTAAGTGAGGGGAAGCAGGGGAAATTATTATAAATAAGGATAAATAAGGGTGGAGTAGTATGAGCTAGGGAAGGGAAGTAGTAGAAGATGTCTATTAGGATGGCTAGAGAAGTGGGGAGAATAAATGAAGGAGGAAGATATTGGGAATGAGGTGGCAAAGGGTGAAATATGTGGGGGGAAATAGGGGAAAGGTGAGGGGGCTAGGAAGTGAGGGAAAATTAGTGAGTGGAAGTAGAGGAAGTGAGTGTCAGTGAAGGCAATAGGGGAAATTATTAGAAATATCGTTGAGTAGGGGTTAGTGAAGTCAGGGGAAGGGAGGTAGAGGAAAGGGGGTGTTGGCTGTGGATAAGCTAATGGCAAAACGCCATTTTGCATAAAACTCACGTGCACATTATAAATAAATATAAGAAATAGGCTAACCCGATATTGCCTTTCAATTCTAAACTAATGTACGTCCCCTATGACTTTGCTAAATGCGTAGTTCAAACTGTAACGTTAAAATATACTGGAGTGGGGTTCTCATACGAGGGAAGGAAGAAAAGCGAGTTATCATTCGCGAGCGTTGAATACCAAATGAGCACCAGTCATAATTTTGCTCAGTTTAACGAGATTCCTTCACGCTGAATTATGGTTAACTGCGATGCGATGCCCACGTACATATCTGTCCAGTTCCACCTAGAGCCTTATTCTGACATCAATTAATAACTAATTCAAATATTATATTCCATAGAGATTCCCATTTACATTTATGTATTAATTTATTCACTTTTGTTCCAATAATGTCACACTTCCTCTCACACTCTCTAAATTTAATATTATTTAGTGAGATTTCCAACAGTTTTAAGGTATTTCAAACGATTCCAAAAGAGTAAAATTTCAGAAAGAATGTTATTTTTTCGAGTGATTTTAAAAGATTTCAAGGAATTGATTGTAGGACATGTATTATATAAAATCATTATAATGAAAAGAATCGTAGGATAATCTGAATTTGGAATATATAGTGCAAAAATATTGGCGGAAATAATTTAAAAAGTAGAGAAATAGCGAAAATGTGTGAATTCTCTTGATATATTTAAAATCACGGAAAATTTCATTGAAATTCATGAAAACCTTTTTGTAGTCTCTTTAAATAATTTAATAAATTTAGAAATATTTAATAAAATTCGTTAAACATCAACATTCGTTGACATCCTATTAAATCTTTCATATCTCTTGAAATGTTGTACAACCTTTTAAAATAATCTTTTAAGTACTAAAAGTAATTTACAAATTAATTTCACCCGTGTTTTGATAAAAAGATGTATGTATATCTATATGTGAATAAAATGTCAGGAAAGCTAAGTTTACTTTCGAAGTTATAAAATGTTTGAAGCGATTACTATTACGCATATAATAATCAATTTTTTTTCTAAACTTGCTAAGTTTCAATCCAGAAAAAAATGTACAAGTTATATACATTTCTGTCCATCTTATGATAATTTCTTATTTTAATGACTAGAATTGTTTTTAATTTTCATTTGAATTCCGCGCCAAATCCGCAACCCTAACGCAAGCGCAGTAAAGTAAGGCGCCTAAATTGGTAGCAGACGCAAAACGCATTATACTTGTACAATGATAATTTTGGAGAGAATACAAAATGTTTTGAAAAGCCAAACATAATTTGGGTACCTTTTCACGGAGACCTGTTTTGAATTATTCTTTGAATTAATTTGACACATCGAGTTTGTATCTAGGTTATCAACCAATGAAATTTGCTAGAAATTAATTCTATGAAAAACGTTAATTCCACAATTAATTCAAAACAGGCCTCCGTTAAAAGGTGTTCTTAGTTCATTGTCAAAAATATGGTTAAAATATATTTTAACCAAAATGCAAATCATCATGATGAACTTTTTCAAGTTGACACAAATTGAAACTGTTCTATATTGATTAATAAAAGTGGAGAAAAAAATTTCACCTTTAAAAGTAGTACATAAATATATTTGGAACATAACTGTTTTATTTAATACAAATATAACTGATTCAATAAGTAATTTTCGTTTTACTAATCCAATCAACACGATTCTACTAATTGTCAGTAGAATTTTACTGACAATCACTTATATTTTACTATTTCAAATTGAGAGAGATCACAAATCATTAAAATCCTTCAAAATTATTTTAATTCTTTCATATCCTTTGAAATTGTAGAAATCCGTAAAAACACCTTCGAATTAAATTAAATTTATATCACAAAGTATCAATCATTTGAAGTCCCTATATTAAAAATTTAATTAAACTTATTTCTAACAGTTTGCTAGAAAACCCCGTTTAAATTCCTAGAAATTTTTTAAATCCCTCAAATGCCTTAAAGATTTGAAGAACTCATTAAGTGTTATTAACTCACTTGAAATACCCTAAAATGCCTTAAAATTCTTTAAAATCTTAGGAAATCTTTTTTTTAATTTGACACCCCTTACAATTTTGTTAATCTCTTGAAATCATTTTGAATTTATTAAAGTCACTTGAAATCTTTGAAAAGCCTAAAAATCCTCTAAAATCCCTTAAAATATTTTTTAATTCCTGGACATTGATGGAAATATTTTTAAATACAAACTTTAAGAAATTTCATCATATCCTTTTGAAAGCCTCAAAATCCGTGGATGTTCCTCGATGGTTGTTGCAATCCTTTGAAATCCCTTAAAACCGCCTCATATATATTTGGAAATATTGCAAATTCTGTGAAGTTTTTTTAACTGCCGAAATCGCTTAAATCCATGTAATTTATCCAAAATTAAGATTAAATTAAACTTATTGATTTAAGTTCTCTAAAGGAAAAAAAACTGTAAAACCACTATAAATCTTTGAAATCCTTCAATCTTGTGAAAGTAAATGAAATACCTTAACCCGATTCCTATATCGGAGAGTAAATTTGACCCAAGAGAAAACTCAAAGCACTAGTTATTTTGAACGAGTTTGTTTGTTTATTGTTAATTATTTATTATTCTGATTCTTGACTGTAAGGAATTAAGCATGCTTTCCGAATATCACACGGGATTTAAGGAAATCATGAAAAATTTTAATGGATTTAAAGAGATTTTGAAATATTTCAAAAGAAGTCACGAAATGTCAAGGGATTTCGAAAAATTTCACGAGTTTTAAGGAACTACGTAGTACAATTTCAGAGAGAATTCAGACAGATTTTAGAATATTTTAAGGGACTTCAGGGATTCTACGAATTAAGAACGATTTGAGTGTATTACAAGAGATTTCAAATAATTTTAAAGGTTTTCAGCGATTAGAAGAAATTTTGTTATATTTCAAGAGAAGACACGATATTTCACATGTATTTAAAAAGGCCAAAAGTTTGAAAATTGTCTACGATTTTCAAGGATGTCCGTGGATTTAAATGGAATTTCGAAAATTTAAAGGGATTTAAATCGGTTTCAAAAGATTTTCAAAGATTTTCAAGGATCTTAACAGATTTTAGAAGATTTTAAAGTATATACGAAAAAGTTGACTATCAGGGAATACCAATAAATCAGGGAAACGTCAGGGAATTTTGTTGGTAAAAAAAAATCCAAAAATTTGAAAAAAAATGTTAAAAATTCAGGGAATTTCTGTAAAAGGCACATTAAATAACACAGCCACACAACAACAAAAAAAGTGTGCGGATCTGGTAACAAGACACACGTATTCCTATGGATTTTGGGGCGCTGAATTCAAATTTTCAAATAATTTCAAAATAATGCCAGTGATGCAAATTTTCACTTCAAAAACATGTCGACAACTGTGAAGGATCGACCCTTGCCTGATATCAACTTATTTAACATAACTTTACCCAACAGAACCTGACCTCACCTAACCTGAATTAACAGAAATTTATTGAACAACACGTAAAGCTCTGGAAGCATATTTTCCCAGTAGCAAATGTGTGCTACATCGAACGGGTCAACTCGAGCCTAAGCTAGAAATGATCTAACCTAGCCTAACCTCACGAAACAAAATTAAACTGATTGTGTTGTCCCTTTGTGTTTTGCGGTACCGTTTCATTCAGCTTCGGCTTAACCCACATAGAGGTTTAACCTATCCTAACCTAACAAAACCTGACCTAACCTAAACGATTACGCTGGCAACCCTGTTCTTGCGTACTTTCATATTTTGACATTTATAGCAGTAAATGTCGAGTTATGTAACCGCTTGTTGCTAGCATTATTCGCCTGTGTCTGTAACCAGAACACCTCCACGTGGTGACGGTGGCCAACGGATCCACATTGGCTGAGTCCCGGGGTAAACGGCGTTCATGCCGTCATGGCAGACGCAGGTAAAAAGTGTATTACGATGCAGGGAAAAACCCCAGTATCGGCGTCTGGTCAGGGTGGGAAACCGGGCTCTCCGACGTCGCCATCATGCAAACGTAGCTCTTCATCAATGGATCACTTGGTTGGTGTAGAGTCTCATGCTACAAGGAAAAAAACCACGAGCATTTCTCAATCGTATGCCTGCAAGAATAGCTCAGATTCATTCTATTACATTTGCAGTAAATATGAAGTGAGCATTTTGCGAAAATCAATCGACGAGGAAGTGAAAAGTCTTTACGAAAAGTGTTTTGACCGTAAATTGCTGCACCAAGAAACAAAACGGGTTCCTCATGTCATTTGCAATTCCTGCAGACTTATGTTGTATCTTCTAAAAAATTCAAACAACGAAAAGTACCGCAAGTACTCTACGCCAATCACATGGAATAAACCCGTTATTGCGAAGGACTGCTACTTTTGCATGAATTCCGTCAAAAAGTTAAACGCCAAAAATAAAAATAACATTTCGTACATTAATGTGTGCACAGTCAAAAGAGCAATTGAAATCAATAAAAATGCACGCCAGACTGATTTAAGCGCTTTAGAAGATGATAGAATGGAAGTTGAAAGTCAACGTCATGGAGACGGTAGTGAAACCAGTGATCGAACAGAAAACAGTTCTGATGATTCCAATGAAGATGAAGAAAAAGATGACGAATATGGCGTGCATAAAATGAAATTTAAGGTTCCAATATTAGTGTCGCAACTAGAACTGAATGATTTTATTAGAGATCTTGGATTACCGAAAGACGGCGCTGAATTTGCCGCTTCATTTCTAAAAAGAAGAAATCTTCTAGAGCCAAAGACAAAAGTTTCATTCTATCGCGACAGGGACAAATAATTCAGAAAGTTTTTGGTTAATGACGAAGAGACGTCTTTAGTGTAATGCACTGACGTTAACGGACTAATAAACCACTTGAAGAAAAATGTGTACAGAGATGAAGAAAGGCGACTTTTCATTGATTGGTCAAAACACAGCATTAAGGCTGTTTTACTGCATAACACGAATACTTACGCTCCTATCCCTATAGCTCACTCAACGGTCATCAAAGAAGAATATAACAAATTTAAAATGCTTCTTGACAAAGTATATATCCCTTAAATTCCCTAATGTTTCAGACGCTAAATTGAAAGAAGGCGTCTTTGATGGACCACAGATTCGAATATTAACAAGAGATACTAATTTCGCGAGCCACATGACGAAAATTGAAATGGACGCTTGGGAAAGTTTTAAAGCAGGAAACGCAAATTTCTTCGGTAACAAAAAAAGTTCAGACTACGAGAATATTGTTGCGAAAATGATAAGAAACTAAAAAAAGTTAAGCTGCTTGATGAATTTAAAACTTCACTTTCTAGATTCCCATCTGGATAAGTTTCCAGAAAATGTTGGTGATTTCAGCGAAGAACAAGGGGAACGTTTTCGTCAAGACTTAAAAGTGATGGAACAACGATATCAGGGTAGATGGGACGAGGTCATGATGGCTGATTTTTGCTGGATGTTGAAAAGGGAAACGAATGTAGTTCTTAAACGTAAGCGTAACCCTTTGCATCGTTCCTTCGAAGAAAAAAGGACACGTTATAGCAGGCCGAAAATAGACTGAAGTAGGTCTATAAATCAATTTAATTACGATAAAAAGCAAGATAAAATGTATGCACGAAAGATAGTATAAATATATCCCTTAAGTCTAAGAAAAGCAGAGGGAAAAAAATTTTGAATAAAACTCTTATTCATTTGCATGTTTAAGTTACAATTCTACATTTTAATTGATACAAACATTGTCAGGTTAATTGAAATGTGGTCAATTCTACTTGTAGTTCTAAGTTTCTTCAAATGAGTAATATGCGTCTAAATTTTTAACCACCTGTTGTACAATGAAATGAATTTTATTGTGTTACAACGGGAACACTTAAGTTAAGTTGTGTTGCGTTAAGCAAAATTTCGTTAGATTCTGTTAAGTTAGATTCATTTGTAGGTTAAGATCGAGTTAACCTATAAAATATAGCACACATTTAAGTCTGAGAACCATACGCTTACATAGCTACACGTGTGGTTAAGTGGTTAAGTGAAGTTAAGTTAGGTTATATTAGGTTAGGTCAGGTTTTTTAGGTTAGGATAGGTTTGACCTCTTTGCAGGTTAAGCCCAAACTGATTCAAACGGTACCGCAAACACAACGGGACAACACAATCAGTTTAATTGTGTTTCGTGAGGTTAGGTTAGGTTAGGCTAGGTTAGATTTATTTCTAGGTTATGCTCGAGTTGACCCATTCGATGTAGCACACATTTGCTACTGGGAAAATATGCTTCCAGAACTTTACGTGTAGTTCAATAAATTTCTGTTAATTCAGGTTAGGTGAGGTCAGGTTCTGTTGGTTAAAATTATGTTAAATAAGTTGATATCAGGCAAGGCTTGTTCCTTCACAGTTGTCCACATGTTTTTGAAGTGAAAACTTGCATCGCTGGCATTATTTTGAAATTTATTTGCCTCAGTGCATGATTTTTCGTCATTTTTTGAGGTTATGGCTCAACCGTGACGTGATGGGTGATTTTTAATACCGAATTTGAATTAACCCTTAAACGGCCAAAACGCCACTACCGGTACACTGCTTTTCAACGGCCAATAACTAAGACTATTCGACACTAGAAAAAATTGAGACACATATATTTTTATTGCTTAAGATCTCCTCTTTCCGACGGTGCCAATGAAATTTTTCAAAAAATTTTCTTATTATCCCAAAATGCAATTTAAACAAAAAAAAAAACGTGATTTTTCGTGTCTTTTTTTTTGTGAACCATTTTCCAAAGCTTTTCGAGTCTGTAATTAACTTGGAATCTCACTAACGGGTGGAATAAATGTATAAACTTTGAGAATCCATGGTTCAAAGATCGATTTTTCGTTTTAGTATTTTCAAAATTGCGTCTTAATGGCAAAATTTTTGTGAAAACATTCATGAATTTTTTTACAATAAACGATGCGCTTTTCGGAAAAATCATCAAGAATAAAAAGTTCTTGTAATCAGCCAAGGAATACGCCTGAAGTGTTTCGAAGCATTTTGAGCAAAATTTTGGATTTTGCATATGAACAATTTTTGCAAAATTCAAAATTTTGCTCAAAACGCTCCGGAAAAATTCAGGCTAATTTCTCGGCTGATTACAAGAACTTTTTATTCTTGACAAATTTTCCGAAAAGCGCATAGTTTTTCAATAAAAAATTTTCATAGTTCTAAGCATCGTGTAAGAGTAAAATGATTCACGAATATCTATCGTCCGTCTGCCGCAAACAAAGTTTACGTTGCCCAACTATCACCAACGTGGAGGTCGACGAATATCGATAGTCTCTCTTTTTTTAAGGGATTTTATATATTTTTTTTACATATTTTAATTCTTTTTTTATGGAGAATTTTTTTCATTTCAGATTTCAATCCATTGAAATCATTTTGATCCTGCTGTTTCAGAATGTAATTTTGAGAAACAATGTAAGCAGCAATACATGTTGCAATCAATGCAAAATCTAGTAGTCCTCTGGCGCATTGTTCATTATTACATAATGCTCTTGTTCGTGATTCGTATCCGTGAGATTCGAAATCACCTAGTTTTGATTGCGACAAATATTTCCTGCTGATTTCTTTACAGAAATTTCCAGGGCAAACTTTTTCTTCGTTACTCCATGAAAAAACGT
>NC_046666.1:54268730-54292074 GCF_010883055.1 Belonocnema kinseyi
GATTAGGTATGATGATACGTTCATCATTTTCATCGGAATCCCATTCCGATTCGGAGTTTGTTGCAATTTTTGAGGCTTTACGCTTTGGCATTTTTTTTTTTGGCTGGGTGTACTCGAAAATTCCCAGGATGACAATGCGGTCAAGGTGTGGTTTGATGTCAGAGTGCAATAAAGGTTACGGAATCGTTGGAAATTTTTTATTGAAAAACTATGCGCTTTTCGGAAAATTTGTCAAGAATAAAAAGTTCTTGTAATCAGCCGAGGAATACGCCTGAATTTTTCCGGAGCGTTTTGAGCAAAATTTTGAATTTTGCAAAAATTGTTCATATGCAAAATCCAAAATTTTGCTCAAAACGCTTCGAAAAAAATCAGACGTATTCCTTGGTTGATTACAAGAACTTTTTATTCTTGATGATTTTTCCGAAAAGCGCATCGTTTGTTGTAAAAAATTCATGAATGTTTTCACAAAAATTTTGCCATTAAGACGCCATTTTGAAAATACTAAAACGAAAAATCGATCTTTGAACCATGGATTCTCAAAGTTTAGACATTTATTCCACCCGTTAGTGAGATTCCAGATTAATTACAGACTCGAAAAGCTTTGGAAAATGGTTCACAAAAAAAAAATAGGCACGAGAAATCACGTTTTTTTTTGTTGAAACTGCATTTTGGGATAATAAATAAATTTTTTGAGGAATTTCATTGGCACCATCGGAAAGAGGAGATCTTAAGCAATAAAAATATATGTGTCTCAATTTTTTCTAGTGTCGAATAGTCTTAGTTATTGGCCGTTGAAAAGCGGTGTCCCGGTAGTGGCGTTTTGGCCGTTTAAGGGTTAAGCGCCCCAAAATCCATAGGAATACGTGTGTCTTCTTACCAGATCCGCACACTTTTTTTGTGTGACTGTGTAATTGTCCAGAATACTGAATATGAAATTTTTAATCTTTAATTTGAAATTGTTTCATTTCATTTATTACATTTTTATTATTGAACAAGAACCTTATTTCTTGTTTTTGAATGTTAGTGTTTAGAAAAAGACGAAAAATTGATCAGAAAAAAATCTAGGAATCTTGGAAATTAAGTTTGGGACCGTCCTGATATAATATTTTTATTAGAAATTTATTTCCTTTGCATTTATAATTAAATTTTTTTTATTTTAGTTGATTCCTTCCGACGATTATATTTTTAGTAAGAAATTTGATTGTTTAGTTGCATATTTAACATTTCTTTTAAAAAGTGGTTCTTTTTGGTTGAAAATTCAACTGTTATGTTGCAAATTCCAATTTTTTGGTTGGCAAATTCAACTATTTTTGTAAACAATTTTCTTTAAGGTTTAAAACTTAATCTCTTTGGGTGCAATTTTAATCTTTTTTGGTTAAAATTCAACTGTATGCTTGAAAATTATTCTTATTTAGTTGATAATTCAAATAATTTCTTTGCAAATCTTTTGAAAATGTAAAATTTCTATTTCTGGTTGAAAATATATTAATATTTCCAAATTGAAATTTCAATCATTTGACGAAAAATTAAAAGACTTTGTTGAAAATTTATTTATTTTTTTTCTGTTTAAAATTTAATCTGTTTGTTTAAAAATTAAACTATTCTGTTGAAAATGTAACTATTCTATATTTTGTTAAAAAATTATCTTTTTAATGCTGATAATAATTTTTTTAGTAGAAAACTAATCCTTTTGGCTTGATTGAATTTACCTATTTTTTAAAATTGAAATTGAAAATATTTTTTATGTTAATATCGGCTACTACAAAATTCGTTGAAAATTCATCCTTTCTGTTTGAAAATTCAATTACTTGACTGAATGTTAAACAAATTTGTTAAAAATCGTTTTTTGGTTGAATATTCATAATTTTAGTTAAAAATTCATTACTTTGCTTAAAAACCCGTTTTCTTTTTTTATTGCAAATTAATTGTTTAATCGAAAATATTTATATTGCATTTCATCATTTATTAGTTTAGTTGAGAATTCTTGTTTGAAAAAAAATTTGTTTCGCTTGAAAATGATTATTTCTTACAGAAAATGTAACATTTCCATTTCTGATTAAAAATTTATTTTTCCTAAGGGGACGTTAAAAAAATACGTAATGCTCCTGATTGAAATTTCAACCACTTGAGTAAAAGTTCTTCTATCTTGTTAAAAATCTATTTTTCGGGTTTAAGTTTCATCTCTTTGGTTGAAAATTTAAGTATTTTGTTTGAAAATTCGTCTGCGTTTGTTTAAAATGAATTTTTTAAACGGAAATTGAGACTTTGCTATTGTAGAATTGAACCTTCTGGCTTGACAGCTCAACTAGATTTAAAACAATTTATTTTTTTGTTAAAAATTAAGTTTTTCAGGATAAAGCTTCTACTGTTTTGTAAAAAATTCGTTTCTCTCGCTTGGAAATTCAACTGTTCTGTAGAAAATATGTCTTTTTGGTTGAAAATTGCTTCAATCCAAGTTCCAGTATATGTATTTTAAAAAATTTTAATATTTTGTAGAAAATTGAAATAATTTCTTAAACATTCAAGTATTTTATTGAGCATTCGTCTATTTGAAAAAAAGTTGTCCTTTTAGATTGGAAATTAATCTTTCTCATTAAAATTCATTTATTTGATTAAAAATGCAACATCTTTGATTGAAGTTTAATATTTTTTGTCTAAAAATTGGACTATTTCGTTAAAAGTTCATCTTCCTACGTAGGAAATTCCAGTATTTGTTGAATAATTTTACTATCTTGTATAAAAATTTAATTGTTTTCTTGTTAATTCAAGTGCCTTGCTGAACCTTTGGCTACGGCAAAAAATGCGTCCTTTTAAATTGATAATTCACCTTTTTTGATAAATTTCAACTGTCTTTTAAAAAATGGAATTATTTGGATGAAAATTTAACGATTTTTGGTTAAGGTTTAATCCATTTTCTATAAAAATTCTACCATTTGGATTAAAATTCAACACTTTGGTTAAAAATGTCGTAATTTGTGGGTAAAAATTAAACTTTCTTGTTGAAAACTCGTCTTTTTTTATTAAAAATTTATATCTTATGGTAGAAAAGTTATCTTTTTTGTTTAAAATTAATAGAAAAATGTTTAATTTTTATTTGAAATTGTTCCAATTAATTTATAAAAGATTTCATGTCCTAAAAGGTACCTGGTTCAAATTTTGGTCTTTAAATTGAAATGTAACGAATAAAACTGTGAAAATATTTACCATTTTTTAAATAATAAGTTTGTAATATAAATCGTTAATTTTCCATCAAATTGCACCAAACATTTAATTACGAAAATCAAAACGAATATTGTACCATTTATTTATGAAATCCTTACTATATTTTAAGTATAATATATACACCAGAAAGCTAATTTAAATTTTGAAACAAGGATGGAATTACTTATGAAACCTAATTATGGAATTTCATTTAAAATTTGAGGAACAGTAATAGCGGAAACGTTTATCGAAAATATTAAAAAAGAAATATCTTTTTTATTTCGAAAGCCTTTTATTTTTTTATGGGTACAGTGTTCTCTCGGTTTTTTAAGGTGCGATTCTCTTCAGGCATATTTTGTTTTTATGAACCTTATTAAAGAAAAATGAAACCCCACGGCGTAATTAGTCGGCAGGAGAGGTGAGAATTCACCGCCATGGGAAAAGGGGAACTTGGGTCCTGTTGTCTCATACGGTTGGAAATAAATGACCACATTTTGCAACACACCAATGGCGTTGGGAATTTGCTTGTTCTCATCATTTAATGCTTGTTTTTTTTAATTATTTTTTTACTTGCTTATTTTTTGCATATTTCTTTTAGGCTTCCAAATTTTTATTTTGAGAAGCTGCATATAACAGATATGAATGAAGAGTAACAGAATTTTTAGTTTACCAAAAAAAAAATTAGAAGCAGAAAAAATGCATTATTCAATAACATTTATTACTCATGAAAGTTGTATTGTTTACTAGAACATTGTGCACCCAATTTTTTTCATTTACTCACAATTCTTTAAAATTATCAGATGACTTTTCTCATAAACAAAATCTTTTTTTTAACATTTAAAAACATAACAAATATATTTTCAACGTATTTTTGGATGAGAGATTTATCAATGTAGAATTAAATTCGACTATTTTAATCTGATTTCAATTTTCTATCAAATTCCATTTTCCAAGTTTTTGGAAACTTTTTTCACATAAATGCATCAAATTATTTTATATTTGCATCAAAATTTTATTTTTTAAGTTCAACAATAAGACAACCTAACATTTATGTGCAAGATGAATCTGAGAAAAATTCGAGATCTGTAATGTAATATTTTATTTATTCAGGACAGACGCATACAACATTATTCAAATTTATATTTGACATTAACAAAATTAAGTAAATTTAATGTGAGTTAACAGTAAAAATTGTATTTTTATAATAAATAAAAAAAATTATTCTTTATATTTTCATTAACGTTTCGAACTAGTTGCAGGTCTTCTTCAAGGTAATACATCACCTAATATAAAATTTTTTAACAATATGTAATACATTGGAAAGAATTAACAAATTCTATTGATAAAATTGTATTGTGTATAAATTTACCTGTCAATTTTGATATTAAAATAAAAAAATAAGACATTTCAATTGTACTTCAGTGATCAGTCCTTACAAAGGAGCATAATTTTAGAGTGAGCCAAATTTTATAAATTTCGCTAATTCTTAGAAGTTAAAATTTTTGTACATACATGATTTGAAAAGTGTCCTTTTTTTATAAGAAACACACAAAAGCTTTGAATTTGAAGCCTCAAAAATAAAACAGGGTCCAAATTATATAAAATTTACTATATTTCTGAAATAAAATTTCAACAACAGATACTTATTTTTTGAAAGGACAAACATGGACTAACGAATACATTAGAAATAAATTCAATGTTACATGAGTAATTGAGAAAGGCCGATTTTAAAATGGAGAATTTAATGAAAAGTGCGCCAAAGTAAATTGAATTTAAAAATTGAAGAAAAAATGTTTTTCAATAATTTATATATAAATCATTTTTTATAAAGTAGTCTCATAAATTTTATTTACATTTAATATTTCAGTTTTCAAATTGATGGAATTTTTAATAAATTTATTTATGAAAATAGACTCTAATGTTCTTCTTTTTTGAGTATTGTGTTCATGACCTAAAATTTTTATATTACTAATCTCAATATCAAAATAGTGATCAAATTGCCATGCATGTTGTGACAAACCAGTATTTTGATTGCCTAATTCACAATCCCGCTTGTGTTCATAAATACGAGTCTTTAATCTCCTACCCGTCTCATCAATATAAATCTTATTGCAACATTTACAATTTATCAAATATTCTAAACCAGATAAGTTTTCTTTGTTATCTTTGTCTTTATTTTTAAACAAAGAAAATTTATTAAGTGTGTGGTTGTTTGTAAAATACACATTATTGTTATATTTTTTTAAACCACTTCTAAGGCGCTCAGAAAAACCTTCAATATTAGGCAATGAAACCTTCAGATCATATTTATTATAAATTTCAATCCATTTTTTATTTTTAGATGAATTATTATAAATTTTATGGATTCTTTCTTTTATGATTTTGTTTACTAAGTAGAGTGGGTAATTATTTTGTAAAAGAGTAATTTCTAGTTGATATAAATTTTTTGCGGAATAAAATATCACTTAATTTAACACATCTATCATCTATTCAATCGTGAACTTTATTGAATTTTCCATATTGTTGAAAGTCTTATTGAATTCATCTATTTTTTCAGTAGGAACAATTGCTAGGATGTCATCTACATATATTTTGTAATGAACAGTTGTAAACGTTAAGCTATCAAGAATCCTTCTCTCTAAATCTTCCATAATGATAATGGGGAGCCCATAGGACAACCTGAAACTTGTTGAAAAAATTTATTATTAAAAGAAAAAACGGTGTTATTTAATAATTTTCTAGTATCAATAACAAATTCATTTTTGGAAATTTTGGTTAAATTATGGTTTAAATTTAATTTTTCTTATATACAATCTAATGCAAGGTCCATTGAAATATTATCGAACATTGATACTACATCCAGTGAAACAACAGAATGTGAATCCGGAACTTTTATAATGATAATAACGGTCGAAGAAATTTCACAGTGTGGATAAACTCAAATCACTCAATTTTTAATCTTTATATTTTTATTGCATTATTTACATATAAATAATAGTTTGGAAAATAAAATCTTACATACCGGAATAAGTTAATTTTTGCTAATTCTGATACAAATTTGTCTCTTTTTCGATATCTTGATCCAGCAATACAAAAATTTCACTTCAAAATTGGACACTTTACAGTTTCTCCATATTTTTCGAGATGAATACCTCTTAGTAAGAAAAACGGAAAAATCTGGAATTAACAAGGTGTTTAAATTAGTTCTTGCTCGAATCATCCTGTTAATTTTACGGTGGACCCAGGATCTTTCTCCTAATATAACGATTTGATTTAAATTTAAGTGAAGATTTAAACATTCTACTTTTGTTAAAAATTTATCTTTTTTGAAAAAAATTGAATCTTTTCGATTGCAAGTTTATCTATTTTGTTAAAAATTTGTCTTTCTGGGGGGATAAAATTAACATTTTGAGTTAGAAATTCATTATTGGGGTAAAATATAATTTTTTGGCTGAAAATTCATTCTTTTCAATCTTTTTGGTTGAAGATTATTTATTATAGTTAAAAATGAACTTTTGCTTAAAAATTTAACTATTTTGTTAAAGATTCATTTGTTTTGTTTAAAATGTTTCATTTTTTTGGTAGCTTCAAAAAACTATTTCATGCAAAATTATTATTATTTTTCTTTTAAATTAATTTTTCTCTCTGTGAATGTTGAAGATTCACATCCTGTCTTTTTGAAGTTAAAAATTAAATTGTTTTGGTACAAAATGCATAATTTTCGGTTGCAAATTCAACTTTTCTGTCAAAAACTCCTCTTTTTAGTTTAAAAAGTAGTCTGTTTTGGTTAAAAGTTAAACTTATTTCTTGGCTTAATTTAAATGTTTTTGATTTAAAATTATAATATTTTTTGGTATATATATCAACTAATGCACTTTTTTTAAAATTCATTCTTTTATTAAGATTCATAACTTGGGTAAATATTTAACTATTTTGTTGAAAATTCACTTCTTCTTAATTGAGAATTAATTATTTCAACTTGAAATGTAATTCTTTTATTATTTGTTCATAACTGATCCTTTTCAGTAAGTTTAAATTTAAAAACATTTTTTTTTATATTAAATAATGCAATAAAAATATTGAGAAATAGTAATTTTTCACTTATTGCAAAAATACAACATTTGAAATTGGTAAATATTTAAGTTTTGTTAGCTTTATTATACGAACAAATGTGACATTCTTTGCTACATTCTTTGTAAAATCAGAATTGTGCAAATTAAAATTTTTCTTCTGTTTACCGCTGGATAACAAACCTAAATTTTTTTCTAATAATAAACTCTGCCAGTCAAAAAAACCTTGTATATTAAATGTTTTATTTTGAAAATAATCTTCAAAATTAAAAATGTCTAATTGTTTACAAATATGTTCAGTTAATTAAGCAGCTATAGTATACCTTATAAAATTAGACTGTTAAATCGCTTGCTTATGAAAAAAATAGAATATCTGATCTTCCATGTTGATTAAGACTGGGTACCAAACACAACTTATGGCATGTTTCGTTCTGCCCCTTTAGACCGTCGATCAAGCAATATTATAAGCAATACATGTGAATCAAACTTAGAGTTATGATACATTTTTGTGATTGGAATTGCATTTAAAATTATATAGCGTACACATATTCTTAATATTATATTTTCATTTTTATTTAGAGTGGTTAGAAAGAAGCAAATCTTTTTCAAATTGAGAAGCAGCTATCAGAAAAAGTTATAAGAAAATTTTGGTTTTTACTTTATTCATCCAATTTCCCCTTATTATTTAAACAAAGGGCTGTACATAAATTATGTAAAGTCTTTTTGAAGCAAAGCTTCTTTTGGAACAAGAGTGAACTAAAAAAAACGGCCCAAGATTCACCTACGATATCCCCACTACTGCCGTGCTAATCAAAGTTCGTAACTCCCGCCGCCCCTCTCTATGTACTCTATTACTACCCAGATGCGAATTCAGTTGGCCCGATTTTGGTAATGTATATTGTACCAATAGTCGGCTAACATGGTCGGGCCAAAGTTATAATTTCGCCGTTGGACCGACTTCTAGTAGTCATGGTTGGGCCAACCCTGATAACCAATAGTCGGCACACAGAGTTAGGCCATAGTTATCATTTTGGTATGTTGGCCAATGCCTGCTTGGCAAAATTAGCCCAACTCCGAGAAAGTTGGCCCGACTATGGCCCAATGGGAGATTCGCACATGGGTATTGGGATCTCCCTACTACTGCCCTTCAGGGGAAGCTCATTTGCACTCATGTCAGTCCTCAATGCATTAGTTTATTCTATATGACGTCAAGCTAATGTAAAGTTTATTTTTTGCCGTATGGTCCCACTACTGCCACACACATTTTGGTGAGGGGGGGGGGGGGGGGGGGGGTATTTATATACTTTCTTACATGGAGGGAGGTACGTGGTAAAAAATATTAGAAACGAATGTATACATAATATTTAAACTCAGTTATTTAAATAAATACGGTATCCTAATCAAATTAGTTTTAGAAAATAAAATCTTTTAATACCAATCAGTATTAAGTTTTTTTTGTAAGCAGTTATTAAAAATATAATAATTTTGTCAAAAAGTTATCCTTTTGGTTTAAAATGCAACTTTTTTGTTGAAAGTTCAGCTATTTTCCCGGAAAATCCCACAGTTTTAATTTTTTTCTTTTTTAGTTTGAAAATTCATTCCATTTTGTAGAATTTTTTTTTAATGCAACTGTTTTCATACAATTATTGTTTCCAGTTAAAATTTAACTTTTTTTATTAAATATTCATATCTGAGGGTTAAAATTTTATTTGTTTTGTATCAAATTCGTATTTTCGACTTAAGAATTTACCATTATGTTAGAAAATTCAACTATTTGCTGATAAGTGGAACTAATTTGTTAAAAAACCTGTTTTTCAGTTAAAGATTCATCATATTATTTGAAAATTGAACTAATTTGTTGATAAGTCGTTCCTTTTTTTGTTAAAATTTTTTTTCACTTAGATTGATCATTTTTGTTTGAAAATGTGTCATTTTCAATTGAAAATTCCACTATTTGCTTGCAAATTGGTGTATTTTTTTAAAAATTTGGCTTTTTGGTATAAGGTTAATCGGTCTGCTTAAAAATTCAACTAAAGTATTCGCTGAAATTTACGTATTTTGTTAAAATTTCGTATTTCCTGTTAGAAAATTAGTTTTTTTGAATGCAACTGTATGGTACAAAAAAATCTAGTTTAGTATAGGATTCAATTATTTCGTTAAAAATTGTCCTTTTATGGTTAAATTAAATTATTTTTTATTTTTAGTAAACAAACTTTTTGGTTGAAACATGAACTATTAAATTTCCGGTTGAAAATTCAATTTCTTGGTTGAATGACGAATGAGTGATTTTTTTTTTAGTAGAGCGTTCAAACTTTCGTTGAAAAGTTGACCTGCTTTATAGGAAATCCAACAGTTTTGTAAAAAAAAAACATTTTTATGGTTAAAAAATTAACTTTTTTGGTGAAATTTATCCTTTTATTTTGCTAATTCAACTATATTGGTAGAAAATTCATTTGATTTTTTGAAAATTTAACTGTATTTTCAAAACATCAGTATTTCGTTTTTTTGAAAATTCATTTCTTTAACTGTAAATTTAAATATTTTATGTTTATTCAAAAATGTATCTTTCTTAATTGATAATTAAATTAATATGTTAATTTCGTTCTGGGTGAAAATTTTTCTTTTCCAGTTAAGAATTAATTTTTTTTTGAAATTTCGTTTTTTGGTTTAGAACATTCATATTCTAGCTTTAACATTCATGTTTCTGGTTGGCAAACGAAACAACTTATTTATTTGGTTATTTTCTATTTTTGTTTTTTGGTTAAAAACTTATTTTTTTAACTGAAAATATAAAATCATTTTTTTCTTACATTTAACTATCAGTTTAAATATTTTTACATTTAATTAAAAATTCATCTTTTTGATAGAAAATAAATCTCTTGATTAAAAATGTAACTGTTTGTTTAAAAATTGATCTTCGTTGTAGAAAATTATACAAGTTTGTTAAAAATTAATTTTTTCGGTAAAGAAGATCAGTGTTTTCATGAAAATTCATTCTTTTAGGTCGAAAATTCGGTTATTTTTGTAGCAAATTCATTTATTTTGTCGAATATGTATCTATGTTGTTGAAAATACGTGTTTTTGTTGAGGTGAAAATTAATAATTCTAATTAAAAATTCAACTATTCCACGTACAGTTAAAAATTTCGCTTTTTTATTTTAAAATTCGTGTATATTATTGAAAATTCGTCTTCTTTGATAGAAAATTAATCTTCTTTGTTGAAAAATCATTTTTTTGGTTGAAGATTCATAATTTTGGACGAAAATTGACTTTTTTCATGAAAATTCGACTATTTTGTGGAAAATTCATTCTTTTTGGTGAAAATTTCATCTTTACACTAAAAATTTATCTATTTGGTTAAAAGTGTTCCTGTTTGGTGGAAATTTGAGTTTTTGTTTGAAAATTCAAAAATTTGGTAGAAAATTAGTCTTTTTCGCTTCAAAATTCAACTATTTGTTAGGAAATTCAACGATTTTGTAGAAATTTGTTGTTTTTTAAATAATTTTTAAATTAAATTTTGGAATTCCACTTTTTCTTTCAAATTCATCTTTTTATGTAAAAGTTTATCTTATTTTATTTAAAAATTCTACTTTTGGTTTGCAAATCATGTAATTTGTAAACAATTTGTATTTTTATATTGAAAATTTTAACTTTCTGGTTAAGAATTCAACCACTTGGATGAGTATTTATGTATTTTGTTGAAAAATCATCTTTCACGGTAGAAAATTAATCTTTTTTATTTGAAATTCAATTATTTGGGTAAAAATTAATCTTATTTGTGAAAAGCTTGTCTGTTTTGCTTTTAAATTTATTAATTTGGTTGAAAATTCCATTGTGTTTTATTTACGAAATAAATGTAAAATTTACGAAACTTAGCAAAGGGCTTTACGTGATTTATGCACGGCACGTAAGTAATACAAGAATATTGCAACAAGATAAAATACTTGTTTACTTATTTCGTTTATTATAAAATTTTAGATTAATAAAATGTTAATAATAAATTTCTTATAAAACATAATACTTAAAAATTTCTAAAAATATCTTCAAAGTAAAATCATTTTTTTCTGCTAAAAGAGAATAAATAAACAAGAAAAAGTTGAAACAGCAATTATGAAGATGAATGAAGATTTCAGAGCCAAGACTAATTTTCATTTTCATGGCCCATCTATTGTATTAGCAGGGTGCCTGACTATCAATTTCGTGCAAGGAAAACAAAATTGCGAAAAAGAGCCACACGTAATTGGATGTCCCAGTGGCCATAAAAAGTGCAGTTTTATTTTATAGGCAATTAATTTGACCCAGGACGAGGCGAGTAGTTACGCTACATTACCAACCTTACCCATTGTTTAGCGTTTAACAATGAACGGTAAATCTCGTATAAGCGTAGCGTAATATCGCCTTTAATCGTCTTCAATTT
This sequence comes from Belonocnema kinseyi, assembly GCF_010883055.1. Classification (NCBI taxonomy): domain Eukaryota; kingdom Metazoa; phylum Arthropoda; class Insecta; order Hymenoptera; family Cynipidae; genus Belonocnema; species Belonocnema kinseyi. The sequence goes on from NC_046666.1 coordinate 54,280,419, forward strand.
TTTCATGTTACAAATTCTTTTTGCATTAACAAACAAATTTTTGAACTTTCAAAAAAAATCATTTTTAATCAAGATAGATAAATTTTCAATCAAGGAAGATGACTTTTCTACGATAAAAGATGAATTTTCTACCAACAGACAAATTTTTAATAAATTTTACGAAACAAATGTAATTCAATCAAGAAAGATGAATTTTAAACCAAAAAGTTTAATTTTTAACTGAAAAGGATTTTTTAGACTCAAAAATAGAATTTTCAGTTCAAAGAAATTCATATTACAACGAATCGAATTTTCAACTTGTTGAATTAAACCAAAAAGATTAATTTTTTACCAATTAGTTTAATTTTCTACCAAATTTTTTAATTTGATAGCCAAGCAGACGAATTTTCTGCGACATATATTAATGTTTCAATAAAATGATCAAACAGCAATTTTTTTGAAATTAGTTAAACTTTAAACCAAAAGGTCGATTTTTAACCAAGACATACGAATTTTCACACAAAAAGATGAATTGTTAACCAATTCGATTAATTTTTAACCAAATTTTTTTCATTTTTAAACCAAACAAGCGAATTTTCTACTAAAATGATTAATCAGATGTAGCAATTGTTTAAAAAGATAAATTTTCAACCAAGAAGGCTGACATTTCTACCTCAAAAGATGAATTTTTAATATTTACAAACCAGTTAAATTTTTATCCAAAAAAATGAATTTATCAGAATAGACATATTATCAACCTACAAGGTGCAACAAAATTGTCGAAATTTTCAAACAAAAAGGGTAATTTAAATAATAAATCATGAAATAAATAAGTATAAAATTATATATATTTATATAATTAAATATAAAATAAATAAATAAAATAAGATAAATGAAAATAAAAAACCAAAGAGAGTTACATTTTTGACAGAAAAACTTATTTTCAACTCAAAAAGATGACTTTTCTACCACGAATGATGAATTTTTCACCAAAAGGCAAATTTAAAAAAAAATAGTGGAATTGTTAAATATATAGATGAATTCTCAATTCAGAACAATTAATTTTAAACCAAAAAGTTGACATATCACCTGGAAAAAGTTTTTTTGACAACAAAATTTTGCAGTTAAAAAAACTAATTAAAAAAAGAGAGAATTTTCAAACGGTTTCATCCAACCGAAAAATACGGTTCTTTAACCAAATAGGTAAATTTTCAACCAAAAATATACTTTTTTAACAAAAAAAGTTCATTTTATACATACATTTTCAGTCAAATTTTTTAATTTTTAACTACAAAGATACAGTTGTAATTAAAAATATTATGTTCGAACAGAAAATAAATAAATAAAAATAGATGATACAAAATTAATATAATTTTTCAACCCATAAAATTATTTTTTGGCCATGAAGATGAATCTTCAACAAAAAAAAAAACTTTTAACAAAGTCGTTTTACTTTCAACTAAGTGGTCAAATTTTTATAAAAAATATGAATTTTTAACAAAACTTTTACGTTTTTCGAAATTCAAATATTAACACGTGCAACTGGGAACTTTAAAATCCAATTTAATTAACATGGGGAAATTTTGAATTTTCGAAAATTTGAACTCATGTTCTAGAGTTTCATCAAAACGTGCCAAGTTTTCTAGCGATTTAAGAAGAGTGTCTGCGAAATAAAATCATACTGTTAACTTTTATTTCCAACCCACCCCGCCCTCCCCTTAGCGTCCCGACAATCGAAAAACTACCTTTTTACGTATTATTGTTACTTTGAGCTATTTCCGTCGTCTTTTTCATACAAATAACTACTAATGGGCAATTTGAATAATTAATATAACTTTTAAAATAATTTATAATTGTTCAAACAAATCAAAAATATTTAAACAATTATTATTTCCCAAAAATGTAAAAAATAATCGTATTTTCTGATTGAAATGCAATACTCTGTCATTGTTTAAACAATAAAAAAGTGTTAAATTTTTTCTTTCTATACACTATACAATCAGAGAGATAATTTTATGTGTTCTATTTTATTTCATTTTTTAGTCATAAAAAAACTGCTTGAACAAATACGGATTGTTTAAACAAATAGAAATTTTTCAAAGAATAAGAGGATTTTATCAAAATTATATAATTATTCAACAAAACGTAGCATATGATACTAATTTAAAAAGAAAATTGATATATCTGTCTCAATCTTTAGAAATTTTGAAAATAGACACTAAATAATTTTTTAATTAATTACACAATGTTTTTAGAAAACTGACTACTCCAAACAATGAAAAACAATTAAATTTCAATCAAAAAATATGATTTTTTTTTAGATTTTTTGGGAATAAATAATTGATTAAATAATTCACATTTGTTTCAAAATTGAAAATTCTTTAAAAAGTACTGATAAATATTCAAATCGTCCATTATGAAATATTTTTATGAAAAAGAAGACGGAAATTGCTAAAAAGTATCTATAACACGTAAAAATGTAGTTTTTTATTTGGGTCATTTGGGGTGTTGCGGGGAGACTGGGGTGGGTTAAAAATAAAAGTTATTAGTATGGTTTTATTTCGTAGGTAGTTCTCTTAAGTCCCTAAAAAACTAGGTTCTTTTCAATATAACTGTGCAAAATAAGTTCAATTTTTCGAAAATTCCTAATTTCCCCATGTTAATTAAATGGGATTTCTGACCCGACAGATCAATAAATTGTGAATAACAATTTTCTTTTTCCACAGGGATATTGTTAACGCCAGACAATAATTTTCAAACTCTCGCATGAATTCTCGTTATTTCATCGTAGAAATATGATGTAGGATCGTAAATATTGATATTTTATCAGTAATCCTGTTTTATTTCGAATACCATTTTTTGAATCAACAGAGTTATAGGGGTTTCTGCTTTCGACAGTTAGAGTTTACAACTTTATAATTACTAGGGTGCCCAATTAAAACCTGAATGTTTTAATTGCGTAAACCCTGACCCTTCATCTTCTTATATTTGATGAACAAATACTGCCTGCACTTTAATTTATTTTATATTTCATTTTTTAAACACTACAAAGTTAAGTTGAAAAAATTATCTCACTCATAATCTTTTTTTGAGTTCAAAAGAATTCAAAAGAGTTCGGTGAAATTTATAAGAACTTCAGGTGAATTTAATATAATTCAGAGTAATTGAACAATTTAAATTAAATCCAGTAAAATGGGAGTTATTAGAATTCATGGAAAATTCAACTGAATTTAAGAAAATTAAAAAAAGAATTGATATTTAAAAAATGATCAAATTAATAGAAATTAAAAGTGACTTTAAAAAGGCTACGTAAATTAAAAAACAATTTAAAATTATCAAAAAAATTCATGGAATTCATTAAGTTTAGAGTGAATTTAGGATCCAAGGTGTATTCCAAATGAATTCAAATAAATTCGTCCTTTTGTTATAAAATTAATCTTCGTGTTTAAAACTTTATATTTTTAGTTAAAAACTGAACTTTCCATCAAAATCCTAACTACATCATCGAAAATTTCTCCTTTTTAAAAATTAAGTTGGTTTAAAATTTTTGTTAAAATTGTTCTTTTTTGGTATAAAATTCATGTTTGCTTGAAAATACATTTATTTTGTATTTTTGTATAGAAAATTAATATTCTTGTATTAAAAGTTCAACCACTTTGTTGAAAATTCTTCTTTTTCGGTAGAAAATTAATCATATTAGTTAAAAATTTAGTTATTTTGTTAGAAATTAACGTAACTTGCATAAAATTTAACAATTTTGTTCAAAAGTAATTTTTTTGATTGAAAATTAAGCTATTTCGATGAAAATTCATCCTTTTGAGTTCAGAATAAACAATATATTTTGATGAAAAATGCAACTGTTCGATTGAAAATTAATATATATTAGTTAATGTTTAAAGTGTTTAACATAAAATTCATATGTTTAGGTTGAAAATCCATCTTGTTTGAAAGTTGAAATATTATATTTAAAAATCATGTTTTTGTTTGATGATTGATTTAATTTATAGAAAATTCAACCATTTTTGTAAAAAAAGTGATACTTTTGGTTGAAAATATAACTGATTTGATGAAAATTCAACCATTTTTTAAAAAAAGTGATACTTTTAGTTGAAAATATAACTGATTTAATGAAAATTCAACCATTTTTTAAAAAAAAGTGATACTTTTGGTTGAAAATCTAACTGATTTGATAAAAACTCATCGATTTTTGCTGAAAAACTCATCTTTTTGGCTGAAAACTGAACCATTTGGTTGAAAATTAGCGTTTCGTGGTAGAAAATTAATTTCATTATAAATTAATCTTGGTTGTAAACAATTTCACAATTTTGTAAGAAAAAGTCATTTTTCGGATGAAAGTTCGTCTTTTGAAGTTTGAAATTAAGCTACTTTGGATGAACAGTATTTTTTTTTAATTCAATGACTTGTTTGCAAGTTAAACTACTTTGTTAAAAATTCATTTTTTTAACGAAGATTCATCATTTTAGCTCAGGGGTAATCTCTCTGTTTAGATATTTAACTATTTTTTATAAAAGTGAATTATTTTTGCTTGATAATCTTACTATTAAATTTCTGGTTCAGAATTCATGTTTCTTGCATAAAGTTTTAGTATTTAGTTAAAAATTTAATTTTTTTGATGGATCCGTTATTGTTAAGTGAAACACTTTTTTTTTTTTTTGAAAAAAATCAATTGTTTTGTTGAAAATTCATCTTTTTGTTTTGAAAATTGACTAATATGAATAAAAAATTTTCTTTCTCCAGAAAAATATTTGTTGTTTAATAATTCAAGACTTCTGTTAAAATTTCAATCATTTCGATAAAAATTAATGTACGTTGTAAACAATTTAATAATTTTGTAAAAAAGTAATAGTTTTTTATTGAAAATTCACGTGAGTCTAGTTTATTCTGAGTAATTCACTATAATTTCATGTAATCTAGAATAATCCTATGAAATCTGGAGTAATTTAAGGTAATCAACAGTAATTCTGTATATAGAGGTAATGCAGAGTAATACATATAATCTGATGTTATCCTTTTATTCCGATGTAATCTGTTTAATCTGTTGTAATCCAATTAATGCGATGTAATGCAATTAATTCAGTTTAATCTGTTTGATGTGTTGTATTCGAATTAATCCGGTGTTATCCTACTCATCCGATGTAATCCTATTAATCCTTTGTAATCTTATTAATTCAATATAATCCAAATAATCCGATGTGATTCTTCTAATCTGGGTTAATCCTATTAATCTAGTGTAATCCAATTAATCCGTTATAATCCCCTAATCCGGTGTAATCCCACTAGTCCAGTGTAATCTGCTTAATCTAATGTAATCAAACTAATCCGGTGTAATCCGATTAAACCCGTTTAATCAAATTATTCCCGGGTAATCTTATTAATCTGGTGTTATCCGTTAGTAATGTATGACCCTATTAATCCGACGTGCTTCGTTAATCCATGAATAATCCGATTAATCCTGTGTAATTATTTTAATACGGTGATATTTCATTAGTCCGGTGTAATATGTTTAAACTGGTATGATTATGTTAATCAGGTGTAATTTGATTAATCGTCTTCAATCCGATTAATCCGGTGTAATCGTAATAATATTGCGTAATCCGGTAGTTGAGCGTAATACTATTAATACGGCGTGATCCGTTAATTCAATGCAATCCGTTTATCTTGTATAATCCGATTGATCTGGTGTTTGTCTGGTGTTTGTCTGGTGTTTGTCTGGTTATTCCGGCTTCATCCAATTAAGCTGGTGTAATCCTAACAATACTGTGTAATCTGTGGATTCTGGTGTAATCCACTTAATTCGGTGTAATATGATTTATCCTGTGTAGTGATCGGTAAAATCCGATTTAATACAATGTATCCTTTAGTATCCGACTAATCTGATGTATTCCAATGAATCCGGTATAACCTGTTTAATCCAATTAATTCGGGATAATCCTCTAATACGGTGTAATCCAATTAATTCGGGATAATCCTCTAATACGGTGTAATCCTATTATTTAAGTGTAATCCTATTAATCCAGGTGATATCTGTTTAATCTGGTGTAATCCAATTAATCCGGTGTAAACGGATGAATACCGTTTAATCCAATTACTCCAGAATAATCCGATTAATCCAGTGTAATCCGCTAGTAGGGTATTATCCTATTAATCCGGCCTGGTCAGTTAATCTGATATAAACTGATTAATTTGGTGTAATCCTTTTCATCCAGGATAATCCTTTTAATACAGTGTATTCTGTTCATTCTGACATGATTAAATCAATCCAGTGTAATCTGATTGATCGTGTTTAATACAATTTATTCAATGTAATCCTAATAATCCGGTGTAATCCGTCAGTTGGGTGTAATACTATCCTATGTAGACTGATTAATCCATTATAATCGGATTAATCTGAGATAATATAATCAATCCGATGTAATCTGATTACCTCTTTGTAATCCGATTAGGTTTGTGTTTTCCTAACAATACGATGTGATCTGAATTATTCGGATTAACATGCTTAATCCGCTGTAATACACCTCAACTTGACCGCATTTTCAGGAGTTACTTTCCCCCCTGTGCGAAGTAAATATCTATGATTGAGATTAAAATAAAACTCCAGTCTTTTATTGATAAGCAGAGAAAGAAAACTGATCATGAAAGCGATATAAACGATGAAGAAAATATTTCAAGCAAAGGTTCGGCGGTACCGGTTAATTCTTGGATCCACCGAAAGAGTTAAGAGGGCGCGTAATCAATGTAATCAACGATAAGTTTTGATGGCAAGACTTTTTATAAGGGCTTTTTGGATTGCGGGGCATTAGCTGCAGCTGCAGCGATGCAATTCAATTTTTATAGCTTCTTGAGACAAGTAACGATCCCTGCACGATTTTAAGGTCGTAGTCCAGTAAATAATACTTCTTATCAAAGCAATAATAATCAAATAAGTTTTATATAAAGAATTACAATAAAATAACTCTTCACTAAAAAAACCAAACAAAGTAATTTTAAGAATTTCAATTAAAACTTGTTCCGAATATTAATCGTAAAACTTTTGATTGTGGATATGTAAAACTGACAAAAAGTAAGAAAATTGGTAAAAATTATTCAAATAAAAAAAATATTGTTTACCCTTCCTTCAAAATAATCGCCAAATATTTTGAAACCGTGGAAAATGTTTTTCCTCTTTGGATACACAGAAAAATCTTTTTTTCGGTATATACATTTCAAGGCCTTTTTTGAAATATAGATAATAGATGTGTAATTTTTTAATGTTTGTAATTCCTCTAAAAATAGATCAACTTATATGGGAATTTGCAGTTGGACTATGTATTTTGTTATAAACACGTATACGGCTAACTTATTAATAATAATAATAATAGAGAATTGTTTTTTATTTGTTTTATGCATTTGTTTCTTTCATCAGTATTTACAATAATTATCTTCAGCTGTGAGGTAAGACGTATTTAAAAGAATAAATATTGCAGACATAACTCAAATAAAGAAATATTTTGCTTGCACAATTTGAGTGTCTTTATGATAAGAAACAAGATTATAACTTAATTTTTTTTGTTCAAGAATTCAAAGGGTTCAAGAAAATTTAAAAAAATTAAAATAGTTTCAACTAATTTTCTGTATATTTTATCCCATTTTTGTTTTAAATGGGAACTAATTGAATTTTAATTCAAAGTTGTTTTATTTCGTATTTTGATATCTTCTTTTGCATTTGGTCCCTTATAACGATTATGTTTTTAATTAAAAATTGTATTATTTGTTTCAAAATTGAACAATTTTGTTCAAATATTATCCATTTTGGTAGAAAATTCAATTATTTTGGTACAAAATTAACTTTTTTCGAAAATTCATTTTATGGTATTAAAAATTCTACTGAAATATTTCTTGGTTGACAGTTCAATTATTTTGCTGAAAATGCCTCTTCCTTAGTTATAACGATCTTTGGTAGAAGTTTAATTTGGTTGAAATTAAAAATTCGATTAATTTGTTGAAAATGCAACTGTTTGGTTGAAAGTTCATCTATTTTGTTGACAATTCGTTTTATTTTGGTTTCAAAGTATTTTATTTTTTTATTAGCAGAGAATGTAAAATGTCTATTTTTCTTTAAAATTTGATCTTTTTTGGTAACAAAATTTGTCTTTTATTGTAGAAAACTAATCTTCGTGGTTTGAAATTATCACTTTTAAAAAAATATAAATGTTTGATTGAAAAGAAAGGTTTGTTAAAAATTCATAGTTTCGGGTTAAAAATTAGAGATTTTTGCACAAAATTCGTCCTTTGGCTTGAAGCTTCAACAATTTAGATGATTTTGTTTTTTTCTTGACTGAAATTCAATTACGGGGTTTAAATTTTTTTTTAAATTAATTATTTCAGTTGAAGATTCATGTCTTTCTTTGAAAATTCTTCTTATTGGTAGAAAATTAATCTTCTTGGTAAAAAATTAATCTTTTTTTGGTTTTAAAATTAATCTTTTTTGGCAGAAATTTATTCTTTTTAAATATTGTTAATTATTATAAACTATTATATTTTTTGTTGAGAATTTATATTTTTAGGTGGAAAATGCAACGAATTTTTCCAACTATATTATTAAAAATTTAATTATTTTGTCGAAAATTCAACTCTTTTACGTTGAAATTTGAACTATTTGGTAGAAAATGAATCTTACTTGGGTGAAGTTTAATCTCTCTTTATCAAAAATTTGCTTATTTGGTTACAAATTCAACTGTTTGGTTAAAATTTTATCTTATTTGTTGAAATGTTGTCTCTTTTGCTTCAAAGTTCAACTATTTGGTCATTGAAGGTACTGTTTGGTGAAGAATTAACTATTTTCAATTAAAATACTTGGTTGAAAATTCAACTTTCTTCATTGAAAAAAAAACTATTTCGTTGAAAATTGACCTTTTTTGGTTAGCTGTCTTCTAAAAAATTTAATTTTTGTTTTAAAATGCAACTGTTTTTCGTTAAAGTTAAATATTTTTGTTTAAAAAAATAAGACTATTTGGTTTACAATTTAAATTTGTTAGTAGATTTTTTATGGTAAAGAATTTAAATAAATTTGCAATTTAAAAAATTTAATCGGAAAATTAGTCTTCCGTTTATAAGCGATTATGTTTTAAAAATCTTAATATACTCAAATGTTAATTTTCGAATATTTCTATTGAGAGAAAAACGAGGAAAACGTTAGGGAATTTAAAAAATAAATTTTCTGGTCGACTCAATAAATTCTAAGTGGAAGAGTTCTTCCTTCCGAAACCACCCCAAGCAGTTTCTGTTTTACAATCTGTAAATGAAAACCGAAACGGATTCTTATTCTTTTTCTTTTTTAATAAAACAGAAATTATAAATTGCCATTACAAAGTATGAAACATCCACGCCCACATGTCCCAATTTAATATTCAAACATTTCGAATGCAGAACACCTAAAAAGTATGCACTTTGTCAGACCCTTTGCAAATTCGAAGGCGGTTTAAATCATCAAAGCCTAAATGCTTCTTAAAGTGCTTAACATCTTCACGGTGTGGGACAAATTATGACTGCCCACTGTCGGAATACCAAATCCGACGAGATATCACCGACTTAAATTTCACAAAGTGTGGGAGGGGTTGGAGGGTGTAAAGAGAAAGGGGCGGCGTAAAGGCCTATAATTCCGAAAGAGACGTTCTGGAATCGCGACTTGAACGCCCCGCCCCTTCTTCTGGTTTTATCCCGCGGGTTAACCGTATATCAGATGAGGATATTTCGTAGCCGGCGCTTGTGGTGGACGACACCTGCGGTAAGCATGGAAATGTAGTGCTTCGCCAACAAATTGGTCACAAAATTCCAGTAAATTTACGTCGAGGCATTTGTCCGTAAATTAGATGCCAAATGAGTTTCAGATGGTATTCAGTAGAGGAGTAATTGCGAATTAACTTGTCATTAAATCTTAGCGTAATTTATTAATTATGATTGCGACCGTCGTGATTTTCGTGAAGGAATGCAAGGGGCCGTACTTAAATTACGTCACTCATTATAAACCCTCTTTGAGATCCCTCCTTCCCCTTTTAACAAACTGTAACAAAATATGTACCCCCCCCCCCTCCACTGAATCTACTTAATTTTTTATTTTCCTAAATCTTTTGCTAGTTATTGCTAGTGGAATTAGGAAGTTTGTACAAGAATTTCATTTTCAAAATTCTCTGATTTTTCCTTGACTAACTTTTCAATTTCCTCAATCATTGATATTCAAATACCTGTATTTTAATCTTGTATTTGTTTTAACATGGAATTTTTTACAAACGAAATAAAACAGCGTTTCCTATAAAAATTTAAAATTTTCAAATTTATTTTTAACAAAAAATGTCTTTTCTACTATGGAAGATAGTTTTTAAACAAATAGAGTGAAACCCTTTAATAGCCCTCCCTTTTATAGCCATTCCGAGAATTTACGCCGCGCCGCATGATGGTGGAACAGGAGCTGTGCGGGATGCGCGGGATCTGCGTTTGTCACTAAGACGAACAGTCAGGCGTGAAGAAACGAAAGCGGAGCGGGCTATAATGAATTTGTTCCTAACCAACGTCAACTCCAAAATCGGCGCTATAGAAGAGTTTCACTGTACTTAAATTCCTAACAAAATAATAAATTTTTAATATAATAGTTGAATTTTCAACGTAAAAAGATCAATTCCGATCAAAAAAGTGCCATAGTTTATACTTCAATCAAAAAACATGAAATTCATAAAAAAGGAATTTTCAACAAATAAATGTTTTTCACTCAACAAAGAAATAAAAGTTTAGCTGAATTATTAAACCTTTAAGCCAAAATATGGACTTTCTCTGCAAAAATTGAATGTTTGAACAAAAAATATAACTTTTCAGCAAAAGTTTAATTTGCCATGCAACTGATGCATTTTTACCCAACAAAAATGAAATTTCAATGCAAGAAAATTATTTTTTACCAAACTTCTTTTAAAAAGTAACTTTTTAACCATGTTATTTGACTTTTACTCAAGTAGTTGAATTTTTAATTAAAATAAATTAATTTTCAACAAAATAGTTAAACTTTCAACCAAAGACATGAAATTTCTATAATTTGAAAAAAAAAATTGAAAATTTTGAAAATGCTCTAATTTTTTAAATTGTGAGCTAATCGAAAAATTCGGCTAAAATAGTTTTAAAATATATTTGGTATCTAGTGAAAATTTTTAATGAAATTTTTGGATCTATGAAAAAAAAATGTTCTATTTTTTGAAAAGTATATAACTTTTTTAATTTTCATCCAAATAAAAAATTTCAGTTAGAAAATTTGCAAGTCTTTTACCCATCTATAAGAAACTTTGACAAAAATTTATAAAATTAAAAACAAAATTTCAAAATTTTGAAAATGCTCTCAATTTTTTAATTTTTGGTTGGAAATGTCTGATTAACGAACTTAACCTCAATTTTGGGACCTTCAGAAGTGTATGAAATGCGGGCTAGATTGGAAAAATCCTTTAAAAGTTAGTGTGGCTACAACATTCAGATAACCATACGAGGGTAGTTCAATAAGTCCTTAGAATGAAGTATAAAAACAATTTTTTTTGGGTACATTGTTTTTTATTTTTCAACATAATCTCCTTGGAGCTCTATACACTTGGTCAATCGCTTTTCAAGTTTTTTTAATCCTTCAGAAAAGTGCGTTTTCGGAAGT
>NC_046666.1:54292174-54317779 GCF_010883055.1 Belonocnema kinseyi
CTAGTCGGGAGTGGTGCTGACTGAAAACAGATGATTTGGAGCGATTCGCGCGCCATATGTTGGTCATTCTAAGGACTTATTGAACTACCCTCGTACATAATGAAATATGAAATTATGTCTGAGAGATTCTCAGTACATATACGAAGTGTTTTCAAAAAGTAAGGTGAATTTTCAATTTTCGCGGGCTACGTACATTCAAGTTTTAATTTTTTTGTTTTGTTTGGTGTGCTCGGCGATTTTCTTCTTTCGAAAAAATGGAGCAAAGAGTTTGCATTAAATTTTGTGTGAAAAAGTGAACCCAGTGCTCTAAAACTCTTGAAATGTTGACAGTTGCATACGGTGAGTCCACTCTGAGTAAGAAAAATGTGTATAAGTGGTACAAGCTGTTCCAAGAAGGCCGAGAAGATGTCGAAGACGAACCTCGCCCTGGACGTCCCAGCGCGTCAAGTTCGGCCAAATGTGAAGGTTTTGCTCACTGTCTTCTTTGATTACCGTGGCGTAGTGCATCAGGAATTCTTACCACAAGGTCGTACGGTCAATAAGGAGCATTACCTTCAAAGTACGCGCCATTTGCGAGAGGCGATACGCAAAAAACGTCCAGAACTTTGGAAAAACAATTCGTGGCTTTTGCATCACGATAATGCACCTGCTCATTCATTGTTGCTTGTGAAAGATTTTCTGACCAAAAATAGCACCGCAGTCATGCTTCAGCCACCATATTCACCGGATTTGGCCCCCAGTGACTTTTTTCTTTTCCCAAAACTGAAGAGACCCCTGAAAGGACATCGATTTTCAACGATTGAGGAGATAAAAACTGCATCGCTGAAAGAACTCAAGGCAATACCACAAAATGATTATCAGAAGTGCTTCGATGATTGGTTAAAGCGTTGGCACAAGTGTATTATATCTGACGGGGATTACTTTGAAGGGGACAATATAAATATTGAGGAATAAATGAATATTTTTTGAGAAAACCATAGTCACCTTATTTTTTGAACACACCTCGTATGGTAGACGTTTCGACTGTACTTCGACAGTCCTCATCAGTGTAAAATACTTCTTTCTACGAAATGTTGCACCTGTATGTTAAATATAATTTGTTAGTTACTGAAATGACTTCGTCTGCTGGACGAACTTAAATGAAGATTGAGATTATTGTAGACATTAAAAACACACACACTTATCACATGCAGACATACATGCATACAGACAGACACCGACAAAATTTTATGATTTTCGTATTCTGTGCGTGCCGAAACGTAAAGATCCGTTAAAAACCAGAGATCTCAAATTTGGGCGATTACATTACACTCTCGTGAATAAGAATGCAAAAATGATTTCTTAACAAAGTGATTCAACTAAATATACTAAAACAGATAAATTTTTAAATCAAAAAGATAAATTTAAAAAAATAGTTTAATTTTCTGTTAAAAAGAATTTATTTGACTTTTCACGATAAAAATATGAGTTTTTAAACAAGAAATAAGTTTCTGCGAAAAAATTAAACGACCATTTTCTTCAAAGTTGAACTTTCATCCAGACAACAAAAGACTTTCCAACACCAAAATATAAATTTTAACAAAAAATTAATTTTCTACGAACTATTTAAATTTTTAACAAAACAGTAGAATTTTCAAGCATAAAGTATGGATTTTTAACAAAATAGTTTGATTTCCAAACAAACAGTTTCATTTTTATTCATCGAAGATGAAATTTCTCTTTAAAAATTTACATTTTTATTAAGGAAATATCAAATATCTTCTATAACAGATAAATTTGAAGAAAACACATCGTAAAAACAAAGAGTTAAATTTTCATCCAAAGAAGATTCCAGTTCACTTTCCAACACCAAAATAAAAATTGTAAAAAAGTATGACTTTTTAACAAAATTGTTAAATTTTCAACTAAACAGTTACATTTTTGTTCAAGGAAAATGAAAATTCTACGGAAACGGTGCATTTTTAAATCAAAAAGACACTTTTTCAAAAAAATAATTGAATTTTCATCCAAAATAATTTCAAATAACTTTTTAACACAAAAAATATGAATTTTAAACAAAAAGAAAATTTTTGTAGGAAACAGCTGAATTTACACACCAAATAAGATGAATTTTTGATAAAATAATTTAATCTGCTACCAAATAATAAAATTGAAAAATAGAAAGACAATCTTTAGGAGAAAATGTTTACGAATTCGCAAAAAATTACGTACATAAGTAAAGGCCCCCTACCCCCTTCCGTAAAAAATCGTAAGAAAATGACTTAACCCCCCCCCCCCTCAACCCGTTAGGCTGTTACGTAATTTAAGTACGGTGCCCAAGCTAGGTCAAAGGTGGAATTATCTGGAGAAAGAAAATGGCTCGAAAAGCAGAACCGAATGAGCGCTCGGGCAGTAGGCAGGATTAGGAATGACGCGCAGAAAACGCGACGCAAGATAAAGCGGTCTTTCGTCGCGTCTTCTGCGCGTTATCCCCACTTCTACCCACTGCTCGAACGCTCGTTTGGTTCTGCTATCTGAGCCTTCAATTTTAGATTAATCTAGAATTTACATGCTTCTTATCCAAATATCATCTCTGCCTCTGGGCACGCTGCCATTCACTTTAGCTAAATTTACTTGTTTCTTACATCGTTCTCCCTTCATTCTTTCAACATGCCAAAACCATTTCATTGAATTGCTTCAACGAGACTTAAACAGCGTTTTCACTACCGCACATTTTTTGAGAATACTCTCGTTGATGATTTTCTCAATTAGCGCTTTATCGCATATATAACGTAGGAATTGCACGCCCACTGCGCTAACTGTCGCGCTCACCCTTAGGTTAATCCAAATTTATACCTGCAAACATTTCGGCTCTCGATTTTTGGTGATCGATCCTTTTTTATTTGTTCGTGTTTCTGAAAAAGAAACTTCCAATTTTTCAAATCGGTCAACTTTAACACGTAAGTGTATTAACAGATTTTTTTAATTTAAAAAAAGCTGCAATAAGACGAAGTTTAATTAAAAAAACTATTCTTGAAATAGTTATTTTCTTAATTATTCAAAATATGTAATATAATAATAAATAAAATATAAATTATATAAATATACATTATAAATCACCTGAATGTGTAAACCGAAATTTTGTATTGCTCTTTGGATGGTTTTGTAATTAGGAATGTTTTAATTTTTTAAAATTTCTTTTTGTAATTTTGAGTTATATATTTTCATCTCTTAAGATGAATTTTCGTTTTCCATTAGAAGAAACTCTTTTTTTTATACAAGTCGGTCGACAATAAGACATAACTCTATTTGAAGATTTTTTAAAATTGAAAAGCACAGACCCCGAGAAAAAATTCAATTCCAAAAAATATTTTAAAAATAATAATTTTTTGTAAAATTCTCAGTGAGAAAAATTCTGAATTCTTAGTGATTAATAATGATATAATATTTACTATGGAAATTTAACTTTTCTATTTTTTTCTAAACGATCTTTTTTAGTAAAAAATTCGTCCTTGCTGACAGAATACTAATCCTTTTGGTCTAAATTTCCTATTTTTCGGTTGATGACATTTTGTTGCGTTCCCTGAAAAATCTACATTTGTTGAAAATTCGTTTTTTTTTATCAGAGAATTTTAATTCCGGGCTAAACGGAAAACTAATTTGTTAAAAATTATGTTTGTTATTGTTGGAAATTCATCATTGGTTAAAAATTAAATTATTTCGTCAAAAATTGATCTTTTTATTGTAAAACTAATATTTTTGAGCTAAAAATCAATGTTTTTTGTTAAAAATTCATCTTCTAGAATGAAAATTGGCCCTTTCAGACTAAAATTGATCTACTTTATTAAAAAAATCATTTTCTTGGTTACAGATTCATCAGTTTAAGAGACAATTCATCTCTGGTTGAAAATTCTACTATTTTCTTAAAATTTTCTTCACTGAAAATTTATCTTTCTGAGTTGAAAAATCTACTATTTATTTGAAAATTCTTATATATTTTTTTGAAAATTCGTCATTTTGGTAAGAATTCGTCTTTGTATGTTAAATATTTAACTATTTGATTAAAAATTTAACCATTTTTTTGATAATTCAATAATTTTTTCAATCGCATCTTTGGTTGAAAATTTCATTCTTTCTTTTACTTTTTTATTTGAAATATAAAATATTTAATTTTGTTTTGAGAATTCATCTCTGTGTTGAAAATACAACTTTTCATGTTAAAAACTAAACTCTGTTATTGGGTAAATTTTAACATTTCTTTTATTCAAAATTCGACCATTAGGTTGAAAATTGATTTTTGAAGTAGAAAATTTCAGTATTCTGTTAAAAATTTAACTATTTAGTCGAAATTTCAAGTGTTTTATTAAAAACTTATACCTTTTCATTGAAAATTCCACCGATTTGTTGAGGTTTCGTCGCTGTTGACACCAAATTCCTCGTTTTGGAATGAATATCTAACTTTTTGTTAAAAATTAAACTGTATTCTAAAAAATTCAATTACTTCGTTGAAACTACGATTATTTTTGATTGAAACTTAATCTTTTTCGTTTAAAATGCGATCATTTGATTGGAAATTTATCTTTATATGTTAAAGATTAAACAGCTTGGTTAAAAATTCAAATATTTTGTTGAAAATTTCATTATTTTTGTAAAAATTAAATTTAAAGTAGCTAAAAATTCGATAACTCCGTCATTTTGCAACCAATTTTAAAATTTGAGTCAGACATTTTATTTTTTATAAATTTACAGAAATTAGAAAAGAATTCAGAATTAATTAGCTAGAGTTTAATTTTTTTAAATAGGACATTTTGATTTTTTCAAAGTGGTACCCTTATTTCTTTTAATTATTTTTTGTTTAATTCATGCCTTTTATAAGAAAAAAATATAAATTCTCTGCAGCCTAAACTATTATTTGAGCCAAAGAAATCTCTTTGTTTATAAAAAGCCATTTTTTCTTATAAGTCATTTTTGTTTTCTTTTAAGGGGGGAGATAACTTTAGAATTTCCAAAAAATATATTTTTTCATATTTTGAATGTATAATATTTTTAAAATATACTGTAAGAAGGAAAAAGGAAAATATTATATATTAATGGAGATATTGTCAAAAATGTCAGAGTCCGCATACCGCCACTAATCAAGTAGTCGACCCGGAATCGCCGATTGATCGGTAAGTCACTGAAACTACTATAATAGTTATACCGTAACGAATCTTTAAACGTGATTATCTCCAAATTGGTTTTTCAAAAACTGCTTGTGCTGTAACTTAAAAAGTTATTCACCGATTAGGCTGAAATTTTCAGGGGTTTCTCTTTATAGTACTATCGGAAGGATATACCTAAAAGTTTAAAGATATTGGGTTATTAAATAATTTTTTGGGGGTTAAAACTGTTGAAAAAATGGTCGAAAATTTGGACTTTCGATTAAACAGCCGATATCAATTTTAATTTTTAACTTTTTTTATTATTTTATAGGTTTATCCTTCCCTTTAACACAACAGTAATCGAAAAAAAACCTTTTTTCTTTCAGATAAATGGAAAAATTTTAACAGTTGCATCAGTTTTCGATGTCTCGGAGCAGACGCTTAAAGAAATATTTTGCAGGGCTGCCATTTTGTAAAAAAAAATCACATGTTTTTTACACTTTAATAATGTAACAAAAAGATGTTAAAACTAATAAATCATTTAGTTATTTTATCAACTTTAAAAAAACTAATTAAAATTAAGTGATTTTACCCTTTCTAAAGGTATCCCCCCTCCATAAAATTGGCGTTAAAAGTTCTTTTGCCATCATGTTTGATAGAAAGGTTCAAAAATACAATTTTTGCTATAAGGAAAAAAATTCTGCGAACTATAAGAATGAGTTATCACATGCATAAATACGATTTGAAAAAAATTTTTAAAAAAATTAAGTCGATATTTTTAAAAGATCTTATCCCTGAAACACAAGATTTGACAGAAATCGATTAGTTCAAATAGTCACATTTTTGTTTCTTTTTAGCCAATAAATTCGGAATTCGATCATTTTTAACTCATTCAATTCTAAATTTTTTAATTTCTAAAGATTTTGTCTGAAATCGGAGAAAAAGGTATTTAATTCGATATTTTTCTAATTAAAATTTCTGAGAAATTATTAGTATTTTTATTCAGTTGTCAATTTACAATTCTACTATTTTTAACATGTCAAATGAAGATATTTCATAAATGTGAAAAAATAAATTCTGGTAGCAAAGAAAACTTTTGATTAAAAAAAATGGATCTGACAATAACTTCTATAACGCCAACGAAGCTTCAAGTTAAATGATGCAAGTTATTTTATTATTTTTTAACGACAATAATAAATAAATATGCAGTATAATCTCAAATTTTATAGAAAGACATAAATCACTGTCTAACTGGACTGAATATTGACACCTTTTCAGGGTCCCTTGTTACTCGATCTCATTCAAAAATAGGATTTAGGAACATGCAAATTGCATTAATGCCCGCGTAAACGGCCGGTAAATTGCTTACCATCAATATCAGTCGAACACTTCTGCTGGATAGAAGCTTGTATCCGACCCCATTCAAGTTATCTCTACGTCACATAAAATTGACGATCATGAAATATTTAGCGATACAAAATTTATACTTACTTTATAAAAATGCTTTAGACCAAATAGACATTTAGAATTCAATTTTAGTCAAATTGAAACATCAACAATTGTACGAATATTGTATTTTAAAATTATTAAAAATTCAGTAATGAGCAGTCAGAGCAATTTTTCTAATATGAAAAAAGCAATATAAATAAATTACGATTAGGAAAATATTATATACGTGTGGAAATAAAACATCCATTGTGATTTTTTTTTGTGAAATGCACTAAAACAGTTTCTTAGCGCAAACAAATTTTTTGTTGTTCTTATCTTTTTGTATATGCACTTTATGAATAAAAAATAAAAGTTCTTTTATATAAAAGGCTCAAAGTTCTTGATATCATGTGGGTATTTATAAAAAGTCCATTTTTGTATTTGACTACAAGTAGATGACGAAATTTTCATAAGGTTAAATATTAGTTAATTTTCCTTTAAATATATTTTTTTATTGTGCTTGGTAGCTTGTCACCCCACGAACATTTCAAGATAAAAATTATAAAATTAGGATAGGTCTTTTTTTTTAAGAAAATCGATTTTTTTTAATGGTCAGGTATTAAATATTTTTTGTTTACGGAATTTTGAAAAGTAAATTATTTTTTGTTTTTATACAATATATTTTTTCTAACTCAAATCTTGTCATTCCATAATAATTAATAAAGCAAACCTACTTATTTAAAGCGCCCCTCCCATGTTTTTAGTTTTCATGTTAAAATATTCATTGGGTGAAAGGCAACGGCATTTAATAAAGAAATCGAATACAAAAAATCACAAATATTTGCCCTATAGCCTTATACACATTTCTTCATTTTTATTAATTAAATACAAAAGTCGAGTTTTTTCAAAAAGCGTCGACCGATTATTTTTATTTTGACCAAAAATGTTGACCTACTTAAAATATTTCAGTTTTCTTTTCCTGAATCTGGAAAAATTAATCGTTCTCCTTCTAAATTTAACAAAAAAACTAACCGAATTTCAAAAATTACTGAAATAGCGTCGATTTTTCTATAATTATTGAAAATCTATTTTTTCAAACATCATCTTTGTTTGCTAAATTGGTACGTGACGGACAAAGAAATTTTGTAAGTATCATTTCGGTCAAACTATTTCTCTAGTCAAGATAATTAAAAAATAATAAAAATATTCCATTTTGCGTGAAGAAATACTTGTTGCAACCAAAATGATTTATCCTACATAAAGCTTACAAAATCTCATCTCTCAATAAGCGAAATTTGTCAAGCATATTAAATCAAGTAGCAAAAATGAGGTTTTTCGTAAAATCAACTTCTCACTTTTCGAAAATTCAGCTGGGAAGATAAAGTCGAATTTAATTTTTAAAAAAACCTACTTTCATTATTTTATCCAAAATTTTGAACAATTCGCGCCTATATAAAAACGAAATTGGTAACTTTTATATAGGTCGAACCATTTTTTTTATATGAGAATTTTTTTCGAAAAATTGAATATTTAATTTTTTTAGGAACAATGCAATATATCATAAGAGAATAAGATGTGTTGTTTGTAGAACGTTTTAAATCTTAGAAATTCAGTTTCAGATTTACCTCTTTTTGTTAAAAATTCTACTGTTTGGTTGAAGATAAGGATATTTTATTTTAAATTCCCTTTTTTAATTTAAAATTAATATTCTTTACTGAATAATTAACTAATCCTTTATTTGTATTAAAGTTGATTATTTTAAGTTCAAATTTCATCCATTCAATTTTTCATTGAGAATTCATCCTTCTTTTAGTGAAAATTTAATTACTTGGCTGAAACTTGAACTAATTTTTTAAACATTCATTTTGTCGGTTGAAGATTGAACTATTTTGTTGGAATTTTTTTTATTTTAGTTACAAATTAGTTTTTTAATTTGAAAATTAACTATTTAATTATTGGTGGCAAATTAATCGATTGATTATTTATCGAATTTGGTCGTAAATTCTTTTTTTTCTGTAGAAAATTAATCTTCTTGATTCAAAATTGAATTACTTCTTTAAAAATTGAACTAAATATTTCAAATTCATTTTTTTAGTTTAAGATCCATTTCTTTGGTGGTAAGTTAAAATTTTTTTTTGAAAATTCCTCTGTATCGGTTTTTTTGTAGAAAATTCGTTTTTTTGAGGGGGCAAATAATTCAACTGCTTAGCTGAAATTTCTGAAAATTCATTTGGAAAACATTAATTTTATTGTTTGAAGGTTAAACTATTTTGCTGATAGTTGTATTTTTTTCGTTTGAAAATATTAATTGTTTAAACTGAAATTTCAACCATTCTAGTCATCACGATTAAATTTTTCTTTGAAAATTTATCTTTTTTATTGAGAATTTGGTAAATTTTTTTTAATCAATTTTTTCAACTTTAAATTTAACTATTCCATTTTTTGCTGAAAATTCATAGTTTTTGGTTGAAAATTCATCTGTTCTCTAGAGAATTCGTTTTTTCTTGTTTTATCATTTATCTATTTTGTGGAAACCTTTTTTTAATGAAAATACAACTACTTGGTTGAAAGTTAAATGTTTTTGTTAAAAATCCTTTTTTTCGTTGAAGGTTCGTCAATTTAGATGAGAATTAAACTGTTTCGCTGAAAATATAATTCCTTCCCTTAAAATTTAACTGTTTTCATAAACATTCATCTTTTTGGATAAAAAATTCGTCTTTTAGGATTAAGAATTCAACTTTCTTCTAACAATTCGTCGGTTTGGCTTGAAATCTGAAATATTTGGTTGAGAATGCAACTTTTTCTCTTTAAGTTTAATACTTTTTATTTAAAAATTTGGCTATTTCGTTAAAAATTCATCTTTATATGTTGAAAATTTAACTATTTGGTTGGAAATGCAATTATATTGTTAAAAATTCATCTTTATATGTTTGAAAACTTAACTATTTAGTTGGAAATGCAAGTATATTGTTGAAAGTTTGTCTTTTTGGAATAAAAATTTATCTTTTTTGTAGATAAATTTTTTGGTTGATCATTCATCTTTCTTGACTGAAAATTTAACTGGCTTTTAAAAAACTCATCTATTCTTTTTTGCTTATAAGTTCAACAATTCGGTTGAAAATGTTTGAAAACAAAATTTATTTGTTAAAAATAAAGTTCTCTTCTCCCCCTTGGTGCATAATATACTATTGTTGTTTTTATAGCAACAAAACATTTTGCTGATTGACTTTTTTGCGTATTTTGGTGATTTCACAATAAAGATTCCATAAGAATGACTTTGACAAAGAGACTATTGCAGCCTCCCACGTGGAATGGTGAACCCTGAAGTAGATCTGGTCGATCCAGTCTCTCCTCGTCTGCTTTGGGATCGCCGGACTCCACTGATCCCTGATTATCACATTCCTTATACACCCTTTATTCGCAAACCGCTACAAAAGATCGTGAATAGCCGCCAATGTAAGAGAACTGCTTTAAAAAAATATTACCTTCATTATACCTTCCATGTTTGCCGATCGTGTCATGTGTTTTCACTCAGGATTTAAACGAGGACATTTTAAATTTCAATTGAATAATATCTTCTTACGATAAAAAAATCAAACAAAAATTAAACCAGTGGAGTCACACTTCTTCTGCATATATGAGATTATTGCAATTAATTTAAAACTTCCCATTATTTTTTTCATCTGTTTGAAAATGAATTGGGTTTTGTAACCCTGGACAGAAACCCTTATTGTTTCGACTGGGCATCCATCCGTTGAGTTTTTTTAAGGGGTGTAAGTGAGAGGAAATGAGTGTAGGGGAAATAGGGGACACTAAGGGAAATTAGCGGAGGAGAAGTGGAAAAAGTGCGGAAATATTAGGGGCAGCGATGTAAGGAAAATGGGAGAGTGTAAGTAGGATAAGTAAATGAGGAGTGAAGAAAAATGTGGGAAGTAAGGGATGGTAAATATATAGTAAATGAATGTATGGAGAAGTCAGGAAAGTCAGAGGAATAATGAGAAATTGTTGTAGAGGAATTAAGTGTAAATTATGGTTGTGAAGTGGGGAAATTGAGTGTGAGAAGAACTAACGGAAATGATCAGAAATGAGAATGAGTACGGGATTAGAAGCATGTGCTGGGGAAGGGAAGTAGGGAAAGGGTATTGTTAACTGTGGAAGCGAAGAGAGAGAAAAATAAGTTGAAATAAGAGGAGAGGAAGTAGTGTGCGTGAGGGGCAATCAGTAGGGGAAGTCAGGGGCAATTAGCGGAGGAGGATTACGTGAATTGAAGGAAAAAACGGTTAGGGATGTAGGGAAATCAGTGGAGGGCTAGTAGGTGAAGCGAGGGGGAGTGATGGGAAAGGAGATGAAGGTAACTAAGAGAAGTTAGGAGCAATGAAGGGATGGGCATGAATGTATGAAGAAGCAGGGAAAGTAAAGGGGAATGAAGGAAAGTTAGGGTTGAAGAAATAAGTGTAAATTAGGGTAGGGAAGTAGGAGAAGTGAGTTTAAATGGATGGAAGTAGAGGAAATTATTAGAAATTGAGGGTATGTGAGGGATGAGAGGTGTCGACTGGGAAAATGAAGTATGGAAATGCAGGGGTAACAGAGGTAATAGTGGAAGATATGAGAGGAGGAATTGAGCGATTTAAATCAAGCTACGGAAAGGTGATAAAAAATATAAATGTAAATCAAAATGTTTTGAAATGCTTGATAGAACGCAAAATAGTGATTTTATTTTACAAGTGAAGCATCTAAATGCAGACCGCACACTTTCCTTTATTAAACGATTAACTCTTTTCTAAAAGAAAGTTAGTTCTTTTGATTGAGAAGTCTAATATGATATTTTTGGTTAAGAAGTCATCTCTTTTGGTTAAAAATTCTACTATTTCGTTGAAAATGTAACTATTTTCTTGAAAATTCGTTTTTTTCTAGATGAAAATTAATTTCTATAACTGAAAATCCTAGTATTCTATTTTTGGTTGAAAATTGATCGTTTCTAGCTAAAAATTAAATTTTTATTGATAACACAGGCCAACAATTATTTTGGAGCAGAGTCCTTAAAACTGTTTCCGAATGAATTTTTCATGCTGAACCGAATTTACTACATCAGCTCTCGTTCTCGAGATATATTAACCTAAAATTGTGGTGTGGTCAGAAGGGTGAGTGGGGCAAGTAAGGGGCCAAACTATGGAAAGTGAAGGGGGATGAATTATGGAAAATAAGGAGAGGTGAAGTGAGCATATATGAGCGAAGGGGAAGTAGGGAAATTAAATTAAGGGAGAAGTAAGGGAATTTAGGGTAAATAAGAGGTGAGTATGTAGAGGAAAAGAAGATAATATTAGGAAGGGGAAGGAGCGTGAGTTGGGGAAATAAAGGGAACAGGGTAAATGATTGCAAGTGAGAAGTGAATAGAGGGTCCGTAGAGTAGTGTGGGTGAGAGTTTACTAGATAAGTGAGGGGAGGGGAAGTAGAAAAGAAGGAAGTTAAGGAAGGGAGTGTTTGAGGAAGGTGAAAGATGGGAAGGGGAAGTAGACGTGAAGAGAAAAAAGTAAGGTGAGTAGGGAAACGGTTAGTGGCAGCGGAGTGTTTACTGAGGAAGTGAGGGGAAGGAGGCGTAGAGGAGAAAGAAGTTAAAGAAGGGAGTGTTTGCGAACTGTGAAGTAAGGGGGGGGGGGAGTATGGGTGAAGAGGGAAAAGTAAGGTGAGTAGGGAAGGAAAAGTATGCAAAGGAGATGTTTGAGCGACTCAATTATCGTTTCAATAGGCTACGTATTTTTTGTAGGCTCGCGGCACCCACTTTGACTCATTTTTTTTATTCCAAGAGGTGTTGAAATGGAAAGCTAGGGTCTCAACTTAATTCCCCTTTCATGCAGCCAATTACACGAAGAGTGTGAAAAAGAACCCGAGGGAAAAAAGAGGCATGAAGAAAAATATATAAATGGACGAGAGTTCAAGGGTTGCAAGAAGGGAAAGGGGGAAAAAAGAAAAGTGGAGTCTTCATAGAGAATAGAGGGTAGTACATATTACAGAACTGAGCGAGATGAAGTGAAAACCGAGAATGGGAAAGATGTATGAAACGAAAGAGAGGGATGGTGAAACGAATAGTAGCAACAAGTGGGTGGCAGTCTAGTTTCCCTTCCAGCCACTGAGAAAACGGCTCGCAAAGCTGGATAGAGCCGGTGCAGGACCTTTGAACTCCTCGACGGAAGTGACTACTAACGGCAAATCCCATCGCACACTGTGACAACTCCCAGGTCACGAGAGTCCGAACAAGTCTGATCTCGGAAGTCGATTTCGTAGAACAATCCAGTTTCCAATTCTCTATTCACGTCTTTCAAAAGCCTGGCGTGAAATCGATTCCAGTTCGAGCTAATATCAGCGAAATGGTTGAGTACAAATAATTCCATCTTTTTCTACACTTCTGTGATTGAAATAACCAATTTTAGTTTGAAATTGACAAAGATTTTGTGATGGCCCTTCGAGCCGATCACACAGCGGGACAAAATTGTTTTTATTTACGGATCAATCTACAGGACACAATTTTTATCCGATTTAGATATGCTTTGTTTTTTAATTAAAATCCTCAACCAAAACAGCTAAATTTTTAACAAAATAGTATAATTTTTAACGTGATTTTCAAACTGAAAAAGATCAATTTTCCATTCAAAATATCGATTTCGAACAAAAAATTGAATACTTTAATTTTCAGTGAAAAAATTAATTCTTAACAAAAAAATTACTTTTCAACATAATAGTTTAAGCGTCAACAAAAACAGATGATTTTTTTAAATGAAATAGTTGAATTTTCTACCAAAAAGATCAATTTTCTACACAATACTTGCATTTACAACTAAAAAATACCAATTTCCAGTTAAAAATATAAATTTCTTACCAAAAATGGGACTGTTAAATTTACAGTTAAATACATTAATTCCTAACATAAAAAAAAAACAGATTTTATAACAAAAACAAAATAGTTGAATAGTCTACGAAAGCAGCTGCATCTTGAACCAAATAATTTAATTTTTAACGAGGAAAATTAATTGTCTAACAAACAGATAAATTTTCAACCAAATATTTTAATTTTGAATAAAATACTTAGAAATTTAAATAACATACTGGAATTGTAAAAAAAACAATCCCAAAATAAAAATATCCACTTCTAGCCATAGATGGGACGGTTAAATTTTCATTTAGAAAACTTAATTTTCAACTAAACGAAAACAATTTACATCAAGATATTTGTATCCTCAATCAAAGCAAAAAGACGAACTTATCACATAGTACTTTAATTTTCAACTAAAAAAAAAATTATGAAAAAAAAACATTTCTATCAAAAAATGGGGCACTTATTTTTTCAGTAAAAAAATAAAATTCAATAAAAAAGAATTAATTTCAACAAAATAGTGAACTCCTCACAGGAAAACACATGAATTTTTAACCTAATAGTTGAATTGTTAAACAAAAAGATAAATTTTCAAACAAAAAGAATAATTTTCTACAAAAAAGAAGATTTTTCAAACTGATAGTCAATTTTTGATCCAAGGTAATCCACGTGTATTCCTAGGTAATCCCTCTGTAATCTCAGGCAATCTAGAGTACTTCAATCCTGATCGGAATAATCCATTTGTAATCTAGCATATTCCAAACAATCAGAGATAATGCAAGGTACTTGAGATTCATCGGCGGTAATCCATGTTCTCTAGGCTGCACTTTTCTTCCTTTGTACTTTTAGGTAATTTGTGACCCCAGGTAAACCACTTACTTTCGCAATTTATGCGCATTTAGTATTAGGCCATATACTTGTAATCCGAAGTAAACTGATTAATGCAGTTAATTCGAATAAGCCAGTACACTCCTAAGTACCACTTGTATTCGGGAGTAATCCGAGCAATCAGGAAAATTCTAAAAATTCATTATAATCCCAAGCAATCAACTTGTAATCTGGAGTAATCTAAGTAATCAGCATAATCGGGTAATTCGACTAATCTATTAGTGAACTGGAGTAATCTAACCAATTCTGAGTAATCCAAGGTACTTTAGATACATTCGGACGTAATCCACCTCCGCTCGACCGAATTTCCATCGAATTGTAATTCTAGGTAATCTGATTATGATGCTAGGTGCTCCGTTGTAAAGCCAGGTATTTTAATTGCTTTTGCAGGTTATCCACTGATGATATAGAGTACTCCACCTGTAATCCCAGGCAATATACTAATAAGGCGGGGTAAAATGGCTAATCCGCGTAATCGGCTAACCTAGTATAATCATAATTTATTCACTTGTAATTAAGGGTAATACGTTTGCAATTCAGTATAACCTAAGTAATTCGGGTAATCCGGGAATCCAAGTAATCTACTTGTAACATGGAATAAGTCAAGTAAGGCGGAGTAATCCAAGGTACTTCAGATCTTACTGTGGTAAACCCGGGTGTAAACCATCTACTCTGGACCATATTTGTATCCACTTGTAATGCGGGGTAAGCCGATTTACAAATGGGTACTCCACTTAATATCGCAGTTTATCAACTTGTAACATATAGTAATCCGCCTGTAATCCGGGGAATGTGAATAATCTAGTTATATCCCAAATAATCCCATTGTAATCCAGTGTAATAGATTTTTAATCCAGAGTGATCTGAGGAATTCGGGTAATCCGATGATCCAAGTAATCTGCTTATAATATGGAGCAGTCTAAGGAATCTGCAATAATCAAAGTTACTTCAGATTCATCCGAGTTAATTCACCTTCGCTGGACCATATTTATATCCACTTGTAATCCTAAGTTATCCTTTCGAAATACTTGGGTAAGCCGTCTGTAAACTCAGGTAATCTACTTTCTATCGAAGGTTACCTATTGGTAATATAGAGTAATCCAACTGTAATCCCAAGCTGTATACTTGTTCATAAGTCTGCGTAAGCTGGCTAATCCAAGTATTCCGAATAATACACTATAATCCAAAATATTCAACTTGTAATCCAGAGTGATACACTTATCATCTGCAACAATTTAAGTAATTGTGGTAATCTGGTAATCCAGTAATCCACTTATAACCTCATTAATCCAAGAAATCCGGAGTATTCCAAAGTGCTTCAGATTTATCCGGGGTAATCAACCTCCACTGGACTGCATTTTTAAGAGTTGTTCCCTGCTCGGCAGGGAGCCCTAAATTTTAGTAACAGGAAGAACTGAATTAAATTCTGGTGCGAAAGACCAACGGATCATTATCGATTGCGAAACTTTAATGTGTAAAAAAGGAAAAAGCTGAAGGTATCGGCTTTTCGGAATGTCTTCGTTAAACCGCGTCTCGTGTCCAGCTTATCCATCGAGATGATCTGTTCCTGGCTGGTGGGATGCCGAAATGTACGGGAGAAAGAAAAAGGCAGATGTCCTGTTCGTTTCGAACTCACGGTACCCTAATTGCAGTTCCCATCATACCCCAGACTGTGTATTGCAGCGTCATCAAATTCTTTTGCCAGAGGGACATGATCAGTCCTGATATTTCTCACATGTCTCGACCCTTCCAAATCGTTTCTGCAGGACTGATTCTCGGTCGCGGACTGAAGTTAATTGATAGTCCCCTCCCAGGTATTCTGATCGAAATTCAACTTGAAAACAATGGTTTTATGATAACGGTTGAGTGTTTAATTGACGAAAGAAATATCTAACTGCTAAATCAATATTTGCAAGATTAACAAACAAAATATATCGGAAATTTATTTCGTCGAGTGAACTCTAGGGTTTCAACTTTTAATGGATTGACGGTGCAATTCCTAGAACTGATGAGCTCTTCAGTTTCGTGATGAGAGGATTCGAGTGGCCGATAGAGAGGATTGCTCAGGAAGCGTGACAAACATTTGGAGGGCCGCACTCTTAGCGGGTTAGTTGAATCAGGTTGCGTCATGCGTCCAAATTCAACTGAACTGATTCACGTAGCCCTGCCTGTTTACGTTTGGATTCCACTTATTTAAGAGCATGGCCAAGGCCAACCCATGCCCTTAAACGATCTTATATCGGGAGTTGAAAGTAATTAAATTTGACTGAGACCTGTAAAAGGTAGAACTATGTGGGAATTTTTTGAAAAATTGAGCATGATAAAGTCAAATATGTAAAAATTTCACCCTCCAACATCACGAAAACAAAATCTTGAATGAAAATAGAGGGCGTGATTTTTAGTGCTATTTTTAGGAATTTACGTAGAGTGTCTAATTACCGGAAATACTGAAAAATTGAGAGAAAATAAAATAAAACCTGGAAGAGTCAAAAAGTAACCGGGAATCCATATTCGAGCCAGGATTAATTTTAAGAATATATTTTTAAGAGTTTCAATAGATTTTAAAAATGGCCAACAAAGAATCAAAAGATTTTAGGACTATTTTCCTTATTATGCGGAATATTTCTTCAATTGTAGGAAAGCACCTTCATTTTAAAAGATATTTAAATGTTTTAGAAATTTATACGCAAAATACAAAACAAAATGTAAGTTTTTAGAATTTTTAAAAAAATTTATAAAATTTTTATGAATTCGAAAATTTTTTAAGGAAACGAACACTTGTTCTCCTAGATTCTTTGAGAAATTATAAATTATTTTCTATTTTCTACAAAAAATTTATAAAGGGAATTTAAACAAAGTTTTAACGAAGTCTAAAAATGACGAAAAGATCTGGAAGATTTCAAGGCAATTTTTTTATTCAAGATTTTTAAAAATTTCAGGAATGATTCGAGTCAGAAATATTACGTTACAAATGCAATTATTTAGTTGAAAGTTATTTTTTTTTGTTCTTCATTTAACTACTTTCTTGAAAATTCGTTTTTTTCTGTTTTAATTGAATTGCAATTTCTTAAAAATTCATTTTTGTGTTTAAAAATTTAACCATTACGTTGAAAATTACTTTAAAAAATTTTTTTTTATTAAAATTTTAACTATCTAATTTTTTCTGCAAGATGACTTTTTCCAGGTTAATAAGTCGTGTTTTTTTGTTTGTCGGATATTCAACTGTTTCGTTCAAAATTTGTCTTTTTGGTTAAAAATTCAACTGATTGAAAACAATTTTTTAAGATTCCACTGTTTCTTTAAAAATGTGTCTTTTTAAAATTTAAATTTGGAAATGTTTATAAAATTTTTAATGAAATATGACTTTTCGAAAATTTCGAAGCGAAATTTAGAAGCCTTTTAAGAATTGTAAAAGGTTTCAAGGGAATGAAAACATTTTTTTAAGATTTACGAGGGAAATTTCACACGATTTTGTATTTTTAAAAATTAACTCTAAAGAGAAAATTGTTCAAAATTATTCAGTTTTGCAACATTAAAATTTTAGAAAAAATTCAAATGAGTTGAAGAGGTTTTTAGAAGTTTTGAAAAGATTCAAAAATAATTTAGGGCTTGTAAATATTACAGAAATGTAAATTTATAAAGGCTTAGTACCAAAAGTTAGGATAATTATAGTTTTTATATTTCATTCGCATCAGTGATTAATTATTGATTAATTTTTAGAGAGTTATTACAAAAAATCATGATGAATATGACCTAACATTAGCTGACAATATTTTTTTGTAATCAGTCTTCAATAATTAATCATTAATTAAACAAATTTTAAGGATTTTACAAAAGAGAAAAAATTCTTTCATTTTTATTCGCGTCTAACTACTAAATCAAACTTTTTTTATGAGAAAGGAAAAGGTTCTGTCCGTTTTATTTAAAAGATTTAATAATAAAAAGATTAAGTTACATTACTTTTCAATAATTAATAATTAATTAAACAAATTGAAAGGATTTTACAAAGTAGAACAAAGTTATTTTATTTGTGTTAATGGCTAAGTGCCAAGTCCAACTTTTTTTAACAGAGAGAAAAACTTTTGTTCTTTTTATTCAAAAGATTCATTAATAAAAAAATTAAGATTAAAGGGGAATATTCTTCATCTTTGTAGAAGTCTATTGATTCCTTAGAACAGCAGTCAACAAATTCTTAATATACGACTCGAAAGAAAATCCCAAGAAGACAGTTTGAATGAAATTCTATTATTTATTAAAATTTTTAATTACTCAATTCACTATTCGGATTATTTGTTATTGTTTTTTTTTTGTTTGAAAGTCCTAAAGTGGTAATTTTAAGTTATTTACCGAAATTCCGGTAGCAAAACACTATATTTAAATTAAGGGATTAATTCATTACATAAAGCCAGGTATCGTCAGGCGATATATTCAGAAGATAGGAAATTTCAGGTTGTCCTTTTTTTCTCTTCTTATCTAAATAAAGTCATGAAATGATTGATGATACTGAAAATAGTCGCTTATTTTTTAATTCAGAATCTGTTTCGTATTTTAAAGTGTGTTTGTAAAGACACCTTCTGCTTTCCCAGCATAGTGGTTTAAAATATTATATATTTCCCCATTGCCACTATTGGGAAACCTATACTAACAAAAAATTTGATTATAAAATGCAAAATTATATTTTTTTATGTACATCTTCATGTTGGGATCTTCAATTTGACCTTTTCCCAAACAATTTGGATCAAAAGTAAAAATTGTAGCAGATTGTTCTAAAAAAAAAAAATTTCATCACTTCTTGATTTATTTTACCCACTAATAACAAAGATATAATATTGCAACATACGAAATTTTATTTTTCAATTAACATCTTCATGCCAAGTAATGTTAGGTAATAATTTGTTACGTGTAACTAAGTTACTAAAAGGTTCAATTATTTTTAACTTTTGGGGTAACTTCGTTATTATTTTAAAAGTAGAAAATTCGTCTTTTTGTTTTGAAAATGTAACACTTTATATGACATTTTTTCTTTCTCGGTTCAAAACTTAGTTTTTTGGTTTTAAAATTGATCTCTTTTGGTAAAAAAAGTATTATTTTGTTGTTGTTGAAAATTCAACTATTTTTTTTTAACTAATCTGATTTCAGTGAGGATTCGGCTATTTTGTTAAAACTTCGTCTGTTCTGATTGAATACAACTGTTCTAAATTCAAATTTTTGTT
Organism: Belonocnema kinseyi; assembly: GCF_010883055.1. NCBI lineage: Eukaryota > Metazoa > Arthropoda > Insecta > Hymenoptera > Cynipidae > Belonocnema > Belonocnema kinseyi. The sequence goes on from NC_046666.1 coordinate 54,311,692, forward strand.
GAGGTGTCAGCAACTACTTTGTTAAAAATTCCGTTTTTTTGTTTCATGATTCATAATTTTAGATTAAAATTCACCTCTTCAGTTGAAAATGTAATTATTGTGTTTCAAATTCCTATATTTTTTTGGGCTAGAAAATTAAAATATTTTGGTAGAAAGTTAAACTGTTTGGCTGAAGATTACCTTTTTTGCTGAAAATTGATATTTTTGATAGAAAAAATCAGCCATCTGGTTGAAAGTTCATCTATTTTGCTGAAATTTAACTATTTTGGTAGAAATCCGAACTATTTGGTTGAAAAGTAACTTTTTGTTGAAAATTCATCCTTTTGGCTTCAAAATTTACTTTTCTGTTGAAAATCTAACTCTTTTGTTGAAAATTTGCCTACTAGATTAGAAAATGCAACTATTTGGTTAAAATTAACTTTTTAAATAAAACATCATATTTTTTGTTTAGAAATCCATCTCTATTGTTAAAAAGTCTTTGCTTTTGTTTTAAAAATAATCTGTTTTAGTGAAACAAAAATTCTGTTGAGGGTTCAACTATTTTTAAGAAAATTCGTCTTTCCTGGGCGAAAATTTAACTGCTGGGTTGTAAGTCTTACTTATTTCTTGAGAATCCAGTTTTTTAGTTGAAGATTCATAATTCTGTTTGAAAATCAATTTTTTTGTTGGGAATTTCACTCATTTGTAGAAAACTTGTCTTTTTTATTTTAAAATGTCACTACTTCTTTCAAAGTTGAACTACTTTGTTCAAAATACTGCTTGACTCCTTGATACAGAATATATTATTTTATAAATTATCATCTTAGTTATTTTGGTTTTTAAATTATAAAATTAGGAAAAAGAAAAATGTAACCTTTTAGACCAAAACCAAGCCCCTAACTTTGAACCATCTTTGAAGAAAAACAGTTAATTTCTAGGGTATGATAATTCCCGTAAAAAAACGCCCTCGCACTATTATCCTATATGGTAATAACTATAGAATTTTTGAAAAAAATTAATAATTTTGTATACGTCAATCATTTACTTTGATTATTTATACGTGTACTTATCATTGTAAATATAATTATGATTATTGATACATGTGAATAATACATTTTCGGGTAAAAAATTGCAAAACATTAATTTTTTACTGAAATAGGTGTCAAACTCAATCTCGTCAAAACTTGCCTTACCGACGCTTAGCTTTCCCTGCTTTAATCGATTGAAAATTAATTTTAAAGCAAAATTAGTTTTGTGCTGGAGATAAATCAAAGTGGATTCGAGAAAGCGATCAAATGCTTGAGTTATAAGAGCACAGGTAAAATTAAACTTGGAGGAGTTTCAAAAGGTTCTTCACACTATTTATCTCCATTTAGCTCTATTTCCTCTAAAGTCGAACCCGTATAGGTGGAGTTAGTTGACCGGTTAATCTCAAAGTTCTAATTGAATTATAGGAACTTCTGAATGCTCGACCGCAATTCGACCTGAATTCGCCGCATTATATCATCATTATTGTTTTTCGATTTCTCTTCCTCGACTTTTGTTCTAATAATGAACAATACATCTATTATGCATGGCTCGTAAATTATGCAGGTCGTGAGAGTTAAATCGTTTGGACAAGAACAAAAAAATATAATCGGGTGTTTGAAAGTCAGGAAGTACCTAGGAAACAGGGAATTGTTGGGACATTGAAAAAATAACTAAATTCTGGAAATTTCTGTAAGAAGCACTTTAAGCAACTGTTAAGAACAATCAGGACTACCTCAGATTCACTTTTAGTGACTTTATTTCTCAGAGCACTTTTTAATCACTTTCTTGAAATGAAATCACTATAGGCACTTTTTAAAATAAAAATATCACTTTTCTTATAAATAAATTAACCTACGATTTAACCACACTATTGAATTGAGTGTATAACTACTTATGAATTTTCTTGAATTGTTTTAAAATGTTTTATGGTATAATATAATTGAATAATTTAAAGGAATTTTTAAGGATTTTAAAGATTTCAGAGTTTTTTGAATACAAAGAATTTTCAAGAGCTTCCAAAAGTATTTCCAACGATTTTATAGAATTTAAAAGATTTTAGGATATTTTAAAAAATCCCAAGGAAATTTCAATTGATTTCAATAATTTTAAAAGATTTCAAAGCATTTTAAAAATTGAAAGGTAATTTTTTTTAATTCCAAGAAACTTTTAAGACCTTTACAAAATTGAAAGTATTTTTAAACGATTTTAAAGAATATGGAACATCTTAGGGTAGTTTTAATATGTGTTCGTAATTTTGAAGGATTTTAAAAATTGTATGAAATTTCTAAGAATTCCATGAAATGTTCAAGAGCTTTAACAAGTTTCAAGGGATTTGGAAAGATTTCAAGATATTTGAAATATTTTAGTGTGTTTTAAGAGTTACCAAAAAATTCTTAATAGATTTTAAGAACTTGAAGAAATTCCAAAGAATTAGGTAGATTGTATTGTATTCTTAAAAACTCCAAGGAATTTCTAATATATTTTAATAATTTGGAGCGATTTCTTAGGATTTTAAAGATTTTAGGGTATTTTTGAAAATTCTAAGAAATCTTCAAGTACTGCCAAATATTTAAAGACATTTCTAAGATTTTTCAAGAATTTAACAAACTTTTAGGATATTTTTAAAAATTTCAAGGAATTTTTAATTTATTTCAAAAATTTCTACAGGTTTTCAAAACATTTTAAAGGATTTAAAATATCTTATAGTATTTATAATATATTTTAATAATTTGAAGGAATTATAAAGACTTTAGGGTATTATTTAAAATTCCAAGGATTCTTTAAGGACTTTAAAAAGTTTTAAGAGATTACAAAATATATCAAATAATTTGAAATATTTTAGTGTGTTTAAAAATATTTCAAGGAATTTGTTACATATTATAATAGTTCAAAGGAATTTCAAATAATTTAAAACATTTTAGTCTTTTTGTTTTTTATTTCTAAGGAATTTGTTGTATATTTTAACAATTTAAAGAGATTTTAAAGCACTTAAAAGATTTTAGGGCACTTTTAAAAATTCCAAGGAATCTTTTAGAGCTGTCAAATATTTCAAGGTATTTCCCAAGATTTTAAAGTAATTTAAAGATTTTAGGACATTTTTAAATATTCCGAGGAATTTTGAAAACTTTTAAAGAAATTCAAGAATTTTGAAAAGGTTTTAATGAATTTCAAATATCTTAGGATATTTTTAATATATTATTATAATGCAAAGAGAATTTAAAGATTTTAGGGTATTTTCAGAGATTCCAAGGGATCTTCTAGAGCTTTAATAAGTTTTAAGGGATTCGAATATATTTTTAAAAATTTGAAAAATTGTACTGTATTTTTAAAGATCTAAAGAAATTTTTCAATAGATTTGAATAACTTAAAGAGATACCAAAAGATTTGAAATATTCCATGGTAATTTCCAAAATTCCAAGGAATCTTTATAACCTATTTAAAAATATTAAGGAATTTCAAAATGTTTTAAAGAATTTGAAATTTTCTAGAGTAATTTTAATATATTTTATTATTTTCAAGAATTTTAGAGTATTTAAAAATATTTCAAGAAATTTTAAATATTTTTCAATAATATTTAGGGTATTTGGAAAGATTCCAATGAATTTTTGATTAATATGAATAATTTGAAGGGATTTCAAAAGGATTAAATTATTTAAGGGTATTTTAAAAGATTTCAATGCAATTTTCAAATATTCCATAGAATTTAAAAAAAATTAACGGATTTGATCAGATTGCCGAGGATTTCAATGACTTTAAGCGAATTAAAAAACTCTCTAGGTATTTCAATATATTTTTAGAGATTTTGGAAAATATCATTAGCTCCATGTCAGTTGACAGGATTTTAGACTTTTTGAATATATTTCAGAGAACTTATTTAATAAAATTTACAGCTTTTGTAGGATTTCAAAGGTATTTAATATTTCAAGGTATGTTCAAAATTTGTGAAGAACTTTAAAAATTTTAGGGAATTTTAAAAGATTCCAAGGAATTTGCAGTCGACTTTAATAACTTGAAGGGATTTTAAAAAATGTTATGATTTTAAGATATTTTTTAAAAAGTCCATGGATTTTTCAAAACCTTAAAAAATATTCCAAGTTTTTGAAAAGATTTTAAAGAATTTGAAATATCTCAAGGTATTTTAAATATATTCCGAGGAACTTTAAAGAGCTTCAAAAAATTGGAAATACATTTTAAAATATTGCAAAGCATTTAAAATATTTTAGGCCAGTTAAAAAAATTCCCAGTCATTTTAAAGAAATTAAAATGTTTTGAAGTATTTTCCAAGGATTTAAACGGCTTTAATTGGTTTAAAAAACTTATCGTGGTGTTTGTGTGAATTTCCTAGAATTGTAGAAGATATATATAACGACTTTATAGGATCTAAAAGACTTTAAGAGATGAAAGAGATGAAAGATTTTAAGAGATTTTACTGGATGATTTTTAAAATTGATAAATTTAAAAAGTAATGATTTTAAAAGGGTTAAAAGTACACAATGTACACTGCCATGCAAAAAGTTTTAGGCCACCTCTTTTCTTCATGATTGAATAAATTCTCTTAATTTTCATTATGCCAGAGCTTAAATAATGTCTCTTCAAAAGGTTGATTGTTTTCGCAATTATGTATAAAGTAAGCCCAGGGTGATAGTGTAAATTTCAATGTTTTCTTTAATTTTCAGTAACTTCCGAAATAGTCAACATTTTTCAATTTTTTTGGGCTCATTTTGAAGCTTTTTTCATCGTATTACAACAGCTTATGAGTATAAATCGTAAAAATTTTCTTTTTGAATTGCAAGAACTTGACGTTGTAACAAAAAAATACAAAAAATCGCAGTATTATTTTTGGTAACAAAAATATTTTTGTAAATTATATGAAACATATAATCAAGAAGTTTCTATATAATTTACTCAAAATATAAATTTATTTAACTTTTATTCTGATTTTCCTACAGATAAGATGTTTTCAAATTTTTCCAACTTTTTTATTACATCTCAAAGTTTTCGCAATTCAAAAATAAGTTTTTTTACTTCAAAATGAGCTCAAGAACATCGAAAAATGTTTATTATTTCGGAAGTTATTGAAAATTTAAAAAAAAATTTAATTCACACTATTTTTGCAATATCTACTTAAAAACTAGACAAATTGACTTTACCCTGGGCTTATTTTATACAGAATTTCGAAAGCAATCAACCGTGTAAAGAGAAATTTTTTTAGCTCTGGTATAATTAAAATTAAGAGAACTTATTTAGTCATAAAAAAGAGACGGCCCAAAAATTTTGCACGGCAGTGTATCTTATTAAACTTTTTAAGGATTTTTAATGTTTCTAGTTATTTCTAAAGATTTTAGGATATTTTCAAGGATTCCAAGGAATTAAACATTTATTTCCATATTTTTAAGGGATTTCAAAGAATTTCAAAGATTTTAGGGTCTTTTTAGAAATTCCAAAAATAGTTAAAAGCTTCAAAAAGGTTTAAGGGATTCAAAAGATTTAAAATACTTTAGTTTTTTTCAAATTTTAGTGAATTTTAAACTGCCGTACACATTTTCAAGGGAATTCAAATAATTTAAAATTATTTGAAATATTTCAGAGCATTTTAAAAGATTTCAAGGAATTTTAAAATTATTTCAATCATTTAAAGGAATTTCAACGAGTTTGAATTATTTGAGTGTATTTTAGAAGATAAAAATGCATTTTCAAGAGATAACAAACTTTCATAAGGAATTTCTAAAGATTTGAAAGATTCTAAGGAAATGGTAAAATTCTCTTGTTGTAAAAAATTCCCTAGAATTTGAAAAGTATATATATTTTTAAAGGTTTAAAGAGAGGTTCCAATATTTTTTGCAATTCATGTAAATTCATTTGGAATTCATCCTTAATTATTTTTTTTATCCTGAATTCTTTTTTTATTTTATTGTCTTGAATTTTCTACACAATTAAATGGATTTATTGTAGTTTTTGTTTAATCCATCTTGAAGTCTTTTGAATGCACCTTGAATTCTTAGGGATTTCATTGAATCGTTTTTAATTCCCTTGATTTTTTCTAAACTAATTTCAAACTTACTGAATTCAATGCATTTTT
>NC_046666.1:54317879-54325233 GCF_010883055.1 Belonocnema kinseyi
ATTTTTTTTGCCTTGAATTTTTATGGTTAGCATGGAATTCTTCTCAATTTCCAGGGCATTTTTAAATATATTTCCAATTGATTTGAATCCTTTCAGATTTAATTTCGTTTGAAGTCTTATTCTGAAATCTTCTGAATTCGTGAGAATTCATCTGGAATTTTTATGAATTTTATCGAATTCTTTTTAATTCTTTTTAACTTAAAAGAACATAAGTCACATTATTATCGCACATGAATCATTCTTAGTCACTTTTCGTCACCTTGTCACTTTTTTCCAGTAAATTATGCTATGGCAACTCTGAGAATAATAAATGATTAATTTCTCAATTTTAATTTAAAATTGTTTTTCTTTTTCATTCATAAGAGATTCTATATGAACGATGTTACAAGATTAGAATGTTGTTCTTTAAATAGTAATTGTTAGGAAAAATTAAAACTTGAGAAAGTTAAAAATATAGAATTCAACTTATATCAAGCTTTCAAATTTGATTTCTTTTTGGCTGTTTATTTTAAATTCCATGGTATTTATACTAATTCATATTCTAAATTCCAGCTATTTCTATTTAAAAAGTATATTTTCTTTGTTTTTTCGCGTGTAGGAAACGAGAAAAAAATGCCTCTGCCTGGGTTCGAACCAGAAACTGAAGTATCATCATCGTTAGCTTTAGGCGATATTGCCACCCAAAACTACAGTAAAATCTACCTCGTCTTCTGTTATTTTTCTGCAAATTGAAAAACTTTTTCCGGTGGAAAGTTTTGATTGCTTTCCCTTTGAGATGCAGAGATCAACCTACCGAAAATTAATGCTTGAAGCTACGTACTTGGATTTAAATTTTATCTCGTTTACATTAGAAATTACTCCTCTCCAAGAGAAAACTACAAGTGTTCCTTGTGAAATGTATTTGCAGACTGTACCTGGTACACGAATGCCTTTAATTACTCAATTAACCCATTCAGTTGTGCTTAACATGCCGAGAAGGAATGGTCCTTATCAATTCAACTGTAATTATACGAGAGCAGAGGTGAGGATTCCAAATGCAAATTTAACAAGTCTTTCCCTGTTTGCCAAACTGTTGCGAAATTAGAAAATATTAAAATTTTATACAAGCTTGAAAACAAACGTGCGCGCTAGGCGAGGGATTCTTCTCCTTTGGCTTACGTAATTTTTTAATTTAAATATTAAATTTAAATTTAGGATTTTCTGATTTATGATATTTCAAATGTTTGAGAAGATTCTTGTTTAAAATTTTGCAAGAATTATTCTTGGACTTTGTACTTTCTATCTTTTTTGTCTTTAATCTACAAAAAATTGCCTGAAGGAATATTTTTAATTCTTTTATAATGCAATTTTTTAGTGTTTTTTTTTTAAATTAAAACTTGCCAATTAATTTGAAGAAAACGATTCAAAATAAAATATATTAAGAAACTTTTTCTTATAATGTACGCTATTGACAATTTCTGAATAAATTAACATAACCCAAAATTGTTCAAAGATTCTAAGTTTGTATTCGTTTTTTGTTTTAAGATGCACATTTTCGATTTAAAATTACAACGCAACCTGAAATTTGTTTGAACCGTGAATCTTCTTTAAAATTAAATTATTTTTTAATCGAAATTTCAATATCCGACAAAAACTAATAATGAAATTCAAAATTATATTAGTTTTTACATTTTTTAAATTAAAACATAAACTATTAGATTTAAATCTGAAGAATTTTTTGTTTAAGAATAAAAACTTTGAATGTAAGACGCCAAAATAACCTAAAGTTGGTAATAAGTTGTAAATCTTCATTGAAATATAACTTTTTTATTAAAAATAAAAATTTATAATAAAGATTGCGAACTTAATCCAAACTCGTTAAAATTTTGTTAAAATCATATTAATTTTTTATTTGAAAAATGTCCATTTTTCACGTAAAATTTTAAATCTTTAAAAAAATCTGATTTCTTTGTTAAAAGTAAAATCTTAAACTCATGTATGCTTATTATGATTACTTTAACTTCTTCTTTTAAATTTAACCATTTAATTAATTTAATTAATTTAATTAATTTAATTAATTTAATTAATTTAATTAATTTAATTAATTTAACCATTTTTAGTAAAACATCATTTTTTAAACTGAACTATCGCATTTCTTTTAAACGGATCTTTTTTTAGTTGAAAATTAAACCATTGGCGTGAAAATTTACGCCTCTATTAAATTTTGTTTGTTCTGAGTTAATTTTTGACACTAGACGTTTAACTGTTCCATTTTTCGTGAAAACAAAATCTTGTTAAAAAATTAATTATTGCGTTAAAAATTTGCTTGTTTTTATTTTGGTTAAAAATTAATTTTTTTTTTTACTGAAAGTATAGCTATTCCATTTTTACTTTAAAATCTTTCTTCTTTAGTTGAAATTATTTTCTTTGTCTTTGTGGGCTGAAAATTAATCAAAGAATTTATTTTTTCAGTTAAAGATATATCTAACTTAAATGTAAATGTTCCATATTTAATTAAAAATTTATCTTTTTCAGTTGAAAATTCATTTAATTTGTTTAAAATTCCTTATTATTTTATTGAAACTTGAATTATTTTGTTAAAAATTTATATTTTATCGTTTAAAATTTGTAGAAAATTAGTTTTCTTGGCTTAAAATTTTACTATTTAGATGAAACTTAATTTAAAAAAATAATATTTACAGGTTTAAAACTCAACCGTTCTACAGAACATTTTTTTTTTATTTTGGCTTAAAACTTTAAAATTTTTTCGTTAAATTGAACTGTTTTTTATTGAAAATTAAAATATTGTTTTGCTGAAAATATCAACTATTACACTTTTTTTGGAGGATTCATTTTTCTAGTAAACATTTTTTCCGATTGGAGAAGGCAAATGAGTCAAAAACTCACAATTTATTTGTCAAGATGTGCAACGTTTCGTTGGCATGGGTTCGCCAACCTCATCAGGCTAATTTATTTTTAAAAATGTAGCTGTTTAATTTTTGCTTAAAAATTAATTTTTTTATTCCCAAATTTATTCATCTGATCAAAATTCGTCTTTTTGGGTATAAAACTGCACTATTTTTGTTCAAAAATTCATATTTTTTGGTTGATAATTTTAGTTTTTTTTTAAATTAGGTTTTTCGCTCAAAAATTCAATATATTAGTTAAAAAGTAACTTTATTCTTTATTCACTAAAAAATCTTTTTTGGCTAAAAATTTAGTTAATAATAAATTTGAAAAAAATATTTTTTTTTGGGTTTAAAACTCAACCATTCTATAGAAAAAAATTTTATTTTGGCTTAAAATTTTAAAATTTTTAATAAAACTTGGTTTTGATGGACTGAAAAATTTTTCTTGGTTGAAAACTCCTCTTATTTGTTTCAAAATTATTTAATTTTGGTTGAGAATAAAATTATTTTGTTGAAAACTCGTACTTTTTGGTTGAATTAAACTGCTCTTGCTGAAAAAATAAAATACATATGGGTCGAAATATCAACTGTAATTGCACGTTTTTTTGACAGTTCAATATTTTGTGAAAGAATTCATGTCTTTCGCTGCGAAGTTTTTTTTTTGAAATTAACAGTTTAAACTGAAAATTTAGTCATTCCATGTTTGGTTAAAATTTCTTTTTGATTTGAGAAGTCAATCATTTCTTTAAAAATGCATGTGTTCTGTTGCAAAACATTGCATTTCGAAATTAGGATTTTCTAGCTACCCCCTAAAACTTTACAAATCAATTTAAAAAATGTTATAATAAATAGTTTTAAAATGGTTGAAATAAGGGAAGATGAAAATCCAATCAAATTTGAAAGATGCTTCATTCCCAAACAATGAATGAGTAGAAAGCTGTAAAATTTATAAAAATGGGAATTAAAACTGTATTCGTATAAAACTTTTGCCTTGTCTTGACAAAAGAACAGCGTTCACAAAGTCGATATTATACCGAAAATTCCAGACATTGTAGACATTACGACAAATTGAATACACAAAGGCAGCTGTTACCTAGAATTCACGAGTACACGGTTGCACACGATATTGGGATGTTCTTTCCAACATTTCTGTAGCATCCCATTTCGAGAAATGCATCCTGGCAGAGAGAATCTCATTAAACCTTGATATGACTGTGACCAATCCTCTGTCTCTCTTCCACGCTTCTGTTTTTTTTCCTATCTTGTTTCCATTCACATCGTTTTATCCCTCTACCTCATATAATCTAGATTCTGTAGTCGACATTAAAAACAATATAAAATCTGAATATTGCTGTTGTTTCGTTGCTGAAAATTCCATGGAAATCTAACCAATGCGAAAAATTGTAGGAATGAAAATATCACTCTGTTGCAGAAACGTAATCGATTCTTTTTTAAATAAATTTGAATTTTTTAGTCTGGAAGGTGTGGTATTTATCAGCTTCTCTCACCTAAGCTTATAAATTAATGTGCAGAATTACTGAAAAGAAAAGCAAAAATCCATCGACCGCATTTGGATAACCACCATAAGATGTTCCTATTTTAATTTAAAAAAATATATAAATGTTCCTAAAAATGAAAAGAAAAAAATTTTTTTTTTGGACAAACATAAAAAAGAGGTACGAAAAATAAGAAGACAGCCAACCAAATATTTTTATTTAAAAAAAATTAACAACTGCAATCGTTTTTTGTTTGTTTTAAATTGGACCGTAAGACCGAAATAAGGGGATCAGGAAACTTTTTTTAAATTTCAAAATGAAATCGACGGTCGGAAAAAGAGGAAAAAAAAACTGGAGTCTTGATCCGAAAAGTTCGTTTAGATCTTTCATAACCAAACAAATACCCTTCATTCTCTTTTTTGTTTCTTCTTTTTCATTTTTATTATTATCAAATGATAATAAAAAAATATGTGTAAAAAATAATCACCAACGCTTTGGTACTCCTACAGCAGCCTTATCAAGCCAAAAACATTTTTTCGAGTGGGCAAGAACAGCAACGAAACCACGATGCTCTTTCCCTGACACCCAAGAATGTATTTTTTATTTTAATTAGAAAATAATAAAAATAAAAAAGATGAAAGAATTAAAAAAGGGAAGGAAGGAGATTTGATTGTTTGCCTTCTCATTTTTCTTTCCTCTTTCTTATGTTTGTGCAATAAAAATAAATTTTTTCTTTTAATTTTTATATAAGTGTTTACCTTTTTATATTCTCAGCAGAGAATTTATGAGATTTATGTAAAAATTGACTGATGGTTTTCGCGCTTCGCGCTCAATAATGCATTTACCTCGCGCTACGCGCGCGATCTTTGTATTTCTCCCACAATTGTCCACAGGCGAATATAATTTGGTGATTGTGAATTCTCTTTTGTTAACGCTCCTTCGGAGTTAGCGAACACATTCTCATCACATATCTCATGCTTCGCATTTAGTTTTGTCTTAAATGTGGACTTTTCTACACTACGTTCAATACTATTATATCAAATCTAAATTGTATTTATTTCTACGCCTCGGGCTGGTACTGCTTATTCAGACATTGAAAAATAATGTACAATTTTTATTTTTTATGATTACTTTCATATTTGCTCCTTATTTTGGATTCATTTTTATTCTCAGCTGCTATAAAAAATCTATCATTTCAATAAACTTATATTATTAAAATTCACAATATGCATTGGTATCGAAACATACGTATTTTCATTATCTTGTTTTTAAAATTAAAAAATTGCGCATCCTATAAAGAACAACTTTGCTATTAAACATTTTATTGTAACTTGTGTTGTTTTATTATAAATCTACCTTATTTATTTTTAATGATATTGTTTATGATTAAAATTAAAAATACACATTCTAGCGTAAAGTGGCTCGTAGAAGATTTGTAGATATAATTTAAGCGACAAAATTGTATCAGTCAAAACTTAAAATATTATTTTTAAATTTGTCGTTTATCCAAAAAGTCATTTTTTCATTTTTGATATATTAATATAACTAAAATGTATTACAAATTTATAGATGTTTTTTAGTTTACATTTTTGTTTCATTTATGCGTGTTCGTACCTTGCATTATTAATCCAAAAATTGGATTTTTTTATTTTCAATGTTATTTTTCACGATTAAAACGAAAACTAACCATTCTATCAATTTTTTTAAAGATTTATTAATACAAAATTAGTAGATCTTTCTTGGTTGAACAAATTTTGAATCTTAATTTTGTTCGTAGTCTGTGTTGTTTTTTTTTTAATTTTTATTTTTATATTGGTAATTTTGTTTTATACAAATAAAACAAAAACTACGCGTCTTATCAAAAAAATTTCAATTTTTGAAGAAAATTCAAAAAGTTGTTATGATAATCTTGTAGGGCATGCAAAAAGCAACATTTTTGTCCCTTTATTTTTTTTATATCGTGCCTTATTTGGCTTAAAATGTTCATTTTTGTGTGTTTTTTGGAATTTTGTAAATGCTGTAACTCTGGTAATTTTTTGTTTCATCAAAAAAAGTCATGGGGATAAATTGTTTGTATTTTTGAATACTATGAATAACGGTACAGAGAATTTCTTAATCTTGAAAAAAGTAGTCTCAAAAATATTCACAATGCGCTCACTTTTTGAATTTGTATCTATTATGGCTCGATAACGAACTTGACCTTCAGTTCTCGGCACAGATAGACAGACAGTCATACAGAATGACAGACACATTCGTGAAAACCTATTTTTCAGATTCAGAGGATCTCAAAACGTGGATATTTGACCAAAATTGTGGGGGGGGGGGTAAATTGTACAAACATCCAATACCTTCTCTGGTAAGAATCCATAAAGATAATTATTTTCCAAAAAAAGAAAAGAAAACAATTAATTTTTTTGTTTGCCAAAAATAAAAAAGGGAAAAGAAAAATGAGACGGCAACCAATAAATCCCCTTCCTTCAATTTTTTTCATTCCTTCCTCTTTTTAATTTTTATCATTATCAAATCACAATAAATAAACCATTTGTAAAAAATAATCTTCAACGTTTCGACACTCATACCGTACCCTTATCAAGGCAATACAATTTCGAGCAGGCAGGAACAGCATTGTGGTTTCGTTGCTGTTCCTGCCTATTCAAATTTTCTTTCCTTCATAAGGGTGCTGTAGGTGTGCCAAAACGTTGGTAATTATTTTTTACAAATATTTTTTTATGTTCATTTGATAATAATAAAAATAAAAAAGACGAAAGAAATAAAAAAAGAAAAGGCAGGGGGTTTGGATGGTTGCCTTTTAATTTTTCTTTCCTCATTTTTCTTTTTGTCAGAAAAAAAATAACCTTTTCTATTCTTTTTTAGGGAAATCTTTATGTTTTTTGAAATTCAAAAACCAAACAATAGTGTCTCTATATATTACATGTTTGATGAAAATTGCTCACAAAATGTACAAAATTG
>NC_046666.1:54325260-54328372 GCF_010883055.1 Belonocnema kinseyi
CCCCCCCCCCCCCCCGTTTTTGTCAAGTGGCCTCGTTTTTAGACCCTCTGAACCAAAAAAACAGGTGAGCGCATATTGAAAATTGTGGAGACCACTTTTTTTCGAGATTCAAAAATTATCTTTGCGGTTATTCGAAGCACTTAAAAATACGAACATGTTCTTTTAATGACCTATTTCAATAAAAATAAATTATCAGAGTTATAGTACTTGAAATATACACAAAAATAAAAATTTCAAGTTAAATAACGCGATATCTAAAAAAGTAAACACAAGAAAAATTGGCGGTCAAACTATGCAAGATGCGAAAAAAACTGAGAAGACTAAAATTATGTACCCAAAAAAGATCTGCGAATGTGTTATGAATTAAATTTGATAGTAGTTGTAATTTTGGTCTTATTCGTAAAAAACAGCATCAAAAATAAAAAATTAAAATCTTTGAACAAACGACCCAAGATATAAGACAAAAAAAAACGACCCAAGATATAAGACAAAAAAAACAATTACACAACAGTTGTTAACCGAAAAAGAAGCTACAAATTGTTTACTTATGATTTTTTGACAGAGTGCATAGTTTTTGTTTCAATCGCGAAAAATAACATTAAAAATGATACATTTAAATTTTTGGAAAAACGACGCAAAGTACAACAAAAAGTAATTGACAAAAGTTGTTATCCCAAAAAAAGATTAACACATTTTTTATTTATTATTTCTAGAAATAACGATTAAATTTTCTTTTAATCGCAAAAAATGAGATTAAAAGTAAAAAATTACATTTTTGGAAAAACGATACAAGAGACGAAAAAAAAAAATAAAAAAGCAAAAGTTGTTTGACCAAAAAATATCCACAAATTTGTTGTAAGCTCTTTTTATCAAAATGCGCTAAAAATGTTTAAAAATTAATTCTTTGGAAAAGCGATACAAGCTACAGTACTATTTTATTAAAAAAAAATTTTATCCCCAATTATATCTGCAAATTTGTTTAGAACCACTTTACGCTGAAAAGCGTAGTACTAGTTATAATTGTAAAGAATAGCATTGAAAATAAATAACTTAGATTTATGGGAAAATTACACAAGTAGAAATAAAATATTTAATAACAAAATTGTTTTTTTTATAGAATGCGCACTTTTTTAAATTATAAAAACAGGATAATGAAAATATGTATTTTTCTATACCAATGCATATTATGAATTTTAATTACATAAATTTTTGTGCAGAAATAATAAAAGAATAAAAATTAGTGCAAAATAAGCAGCAAATCTTAAAGAAATGATGAAGACTAAAATTCGTTCATTATTTTACAAGATCTAAATAAGCAGTAGATACAGCCCGTGTTACAGAAATAAGTATATAATAGTGTTGAACATAATATGGAAAAGTTCACATTTTGGACAAAATTGAGTGCGAAGCACGAGATACGCTATGCGAATGTGTTTGTTAAAACTGAAGGAAAAGAGAATTCAAAATCACCAAATTACATTTGTCGATGCTTTGACCTTTCATTTTTAAATATCTGTGAACAAATGTAGCTCTATGCTTCGATCTTACAACTTAACGCGTTTTTTATGTAGATTTTAAAAAGAAAATTTTATTCTTTTTATAAATTGAATTTACACGCTTTGACAAACATTGCGCCTTTTATTATTATTTTTAAATATGTTTCTACGGTATATTCTTGAAAACATTGGCCCTGAGGCCGTTCCTATATGCTTCGGAATAACAATTTAACACGTTTTTTATGCAGATCTGATGAGGGAAACCAGCTGTGTTTCCGATACGTAAATGATAATTTTTTAAATAAATATGGATTGCTTAGTCTGGAAAACATCGTATTTATCAGGTTCTCTTTCCTAAATTTATAAATTTTCGCAGAACCAGAAATAAAAGGAAAAGAAAACTATATTTATGAACCGAATTTACACACATTGGCTAATATTCGTTTCTTATTATTATTTTTAAATATTTTTCAGCGGAACATTCATGAAAACTTTGGTAGTCGATTATTTGTTAAATAAATTGGGATTATTAGTCTGGGAGATGTCGTATTTATGAGGTTCTTTTACCCGAATCGATCGGAATTTACGAATTTCCGAATTTACCCAATGAAACTCCCTGATTTTTCCTCAAATTCCATCAGCTATAAATAATTAAAAATTGAAAGGACCACTATACATTTTATATTTGAACTTCTGAAGAATAATATATTTTGAATATTAAATATTATATTAATTATTAATTTATTTATATTTAATGTAATAATTAAAATTTATTTATATAAATACATTTATTTCAATAATTAATTTTAAGTAAATTAATTTGTTATAAAAAGTTTAACTGCTATGGCTGGACCTTTTTATTTATAACTAAAAATTTCTTTTATAATTATCAAAAGAAATATCATTAATTATAATATACTATCCACCCCTCCCTTTTCTTACTTCTCCCTTGTCTAATTTCCCTCTCAATTTCCCTATATGCATTCACCACGCATCCCATCCCTGCACTTTCTCACCCCCTCCACTTCTCTTTCTTCGCCCTCCAATACATCCCAACCCCTAACATTCTTCACATCCATCAGTTCTTCTACTTTTTACCCTCCTCACTTTCCTTAGTTCTTCTTGATCTACTTCTCCTCCCCTTCCATCACTTCCCTCACTTCTCCAACCTCTACTTGCCCACCTTCAGTTTCTCACCCCCTCCACTTCTCTCACTTACCTCCTCTGCATCTCAGCGCCTCACTTTCTCTGTATCTTTTACTTCTCCTACTTTTTACTGACTCAATTTCCTTACTTCATCTTTCTTTGCTTCTCCACCCCTTAAATTCCTTACTTACACTCACTTCTCGTACTTCTATACCTCTCACAACTCACACTTCCAATCTTATCACTTCCCTCACTTCTCCATCCTGTACTTCCCCTAATTCCACTCCCATACTTCTTTCACTTCTCCCCTCCCTTCCATTAATTCTCCCTGATCTACTTACCTGTCCTTAATTCCCCTACTTTCATTCCCCACGCAACCCACCCTTATTTTCTTTCCCCCTTCACTTCTCTTACATACCTCGTCTACATCTCAATCACTCACATTCTTCACATCCCTTACTTCACCTACT
>NC_046666.1:54328472-54343059 GCF_010883055.1 Belonocnema kinseyi
ACTTCCAATCTCATCACTTCCCTCATTTCTCCATCCTCTACTTCTCCTAATCCCACTCCCATACTTTTCCTACTTCTCCCCTCCCCTCCCTTCCCTTACTTCTCCCTTGTCCATATTGGATGCATTTATAAGAATAATATTAATCGAAATAAAGCGTAAAAATGAATGAAAAAAATTCTCTTCACTTGGAAATTTTTTTCTACCTAAAATTTGTTTATAAATAAATATTCTTTAATGGCTAATACCAGTAAAAGTGTTTTTTTTCTGATGTTGTTAGATAACGCGTTTCCACATGATAATGTTTATTTAAAAGAAACATGTAGAAATCAGAAGAAATACATAACCTCCAAAGACAATATGTATTTCTAGTTTAATGTTTTTTTTTTCGGAAAAAACTTGCAGTCGATTAAACATTATTGGATAACATTTTAGAAAATTTTACAATCGCAGGTAAATATCCTAGATTATATTAAAATATAATTAGTTACATTTTCAAGCAATAATTAGAGACAAGCATGTGCCACTTATGGGTAAACTTTAACCCATAAGTTACACATGTCCGTGCCATCTATTGTGCTGTACACTGGCGACACTTGCATCTACCAAGAGAAGAATAAGAATTAAATTAACGCGATTAGATTAGTTTAGATTAGATAAAAACAAACTTCAAATTTTCAGGGAATTTTTCAAGAATTGGAGTAGACACCCTGAACAGGTAGTAAATAAGATTATTGGATATATAATTAATTTAAACTTAATTTTATGTTAAATGTGTAAAAAAGTTATTATTGCACTAAATACTAAGTTGTATAATTTGTTGTGTTTCAGGTACGCCTTACTCATACACTGGATTATTTTCTATTTCAAAATAGAATTTGATGTTCGTATTGGTATGTAAAAGATGATATTGGACAATTTTAAGCCCTTGAAATCAACAGTTTCTTATTTCCACTGACTTTTTAAAATTTAATTATTAGATAAAAAATCAGAATTCTTAATGATTTTTCTTCAGATTTTATCATAAAATTATGTGAGAATGCATTTTCATTTGTAAAATAAACTTAAAAGTGCTATTATTATACTTAATTATATCAAACTTCTTTTTAATATTTTCACTAATGTCAAGAAAAGAAATTTTATTCAAAATATTAATATGTTAGATATTCATTGAATTCCTAAGCATGGAAATAAAATTAAAAAATAAATAAAAATGGTTCGATTTACTATTTAAATTCACGGACTTTAGGGAAAAATGTAAGAAATGATTTTTTATATGTTTAGTACTACTAATTTATTTGAATAATAATTAGTATGTTCAAGAATATTCTGTAATCTCAAGTAATTAAAACTTTTTTTGAAGTTTTCTAATTTTGAGGTCTGATAAAATATGTTGCAAAAACAATCAATTGTATTTTTGCAACCCACTTGGAGGTCTAGATCATATTAAAAATCGTAACATTATGATATTCTGCACACCTATTCTAAATGAATTTCAAACAAAAAATTAACATTAACCTCAACGTTTTTTAAAACAATTTTTGACAATTTTTCAGATTTTCAACCATTGTAGAGGTGCGATACTTGATAATTAAAGATTTGCAGCCTTTTTAGTAGGACGGTAAATACTTTTGTCTTTAAAAATGTTGTGAAAAAATATACAGTTGAGTCATATACGAATCGAAAAAATTGAAAAAGTTTTAAAATTGGTTTTAAAATTGGTTTTAAAATCTTTTAAATAATTTCCTGCATCTGATAATAATTTGCAAACGCATAGATATTACGGAACTTTGTAAAATTAACAAAAAGTGTGATGCTATGTTTTTTATACTTAACAACATTTTAAAAGTTTAACAAATAGGAAAAAATATTTCAAGCATTTTTCCTTATTTAGCTGTAAATTTATAACCCCATACATAGCAGGAAACCTTGTCAAATTTACAGAAATTATCATTGTCATGTTGTTATACGTAAAAAATTTAAGAAATTTTTTAATTGGACAAAATATTTGGAACATTTCTATTCACATAACTATAAATTTGTGTGGTTTGACGAAAAATTTGAAATTTTGATATTTTAATAACATTTTCGATGCATATTTAAGAGTGGCGGTTCAAATGGGAATAACTAACAAAGTCGCAATTATACAGGAGGAAAAAAAAATTTTGTAAAATCTAAATTACAATTAATAGAAAAAAAATGTTTTGCGGAATTGCGATCAAACTAGTTAGATTGGAAAAGTTATCTAGTTTATAGGAAATTGAGAGTGAAAGGCAGACTATGTGCCACTTACCCAATTCGTACCATCCCATTATGTTTTCATAATGACTTAAGTCAACACGAAATGAGATATCAAATTAAGTAATTAAGAAATTAGATGATGTTTTAAATTAATTTAATTTAATTTTTATTTATTTATTTTATTTGTAATAATAATTCAATAATAATTTTTAACATTTAATTTAATTTAATATGTTTTAATATTTTAAATAATGTTTTGTTGAATATACATGAAAATTTGGTTGAATCAAAACAAATTTCGATGAATTCAACAAAATATTTGATTGACAAATATTTGATATTTTATTAAAGAAAATATTAAGTACTTGGTTAATTTAATTTTCCTCACAACGAATGTTACAAACTTCTCCCGGTTTTTTTGATTCACCTTAAATAATGATTTTGAAAATTGCTAAAAAATGTATATTTTTTTAGGTTTGAAGTTTTTTACAACTAAGTTTATGTTGACTTTCACTATTTGACAGCGCTAAATTTAAACGTAAATTATTTGTTTAATTAATTTAATTTTCAAAAATGTACAAAATTCTAAATTTACTGAATAAAGTGTTTAATGAAGAAGTTGTGTAATTCGACATCTTCAAAGTTAAAAAATGCTGACATGAGTTCTCAAGTTTTTAAACAAAAATTAAACATTTGTGGTAAGTCATGATTCTCAAAACAAATTATTTAAATTTAAGTAATGCAAAAAACATGTTATATTTTTCTTATCCTTGAACTTTGAAAGGAAAATTTTGAGAAAAATAAAATAATTTAATACATTTATGTGACAAATGAGTACAAACAAACGTGATATATACACTAAAAATGTATTTTTTACGTTTTTTTTAATTTTTAAAAAAGTATTAAAAGTACGGTCTAGGATTGTTGCAACTATTTCGTTGAAAATTCATGTCTTTCAATAAAAATTGGTCTTTATTCGTAGGAAAATATTGTTCTTGGTTCGAAAGTTAAATATTTGGTCCAAAGTTAAACTAATTTGTTGAGAATTCATTTTTTTAAATTGAAGATTCATCACCTTAGTTAAAAATTCATTTCTTTGGTTGAAAATTTACTTTTTTAGCTAAAAATTTCACTATTCATCTAGTATAATACTAATCCTCTTAAATAGCAATTTAACTATGGGAATGGGAATTGATGCATTTTGTTGAAAAATTGTCTTTTTGGTAGAAAGTAATTCTTTTTGTTAAAAATGCGACTGTCTAAATGAAAATTAATCTGTTTTAGTTGAGAATTCAAGTATTAAAACAATTTTTTTATTTAAACTTTTTTTATTTAAATTCGAAATCTGCTTTAATGTAAATATCAAATATTATATTATTCATTCAAAATTAATCTTTATTGAAATAAAAATTCTACTTCTTGGTTGAAAATTCATGGCTTTTGTTGAAGGTTCGTATCTTGCGGTAAAAAGTTTATTTTCTTCGTCAAAAATTCAATTGTGTTGTTGAAAGCACATCTTTTTGGCTTGGAAATTCAAAATTTTGGATAAAATACTTTTTTGAATATTTACTTAATTAGGTTAAAAATTGAACTCCTTAATTAAAAGTTTAATAAATTTATTATTTATTATTTTACATAAATTTTATATTTATTATAATTCAATAGTAATTCAACTAAAAAAGTTAAATTAATTAATATTTGTTGGTAAGAAAAAAATTTGTAAAAAATTTAATTATTTTGTGGCAAATGTATTTAATTTGTTTCTAAGTTTGTATATAAATAAATATAAAAAAAAATTTCCGTAATATATACTGGGTTCTTTATCTTATATTATTGTAAGCGAGAGTTGCAATATGAGCACTTCAAGCCACCAATCAGTTTTCACTGGCAAAAGTGTTTGTAATTGCAAATGAATTCTATTCCGGGAATATTCTTGAAAACGAACGCCACTCCGAAATAATTCGCTAAACAATGAAGAATATGTAGACGGAGCCTCCTTTGAATAGTTAAAATATACACTGAACCTTTTTAGTTTGATTTTTGCTGGATAGAAATTCAATGTTTTATTTATAAAAAATTAACTTTTTTGTTGAAACTTACATTTTTAGGTTGCAAATTCAAATTATTTTTTCGAAAATTCCAATTTTCGACTCGACAAATATACAATTTGGTAGAGAAGCGATATTTTTAGCTGAATATTTAAGCATTTGGTTGAAAATTCGTGTATCTTCTTTAAAATTTGTATCGATTGGTAGAAAACTAAACTTCTTGATTCTAAATTTACCTATTTGGCCGAGAGTTGAACTAATTTGTTGAATATTTTTTTAGTTGAAGATTCATTTTAGTTAAAAATTTAGTTCATTGGTAAAAATGTAATTTTTAAAATGAAAATTCAACTATTCCTTTTTTTTAAAAAAGCACATTTTTTAATTAAACATTTTACTATTTGGTCGTAAATTTATGTATTTTGTTTAAAATTCCTATTTTTGGGCGGAAATTAATCCTTTCGGTTGAAGATTTAACTATTTGGTTAGGATTTGTTTATTTTGTAAAAAATTTATCTTTTTAGGTAGATAATTCATTTTTTTCTAAAAATACAACCCATTGGTTAAACATTAGTCTATATTAGCTGAGAACAAAAATAGTTTGATGAAAATCCATATTCTTTATTAAATTCAACTGTTTTTTATTTAATTTTGAAATGGTTTGAGGTAAAACTATTAAATATTATATTTTTCGTTAAAATTCAGCTTTTTAGGTTGAAAATGTATTTCCATAGGTGAAAGATTCGCTATTTTCTTCAATAATCGCCTTTTTGGTTGTCGACTCATAATTATAGTTGCAAATTCATATTTTCGGATCGAAACTTTAGTTTTTTCTAGAAAATTTGTCTTGTCGGGGAAAAATTCATTTTTTTATTTAAAATTCAACAATTTGTTTGAAGAATCGTATTTTTAGGTAGAAAATTTATGTTCTTGTTTGAGAATTCAACTATTTTCTTAAAAATTTATGTATTTTGTTGATATATTTTCTTTTTGGTAGAAAATAATCTTCTTGGTTCCTCTTTCTCTCTTCTTTTTGGTAAAAAATTAATATTTTTTAGTAAAAAATTCAACTATTTGGCCGAAACTTTATTCATTAAAGAAAATTCACCTTCTTGGTTGAAAATTCAACCACTTGCTTAAAAATGTAATATATTTCATTAATAATTCGTCTTTTTAGCGGAAAATAATTCTTATTGGTTGAGATTTAATTTTTTTAGTAGAAAATTTAGTCTTCTTGGTTTAAAATTCAATTATGTGATCAAAAAATTGTATTTTGTTATAGATTCGTATTTTTATAGTCAATTTATCGTTTTGATTTAAAATTATACGATTCGGGTTGAAAAACTTTTGTATTCGCCTGTTTAGTAGAAAATTAATTTTCTTGGTTGAAAATTGAATTATTTGGTTAAAAATTCATGTATTTCGTTGAGGGCTCATATTTTGTGGTAAAAATTTTATCTTCTGGGTTGAACATTCAAGTGTTTTGTTGAAACCACATCTTTTTTACTTGAGAATTAAACATTTGTGATCAAACTCTTCGTTGGATGTTTATTTTATAGGGTTAAAAATGTAACTCCTTGGTTGAAGTTCAACTGCTCTTTTAAAAATTAATTTCGTTGTGGTTGTAAACTCACTATTTTAGTTGAAAATTCATATTTTCGGATCGAAAATTCAGCTGTTTTCTATAAAATAATTATTTTTGGCTTGAAAATTAAATAATTTGGTGAAAAAGTCAATTATTTTGTTGAAAATTTATGTAATTTGTTGAATATTTGTATTTTTGAAAAAATTCTAATTTCCTTGATTAAAAATTCAGCTTTATATTTTATATTTTGTTGAGATTTCGATCTTTTTGTTACAAAATTAATCCTCTTGTTCGAAAATTCATCTTTTTGGTTCAAAATTTAAATATGTTGTTGGAAATCCGTATCTTTTGGCAGAAAATTTATCTCCTTGGTTAAAAATTCAAATATTTGTTTAAACATGAATGTATTTTGGTAACAATTCGTCTTTTCAATAGAAAATCAATCGCAAATTTAAACATTTCAGATGATATTTTTTTCCTTCATTGACTAATAGACCTTTCTTGGTTGAAAATTCAATTTTTTGTTGAAAATTCCTCTTTTCTATTAAAAGTTTCATCGGTTTGAGTTAAAAATGCAACTGTTTGGTGAAGAATAAATCTATTTTGGTTTCAGGCCGGAACTATTTTGTTGAAAATTCTTGTTTCAGGTTTCAATACAATTTGGTTAAAAAATCAACTGTTTTGTTGAAAATTCGTCTTTTTTTGGTTTGAAAATTCATCTCTTTTTGTAGAAATTTCATATCCTTGGTTGAAAATTATTCTGATTCGGATGAAAATTATTATTTTTTTTTATGAAATTTAACATTTTCAGGTGGAATATTCAATCGTTTTGTAAATCTTCTTGGTTTCAAAATCATATATTTGGTTGAAAGTTTTTTATTTTGTAGAAGATTTGTATTTCTTATAGTCAATTTATCGTCTTGGTTAAAAATTTTACGATTTGTGTTAAAAAAAAGACTTATGTATTAATCTTGCTGGTTGAAAATTGAACCATTTGGTTAAAAATGTATGTCTTTAGTTGAAGGCTCGTATTTTGTGGTAGAAAGTTTATCTTCTGGGTTGAAAATTCAACATTTTGAAACAAATTCTTTGTTGAATATGTATTTTATTAGGTTCATAATTCAACTTCTTGGTTGAAAGTTTTACTAATCTCTTTAAAATTAATTTTGTTGTTGTTGTAAATTCATTATTTTAGTTTAAAATTCATATTTTCGGGTAAAAAATTCAGCTATTTAGTTAAAAGTGTTTGTATTATAATTCAATAATAATTCAATAAATTATTAATTATTGGTAAAAAATTCGGAAAAAATTCAATTATTTTGTATAAAATGTATGTAATTTGTCTATAAGTTTGTATATAAATAAATATTTTTAAAAAACTTTACATAATATATATTCGAGGAATATTTTTGGGAACGAACTCCCGCCCTGAAATAATTCGCTATACAATATAGAATGTATGAAAGGAGCTCGCTTTGAACGAGTAATATGCAAACTGTACCTTTTTGGTTTGATCTATCTCTTTTTGTAGATATTTAATCTTTTTTGGTTGAAAATTAATTTTTTTTTTGGTCGGAAACTAACTTTTTTTATTGAAAACTTACATTTTTGGATTGAAAATTCAACTGTTTTTTAAACAATTCGTATTTTATGCTCGAAAATTGAACAATTTGATAGAGAATTGATATTTTCAGCAGAATATTTAAATATTTGGTGGAAAATTTATGTATTTTCTTTAAAATTTCTCTTCATTTGTGGAACACTAACCTGCTTGGTTAAAAATTGAACTATTTGGTCAACACTTGAAATAATTTGTAAAAAATTCATTTTTTTACTTCAATATTCATCATTTATCATTCAATTTTATTGGCTTAAAATTAATTTTTTTTAAATGAAAACTTTACTATTCCATTTTCTTTTATATGTATCTTATTCAATTGAACATTTAACTATTTGGTTAAAAATTCATGTATGCTACATATGAAAAGTTTTGTTCACAACAATTTCTTTAAGAAAATTAATTCTCTTAGTTGAAGATTTAACTATTTCGTTGAAAATTAATCTATTTTAGATAATGGATTAAAGTAGTCTGATAAAAACCCTTCTTCTCTTTAATTGAATTCTACTGTTTTTCATGCAAACTTGGAATCTTTTGTGGTTGAAATAAAAAATATTACGTTTTTCGTTAAAAATGTATGTTTTTAGATTGTCGAGTCACAATTTTAGTTGAGACTTCATATTTTCGGCTCGTAAATTTAATTCTTTCCTAGAAAATTAATCTTTTTGGCTTCAAAATTTGGTAAAAAATCAATTATTTTGTTGAAAATTTATGTAGTTTATTAAAAATTCGCCCTTTCTTAGAAAATTGATCTCCTTGATTTAATGTTCAACTATTTAGTTAAGAATATTTAAGGTTTGTCGAGAATTCTTCTTTTGTTACAAAAATCATCTTTTTGGTTGAGGATTAACTATTTGGTTTAAAATTCGTAGTTTTTAGTATAAGATTTAGCTTTTAGTTTTAAACTTCAACTATTTGCTTAAGAAAATTATTTATTTTTTCGATAATTCATCTTTTTGTTGGAAAATTAATCTTCTCAGTTAAAAGTTCAACTATTTGGTTGGAAATTAATTTATTAGATTGAAAATTCGTCTTTTTGACAGAAAATTTATCTTCTATGTTGGAAAATTCAACTAAATGTGTAAAAATGTATATATTTCGTTAATAATGCGTCTTTTTGGTAGAAAATTTTTCGTATTGGTTGAGAATTAATCTTTTCAGTAGAAAATTTAGTCTTCTTGGTTTAAAATTCAACTATTTGGTCAAAAAATTGTATTTTGTTATAGATTCGTATTTTTTGTAGTAAATTTATTACTCCTTTTTTGTGGTAAAAAATTAATTTTCTTGATTGAAAATTTAAGTGTTTTATTGAAATCGCATCTTTTAGACTTGAAACTTAAACATTTTTGATCAAATTCTTTGTTGAATATTTATTTTATAGGATTAAAAATGTAACTCCTTGATTGAAAATTGAACTGCTCTCTTAAAAATTAATTTTTCTTGTTGTAGACTTATAATTTTATAATAAAATTCAATTATTTTCTAGAAAATTAATCTTTTTGACTTTAAAATTAAATAATTTCGTAAAAAGAAATTATTTTGATAAATTGTACGTAATTTATTAAATATTCGTATTTTTGAGAAAAAAACATAATTTTCCTGCATAAAATTCAGCTATTTAGTTAAAAGTCTTTTTATTATAATTCAATAATAATTCAATAATAATTTAACAAGCAATAAATTAATCAATGATTATTTGCTAGTAAGAAAAATTTTGAAGAAAATGCAATGATTTTGTGGAAAATGTGTATAATTTGTCTATAAGTTTGTATGTGAATAAATATAAAAAAACTTTGCGTAATATATGGAGGGTTTCTTATCTTAAATTTTCCAACTTCAGAATAAACCTATAAATATTTTATTGTGAGCAAGAGTTCCACTGTGAGTACTTTAAGAAACCAATCAGTGTTCACTTGCAACAGTGTTGGTAATTGCAAATGAATTCTATTCGCGGAGTATTCTTGGGAACGAACTCCACCCTGAAATAATTGGCTATACATTGTTGAACGTATAGAATGAGCTCTCTTTGAACGATTGAAATACACTCTGAACCATATCATGAAGTGGATCTTATTGCGCAATATATTGAGAGAATAATTTTCTAAGGAAGAGTGTTCTTACAATTCAGATTGCACGCGAAGTAAAAGCAGATTTCACGTGATATATAATTATGTTTATTTGCTTTTGACTACCCACTTTTTTTCCTCTCAACCTTCGTGTATCTAAAGTGAAATCTTAAAAATGGATTTATGTTATCTAACGAGCTTTAGTCATTAAAAAAATTTTTTCCTTCTAAAAAAGAAACATGCGCGCTACGTGCCAGTTTATTATTTTTTTGCCAAAATAAAAATGTTGGATAACTATTTATTTTCTTGGTCTATTTGTTTATTGATTTTAAAGATTTTAAAAGTGTAATTTTCCTAAAAATCTTAAGGTAATTCAAAAATATTTTTGAAATTTTGAGATTAGGTCAAATACAAATTTCAACAAAAAAGTTAATCTTTATTCAAATATTTGAATTTTGAAATAAACAAGATGAATTCTTAAGAAAAAATGTAATGTTTGATATTTTACCCCAAATAGATTTTTATTTTGAATATGGAGCGGTTAATTTCACCCAAAAAGACAATTATTAAATAAAATAGTGGAATCCACACAAAAAATTAATTTCCAAGCAGTTTTATTTTTAAACAAGAAAAGTTAAATATTTTATAAAAGAGACGAGTTTGCTACAAAAAAGTTTAATTATTCATGAAAAAATATAAATTTTCTATAAAAATGTTAATTTTCAACCAAATAACTGAATTTTCAAACAAATAAAAGATTTTTTCCAAGAAGATTGCTTTTGTACCAAAAAAGACAAATTTTCAACTAAAATGATGAATCTTAAAAATGTAAAATTTTTAACGAAGTAGCTCAACTTTTAACCAAGAGTTTTATTTTCAACCAAAAAAATAAATGTCCATAATTTTCTACCACAAACAGATAAATTTTTTACAAAATAGTTGAAGCCTCGACCAAAGAAGATATTAATTTAAAACCAAACATTTGCAATATTAATTTAAAATAAAAAGGAATTTCTACACAAAGACATAAATTTTCTAGCCAAATGACTGAATTTCTAATACAATTTTTGAAATTGCAACCAGAAAATATTTTTCATTTCATAAAAAAAAATCGGCAAATTAAAATTTGAAAGGAAAAAAAACAATTTTTTAATACAAAATAAAATTTTTTGTTGATTATTTCTTTCTTTTATTTTCTTTTTTTATTTTCTTTTTTTATTTTCTTTAAGGTTATATAAGTCTAAAAGTCCTAGATTTCTCAATAAGATTTAAAAAGTTTTAAAATAATTTTAGATACGTGTGGAAAAGTGTGAAAAAATTCAAAAAAATTTTATTTGACACGATTTAACCAGAGTTTAGGAAAAATTTTAGTTCAGAAATCTTTCAAATTTTATAACATTTTTAACCTCTATAAAGTATACAAAATTCCAAAATATATTTCAAACTGACTCGAATTATTCCTAGAATTCATTAAAAAAATTTTTGGATTTGTTTTTGACCATTTTTTAACTTATTTGTAATTTTCGATAATCTTTTTAAATATTCTCTTTAATTTATTTTTTTAAATAAGAAATCGCTTTAAATAATCCCAGGAATCAGAAAAATATTCTTTATGAGGTTCAAAACTTTTAAAAATTTATTATCACCATTAAGCCATTTCCCTTTCGGGGTAGGCGTGACTCACTCGGTAGGGGAAAGGAATAGTGTGTGGAAATTATAGAGATTTTTCAGATTGATCTAGAATTCGCGTGCTATTTAAGTAAATAACACGTTCGTTCCGCAACACTGCTCCGACCCAGGTTGCTGATCAATCTCTCTAGCAATCACCCCAAGCGAAGAACCCCACGAAGTAATTATGTAAGGTTCCCCACTTGGGTCCATAAGTAGCCAAGGTCTTTGTTTCAGGCGTCATTCACTCTACTGACACCCTTTTTAGTAACTATTTGCCGCCATACTTTTCTGTCCTGGCATAATTCTCTAGCTTGTTTTATGTCCATGCATTTTTTCATGCAGGCTCTCGTGTTTCTGTGACTTCTTATGTCTCTTCTAAATAACTTTCAAAATCTACATCTTGCTTTAAGTTTTTAAAGAATTTTTAAATTACTTTGACAATTTTTTAAAAATTTCTGAACATATTTTTAAATTATTTGAAGTTATCCTAAAATTTAAAAAAAAATCCTAAAAAATTGAAAAACTGCTTTCGAGTCTTCCAGCTCCCTTTTAAATAATTGTTTAACAATTTTGTAATGTTCTTAAATATTTTAAAATATTTCCCTTAAATAATATTTAAAAAAACAAAATAATTAAAACTTTTCGTCGAATATAAAGAAAAAACTTAATTATCCTAAATCCATCAAAACTCTTAAAATGATCCAAAATTTATTTCAAAATCTTCAGAAGTCTACATTTTAACTAATAAATATAAATTTGTAACCAAATAGTTGAATTCTCAATAAAAAGAGATTAATTTTCAATAAAGAAGTTGAATCTTCAATCAAAGGAGATAAATTTCCTGCGAGAAATGTCATGGATGATCTCTCGATTAAAAAATATTTTATTTATAATGAAAAACAGCTGAATTCGTCCTAAAAGATGAATTTTCAATAAAACAGTTTAATTCAATTCAAAAAGTTGTGTTTTGAATAAAAAAAAGATGAAATTTCTAAATTTTCAAACCAAAAAGACAATCAAGGACAATATTTTTGATAAAAAGATTTTTCATTCAAATAGTCAATTCTCTCTAACCAAATTTTCACATGAGCTACTTTTTTTTAATTGTTAATCTTCTTTTAAATCTGTACCGATTTACGGTGAAAAATGCGAGCACAACCTAAAATTGTTCAAAAATTTTTTATCTTCTATGAAATCCAAAATAGATTTTCTAGATATATCATTAACCACTTTTTTAGATAGGATGATACAGTTTAAAAAATTCAGTTTTAGGGTTTCGTACTTTTTTTCAGGAGGGAAAATCAGGAAAATGAAATTAGGGGAAATTAGGCTGACGGAGTAGAAGGAGTGACTGAAAGGAGAGGGAAGAGGAGGGGAATAGAGAGTTGTGGAGGGGAATCAAGGAAAATGAGGTGAAGGAAAGTGAACATAAATAAGTGGAGAGGAAGTTGGCGAAACTTAGAAAGGGAAAGGTAGCGGAATTGAAGGAAAATGAGAGTAAGGGAAGGAGATGACATAAAGGGAAAATTAAGGAGTGTAAGAGAAGGAAGTTAGAGGAAGTAGGGGATGGAAAGTTTTAGTTGGGAAAGGGAAGTAGGGAGAAGGGATCATTAGCTGGGTAAATTTTGAGTGGGGGAGAACAGAAGGAAGAAGAAGAGGAAGAAGTTGGGAAGGGAGGAGTTGTGAAGGGTAGACAGGAGTGGGAAAGTAGAGGAGTAATAGAGCAGATGAGTAGTAGATTAAAGGGGAATGTAAAGGAATTAGGGGCAGGAAAGTAAGGGAGGGGAGTTACAAATGACTTAATTATCGTGTTAACAGGCTACGAACTCCTTTTTTGTACCTCGACTACTTAAACTAATTTTTTTTTTTTAATGTAACAACGTTTTACTAATTTATAAACTCCATTTTATTGTTTGTGTCAAATTCAAATAAAAACTTATTAGAAAAAACTTCAGGAGACATTTTCGTATAAGATTCGCGATGTGCGTAACATGAAAAATAAACGACAAACAAGAAGAAACGAAAAAAAAAAACTTGAGATGAGAAAATGTTTGGGAAATTCCGAATGAGGATTCAACTTTTACGTAGAGGGTTGTCAGTCGCAGCAAAAAGATTCGGAGCCTTTGTGAAAGACGCGCAGTGGGAGTTGAATGAAGATGCTGCAAAAAAGTCTGTGGATTCTTCCCCGAAGGCTTAGGTAAACTCAGAAGGGAAACGAGCTTTAAATGTTTGTGGGAATCGTTTCTTTTCCTTAAAAATTAAACTAGAAAAAAACTCCACCCAAGCCGACTTAAAAATCTTTGGCATTATGAACTTGTCGAAGAAAATTAATAATAATCGGGTAGTTCGATATCTCAGATTTACTCAGCATATAGCTAAAACATATTAGAATAAATTACAAAAGTTATTATTTTATTTTATCCGTCGAAAAACAAACTCCTCTCTATATAAAATTACTTTGGATTACCTAGGATTACTTTGGATTCCATCAAATTATCCTGGCCTAAACTAGACTCATTCGAATTTTCGACCAAAAAAGATTACTTTGTAATAGAATTATTCAATTTTCACTAAAATATATAAACTTTTCACCAAATGGTTCCAAATATTTAACCAAAAAAAATGAATTCTTGACCAAGAAGATTCATTTTCTGTCTTAAAAGGCAACTTTTCGATAAATTTCAAACATCGTTAATAGAGTAGTTAAATTTTTCCCTAAAAAATGTTTCCACCAAATAGTTCAATTTTCATCTTAACAAGATAGATTATTCACAAAAGATAGAATGGTGAAATTTGTAGTTCAAAAATTAATCTTCAAGTAAAAAAGAAAGATTTTTCAAGAAAATAGTGTTTAACCAAGCTATGGAGTTTTACGCAATTGAACACATTTTTTACTAAAAGAGATGAATTCTCAAAGAAAATTGATTAATTAATATTTTAATAAAAAAAGTCAAATTTTAATGTGAAAAGAGGTGAATTCAAACAAAAGGACGAATTTTCAACAAAGCAGTTGATTTTTCAATCAAAAAGGATACTTTTTAACAAAATTGTTTAATTGCCAACGACTTAGAATAATTCCCAATTAAATAGTTCAATTTTAAACCAAAAACGGGAAGATTAATTTTTAGAATTTTTTTTTAATTTAGAAGATTAATTTTTTACCAAAAAAAACGAATTTCCAACAAAGTGCATAAACTTCAATGAAAAGAGATACGTACGAGCAAAAATAGAATGATCTCATTTTTAATTTATAAAATCAGTTTAAAAAAATGTTTGTTAGGGGCCATCCATATACTACGTGGACACTTTAGCGGGCAAGGGCAAAATTTCACGTTTGTCCACAAGGGGGACTGGGGGGGGGGGG
>NC_046666.1:54343159-54372469 GCF_010883055.1 Belonocnema kinseyi
TTTATATTGTGCTTGCGCATAATAGAATTTTTATTTTTATTTTAATTATATTTTTTTCACGACTTTTTCTTTGCAATTCAAATCATGTTTAAGCTCACGTTCCTAAGCTAATCCGGATTCTTTCAGCCAATTCATCGCTCGTTTTAAACTTCTTGTAGCCCGCGAGCTCGCGACAATTCTATGGACGTCATTGTAGCACTCACTAAAATTTCAGATTCTTTTGTTTTCCTAGTCAACAGTTGGAAATTCGTTGACTGACTAACAGCTGTTGGTGCATTTTGCAACAATTTATCGTTAAACTGGTAAAAAATTCAAGTGAAAAAATGGCATTTTAGTACTCTTCAAACACAGGTGGAATGATTGTTTGAATGCTAAAAACTAACAAAAAGTTTGACTGACAGCTTCTCGGTGGTGCTAAAGTTGACTGGCAGGCTGTCAAACATGTTAAAAATTCGAGTGAAAAAACGTCATTTTAGTACTCTTTAAAAACAGGTGGTGAAATTAGAACAGTGATTTTAGTACTCCTGAAACGCATTGGGGATGATTCTTTAGGTGCTAAAAAGTAAGATAATAATTGATTGGCTGTTCCTCAGTGTCAAATTTCACCGGCAGACTGTCTAGCATGTCGAAAATTCAAGTGAAAAAAAGTTATTTTAGTACTCTCTAAACCCATTGAGGATGATTTTTTTGGTGCAAACAACTAACAAAGAATTTGACTGTCAGCTCCTGAGTAGTGCCAATATTGACTGACATTTTAATCAGCAATCGAATGAAAGTTTTGTCCTTTTCATTCAAAAAAATTTTCATCTACACGGAAAAAAATGGATGTTCAAAAATAAAATGTAGATGTTCAGGATTAACATATTATATGTTTAACTATAGAACAACAATCTAAATGTTCGAAGTAAGCATCTGTAGATCTTAAAAAGTAAAATGTTACACTCTAACATTCAAAATGTTCAACTTAAAAATCCGTGACATTACATGTGGGGGGGGGGGGCAAAAATATGCGAAAAATTGTCCACGTGGAATGTGGATGGCCCCTTAACAAAATAGTGACTCTTGCTACAAACGAGATAAACCTTCAATTTAAATGCATTCTAAATCAAATGACTTTTTAAGAAAGTCGTTCAACGTTCAATTACGCACTTTAATTGTCTAATAAAAAAGATAAATTGTCTACATAAAAATACAATTTTTCAAAAAATAGATTAATTTTTAAGAAAAAAATTAATTGTTAACCAAACACTTGAATTTCTACCAAAGTAGTTGAATTTGTAACCTATAAATGAGAACTTTTAACAAAACCCGTTGAATTTTCATACTAAGAAATGACTTATCCACAAAATTGTTTAATTTACTATTTAGGTGAAATTATTCTAAATAACATGATTTAATTTTCTACGGAGAAAATTAATTGTCAATTGAGAAAATTAATTTTCTACTCAAACGAAGAATGATCAACAAATTACATGCATTTTAAAACAATTAGTTGAATTTCTAACCAATTATTTAAATTTTCAACTAAAAAAGGAAAAAATTTCAACCAAACATAGAACAGTTATATTTTAGATTGAAAAAATTAATTTATTATAAAAAAATGTCAACAAAACAGTTAAGTTTAAAACGAAAGAGATTTTTAACCAAAAGAGAAATTTGTTTAAAGATCTGTTTTATTTATTTAGTTATAAATTCATCTTTTTAGGTAGAAAATTAATCTTCTTGCTTGAAAGTTCGTCTGTTTCTATAGAAATCCAAGTTTTGGCTTGAAAATTAATGTATTTTGTTCAAAATTTTACTTTTTTCAAATAAAATTAAATTTCTTAATAAAAATTCTACTACCTGGTTAAAAAGCTTTATTAAAAATTCATTTTATGTTTGATTTAAAATTAGTTTTTTGGTTGAATATTGATTATTTTGATGAAAATTTGTTTTTTAATCAAAGAAAATGAATCTTTTTATATAAAAATCTAGATTTTTGGTTAGAAATTCATTTATTTGGTTAAAAATCAATCTCCTATATTTAAAATTCAACAATGTAGTTCAAAACTATCATTTTTAGCTGAAAAGTCATTTGCTTTTTTTTTTAATTTGTATTTTTTGGTTGAATTGAACTATTTTTGATATAAAATTAAAACCTGTTTTGTTAGAAATATCAACAGTTCAACTTTTCGTTGATAATTCATCTCTTTATCTTAAATATGAATCCACTTTCTACAAAGTAAAACTATATTGTTAAAAATTCATTTTTTTGTTTGAAGTTTGGTCATTTTAGTTGAAAATTCATTTCTTTGGTTGAAAATTTAACTCTTTTGGTTCAAGATTCATAATTTTATTTCAAAATGTATCTTCTTGGTTATAAATGAAACTAGTTTTAAATAAAAATTTAATTTTTTGAGGAGAATTGATTTTTTAACTGAAAATTGAACTCTTCGGTTAAAAATGTATCTCCTTTAGTTGAAAATTCAACTAGTTTGTTAAAAGCGCTTGTGTTTTGTTGGAAATTTATCTTGCGCTATAGAAAATTAATATTCATGGTTCAAAATTCTAAAATTTGGTTAAAATTTCAGCTGTTGTCATAAATATTCATCAATTTTGTTAAAAATTAATCCATTTTTGTTAGAAATTCGTGAAGTTCTACTTTATTGATTGAAAATTTAACTATTTTGTTGAAAATTGATTTTTAACTGTATATTTGAATATTCTAGTTAAAGATTTATTATTTTAGTTGAAAATTTGTCCCTTCGCTTTAAAACACAACTGTTTTGTTAATTTTTTTCTATTTTCGAGTTGAAAGTTTATCTATTTGGTTGAGAATAAAATTACTTGGTTTGAAAGTTGGTACTTTGTTGCAAATTCATCTTTAGTGAAAAATTAATCTTCGGGATTTAAAACTCATTGTTTAGTTGAAAATTCAACCATGCTATTTAAAATAATTCTACCTTCTGGAAAATTTAACGATGTAGCGGAAGAAATTTTTTTTCTTCAAAATTCAATAGTTTTGGTGAAAACTCGTCTTTATGGGTTAAAAATTCAAAAACTTTGCTAGAAAATTCTAGTGTTTGGTTGACAATGAACTTTTTTCTTGAAAATTAATGTTTTTTTTGCAATTGTCTTCTTACGTAGATAATTTATCATTTTTTAAACAATTCAACTACTTTTTTGAAAGTTGAATTATTCTGTTAAAAATTCAGTTTTTGTTTGGAGAGGCATAGATTTAGTTGAAAATTTAACTATTTTGTTGAAAATATTTTTTTTTGTAAAAAATTAATTTTTGATATTTAAAAATTTAACTATTAGGTTTTTAGTAGAAAATGTATCCTTTTTATTCGAAAATTCAACTACTCTATTGAAAACTCAGATATTTTATTTAAAATTGGTCTTTTTCGATAGAAAATTAATCTTTTTAGTTGATAATTCAACCATTTGGTTAAAAATTTCATCCAATTCGGGTAGGTCTACTTTAAGCGGAGTAATCCACTATAATTTTATATAATCCATTGTAATCACATACAACTCGGGAGTAATCATGGGTATTCCAGAGCAATTCCGCATATAGAAGTAATCCAGGATAATGCGATATAATCTGGAATAATCTACATCCGCTAGACCTTAATTTGAGTTGCTGTCATCTTGGAACCACCTCTTCTAGGCACTCCCATTTAATTATTATTTATGAATGAATGAAATATCATCTAAAAATGTGGTTGCAGTGTACAAACCCTGGAGAAACTTATCTAGAAGTTCTAAAATAACTATGCCTACAAGATCTAGTCCCAGAAGTATTTTCTTATCATATCTTGATCAGAATCTATCAATCTTCTGGTTTAAAAAGATGATACATGGGATCGATTTTGGGACAACGTCCTTGGAATAGGCTAGTGTGTAAGCCCATGATATAGATACAGACCATATAGTATTCACTATAAATCAAATGCTGAGGTCACATGCTGAGTCATGACTTCATGCTACCGAATCCCAGTTGGCCTGCCCTAACTCAACAGACAGGTTTCATCTAATCACCTAATGACATGTTTTTTCTTCCTCAAACTCTAACCCAAATTGTAGTCCTGGTCAAAAATTTCCATCAGTTTAGAATTGTTATACATTTCGACTAACTACATCTTCAAAAGTCCTGGGTCGGTCTACAACATCAGATCATGACATTTCTTTCATGCTAATAAATCATAGATCCGGATCAGATAAATCTGTGAAAGGTGGCTGACAGTATTGGATTGAGTGTTATACCTAGCTTAAGACAGGACCTTTTGATGAAAAGGAAATTATAAAATTCTGGGCGAGAAGAAATAGAGGGTGTCCAAAAAGTCTTGAAACACCAGAAAAACTGTCCAAATACAATATTATTCAAATTGGCCAAGGTCACTGTTGGAGTAACATTCAAAGAGAAATCGAACACTGGCCGTAACTTTGACCTTGAACTTGACCTTCAAGGTCATTTCATGGTCAACTGTGTGTTTTTAAATGGCAAACCCTATTTTTGACATCGGAAATCGAAATAGCGGGAATTTTTACGTTTAAATATGTACTCAGGTCATAAGTCAGGTATGACTTTGAAGGTCTGCTAAAGGAAATTCAAATGTAAACAAGGCCCGGCTTAGGTTAACTGGATGTTTCTGAATTTCCTCAGATCCAGTTTATTTTTGGAGTTACTTTCAACGAGAAATCCAATGGCGCTCTTCATTTTGACCTTAAACTTGACCTTACAATAATTTCAATATCAACTTTGTGTTCTTTACGTTCAGCGTGACTCAGGAACAAGCGTGGACGTAGTAAATTCTGCTCGCTTTGTGTTGCTGGATTTACGCGAATCTCCACGCCTCTCCAGCACAACGAAGGGAACGAATTTTACTTCGTCCACATCGTTGTTCGTCAGTAACGCTAAACGTAAAGAACACAACATTGACCTTGAAATTACCCGAAGGTCAAGTTCAAGGTCAAATTGAAGGTCAAAATGGGATTTTTTTTAATAAAAGGCACTCCAAGAATGACCCTGAGCTGAAAAAAAGAGAGCCAGCCCATTAACAAAAGCCGGAGCTTGTTTAAATTTGAATGACCTTCAGCTGACGTGGAAAGTCACATCTGACCTAAGTCCATCTGAACACATATTTTTGACATCGACAATCGAAAGAGAGGGAAATCTTAGGTTTAAATATGTACCCAGTTTAAGACCTGGGTACATATTTAAACCTAACATTTAAGTTTAAGAAGTCTTAGGTTTAAATATGTACCCATTTAAGACCTGGGTACATATTTAAACCTAAGATTTCCCTCTCTTTCGATTGCCGATGTCAAAAATATGTGTTCCCATTTAAAAACACAAATATGACCTTGAAATCACCTTGAAGGTCAAGTTTAAGATCAAATTGGAAGTAAATATTGGATGTCTCGTTGAAAGTTACTCCAAAAATGACCTTGCCCATTTGAATAATATTTTATCTAAACAGTTATTTAGGTGTTGCCAGAATTGTTGGACACACTGTATATCCTCTGAGTTTGAATCATTAAGAAATGGATCACTGAATCATATCAGTAAGAATTTTTACTGATTGACAATGCAATCTCACTAATTCAAATGCATCATTCATTTTTAATGATGAACCATTTTTCTACTATTTTAAACAAATGAACTCTAAAGCTAATATTTTATACAATTATCCGCTAATGCAACTGTTTTTCCACCTTGCCATTAAACATAATTTCCAACTTTTTCTCTAGATTGCCTAAAACCTTCTCAAATATCAAAATTTCAAGGGATTTCGAAAAATTCAAAACGTTTAAAGAAGGTTTTAAATATTTCAAAAAATTTCAATGGTTTAAAAATTTTTATTTCAGGGGCTTGAAACAATTTGATAGATTTCAAAAGGTTTTTGAGATTTTTAAAGTATGCGGAGGGATTTAAGAAGATTCATATGATTTCATAGCATTTGAATGTTTAAACAATTTTAAAAGAAAACTTGAAAGATATTTTTTAAGATAATTTACGGAATTTAAAAGTATTACAAGGGATTTTCAAGGATTTCAATGGTTTTCTACGGATTTCATGGTATTTCAGTCGACTTCGAAGATTTAAACATTTATGTAGAATTTACAAAAGATACGAGAGATTTCGAAATGTACGGGATTTTACAAGATTTGAAGGATTTAAAACTTGTTTAATGATTTTACAAAATGTAGTGAATTTTGAATGATACCGAGAAATTTATTGAAATTTTAAAGAATTTCTTAGTGTTATATAAAATTTCAAGAAATTAAAAAATTTTTAATGATTTTGTGCAATTTTCAAATATTTAAAATATTCTGAACATTTCAAAGAATTTTTAATATTTGAGAGATTCATTGGATTTCATAAGAAATGATAAATTCCATGAGATTATCAAGATTCAACTGATTTAAAAAGATTACAGGGATTTGAAAGCCTTTAGAGTATTTAAAAATAGCTCATAATATAAAAAATTTGAAAGTATTTAAAAGAATTTCAAAGCTTTCAAAGGAATTTTAAAATATTTCAACAAGTTTCTTCTAATTTCGTAGCATTTCAAAGTTTTCTAAATTTGGTAGGAAATCTTAAGAGATATTTTCCAAAATAATTTACAGGATTTCAAAGTATTTTATGCAAATTTTAGGTGTTTAAAGGGCGTTTCTTCAGATTTCAAAATTTAGACGATTTCACAAGATGCAAAGCATTTTAAAAATTTCAAATGATTTGAAAAAATATAATGTATTCTAAAAGATTTCGAGAAATTTATTGAGATTTTAACAAATAAGTTTGGATTGTAGAGAATTTCAAGTGATTTGTAGGTGCCAGATATTCAGAAGTTATTTAAACAATTAATAATAATCAGTGAGGTGTGCCTTTTTACATAGGGAATGTGAAGAAAAGATCAGTTTTTTTTTAATCTCTTACACTATATCGCTTAATTTCTTATATTAGAACATATACCATAAATTGTTTCAAGAGCAATAATTTTCTTTAACAATTAAATTGAATTGTTCTGAGTAAACTATAGTTTTTTTTAACACTCCCGCAGGTTATTAAAATCTTTGAATTGGAAATAGTTTGCAATGTAGACCTTTTCTAAAGGATATATGTATATAAATAAAAGAGAACAGAGAAGTATTTTTTCAGAAAAAAAGCACTATGCTTTTCTTAGAGCGATTTAAGTTAATTCTTAAAAAATATAGGGCATACGTTCTGAGATTCTGTCAATAAATACAGAAAATAATAACGTTTCAGGTTTATTAGTAGAAAAATTGTTTACACAAATGAAAATTGTTTAAACAATTACCTACTATGAAATACAAGAAGCACAATTCTTTACACTGGAAAAAATTTTTGAAAAATAATAATTGTTTAAACAATTCAAAATTATTTTAAAAAGACTAAGAAGCTCTTCACTACCGATTAAAAATTATTCATGTTGAAAATTTTTTTTAAAAACATCGCCTTTCGTATTTAAAAAAAAAAATTTGTGTTGCATTTTTGGTGGCATTTTCCAAATACAATAAAAGAAGAATAGATGTTCAAAACTCAAATTTATTAATTGAAAATTATTTCTTGAACATTACTTAAGAGGTGGCTAGCATGTAATTCACAAAAAGTTTATAAAAAGGACTTCTTTTTCCATTTTTTCCAAAACTGAGCTTTTCCTCTTTAAAACTCCATGCTAGTTTTACGAGCAGAAGTAGCGTTGAAAAAAATGACCGATTTTCTTTTTCTTGAGAACAAAAAAATTGGGGGGATCGATCACCAAAAATGGAAAGTTCATAAACATTTTCTAAGGTTTAGAAAAAAAAGTTTTTTGGACATTTTGAAAGGTTTTAAGAAAATAAAGATTTTTTCTTAAGATTCCGGGTCAAAGTTCAATTAATTTCTTATCTTGAAAAATAAATTTTCAAAGAAAATTAGAAATAGAATTTAAAGCATTTCAAATGATTGCCTGACATTTCGGAAAAGAGCGTAGAAAATTACAAAATTTTGAGAAACAATTTGAGTAAGTTTAAGAGATATTTAGAAGTCTTGAAAAGATACAAAAATAATTTTTTAAAAAAGATTTCAACAAATTTATAAAACATTTTCCTTTGTCGAAGATTTCGTACAAAATGTTTAAAAGTTTTTTTTTTAATTTCAAAAAGTTTCAAGGAAATAAAAAAAAATCTTAAGATTCCTGGGAGAGTTTCAAATGATTGTATATATTGAAAAATTGATGTTTAAATAAAATTTCTTAATATTTCAAAACTATTCAAAAGATTTCTAAAAATCTCGAACAAATATGGAAAACTTTAAGGCAATTTTGAAAATAATTCGAGTCAGTTTAAAAGATATTTAGCAATCTGAGAAGCTTTGAAGAGATTGCAAATATTCTAAAACTATTGCACTTTTAAACTGACTCGAATTTTTCTAAAATTGTATAAAATCCTGTAAAATACAAAATATCTGACATATATATAGTATTCTGTAATCTTTTTGAATTTTATTTAAAAAACTACATAGAGAAATTATATTTATATAATCTAAATAAAAAAAATTAAATAAGTGGAAACTAAAATAAATTCGTACTTGTAGATAAATTCAATTCTTTTTTATTTAAAATTGAAATCTTTATTAATTCACGTATCAAATATTACGTTTCTCGCTAAGAATGTATCTCTTTTGATTCAAAATTAAACTACTTGGTTAAAAATTGAGTTAATATAAAACGGTTTTGTTGGTTGAGGATTTATAATTTTGGTTAAAAATTCATATCTGTTAAAAATGTTTTTTGTTTTGTTAAAAAATGATCCTTTTGGCAAAAAATTATTCTTTTTGATTGAATATTCATCCTTTTGATTAAAAATTAATCTATTTTGATTAAAGATTCAAATATTTTGTAGAAAATTCGTTCTTTTTCGACGCAATTCCGTATTCTTGTAAGATTAATTTTTCAAACATTCGCATATTTTATATTTTTCATGTTATTAGTGTGGCAATCAGAAATGGCAATTTTTTTACAATTCAGAAATCTATATTTAAATAATATTTATTTTAGACGAGTAGACAAAAAACAACTTTTTATCTTTTCTTTTTAGAAGTGCTACTGGTTGGAGATTTATCATTTTCAGTTAAGAATTTAATTATTGTGTTTTAAAATCGTCTTTTTCGATGAATTTAACTGTTTTGTGTTTAAAATTAAAGTATTTTTAGGTTGAAAATTCAACTATGTGGTTGAAATTTTATTTTGTTGTAGAAATTTTGATTTTATATATCCGAAATCTTTTGAAAAATTTTTGAAATTTCTCAAGAACTTAGAAAAAATATATTTTTATAACCCTAAAAACTAATAAACAAAATAAACACACAAAAATTATTATGTTATTTTATAAAATAACAAATCAAAGAATCTTCGATATTTAAGTCGATTTCTTCAATATTTTGATTATATTCTTAAATATTTATTTTATTTACTAATATTGATTAAAGCTTACCGCATTTTTTCAAATATCGATTTGAAAAATCCTTTTCCAGAATCTTTTTCGAGAATATTGGTTCGTAATAGGAAAACGACCTTTTTTTATTTCCCATTCTCCACAATGTCATCTCGGCTCGGGGTGGAAAACGATACGATTGCACGACCGGAAATTAGTGTACCACGCACAAACCCTAGATTCGATCGAAGAGGGGCGAACGACGAATCCCAAACTTGTAGAAATCCCTTTTTTTCCTATCTCACTTATCGTCTTATATCTACTCTCATCTACTTTTTTTCTAGAGGTTGAGTTACCACGAGTTTCTCATAATATGAGGGTTCGATGTGACAATTTGTGACCTTTCGGTGACCCCCCCCCCACTCTCACTCAAGATTTTAGGTGACACTAAAGTTGACGCTTCTCCTATTTTCAAATACGAAATATAAATGTAATTTTATATAATCATCAATTTAGCAATGCATAATGAGTTGAAACTATTCGATACTCATATGAGAATTCAATGAAAATCCCATTTAAGTATCTCCCATTTAAGTCGTTCCGAGAATTGACGACTCGGTGAAACTGAAGCTGATCCTCTCCTATTTTTAAATATGACATAGAAATGTAATTTTATATAACTGTCAATCAAAGAATGCATAATGGGTTTAAACGATTTGATACAAATTTTGTATGAGAATATTGATGTAATAAAAAGATTATCTAAGCCAGCAGATTAACTCAACATATCGTCGACCGTCATAAGCTCTTTTTTCCTTTCTTTCAAGAATTCTTTTATTTTTTCACTTTTATAATTATTTTTTTATTACTTTTTTAAAATTTTTGTTTGCGAAAAGTTCTTTCTTTATATCTTTGGTTCTGAATTCATCTAGTTTTAATAAAAAATCTATCATTTGGTTGAAAATATAACTATTTTGTTAAGACATCTTTTTTGTTTAAAACTTCAACCACTTATTTGAAAGTTGAACTGCTTTATTAAAAATTCATTTTTTGGCAAAAGTTTTATTTCTTCGTTGAAAATTAAACTATTTTGTCTAAAATGCGTTTAATTTACAGTTCAAAACTAATTTACAACTTTTTATTAAACTATTCTAGTTTTGGTTACTGAAAATGTAAATATTTCATTTTTGGCTTAAATTTGTTATTTTTAATTAAAAATTGATCTTTTCTGGTTGGAAATTCGTCTATTTTGTTAAAAATTTCTATTTTTGGCTACATTCAACTATTTTTTATTTAAAATTGAAATATTTTTCTTTAAATATTAACTATTACATTTTTCTGTGTCTTCTGGATATTAAATTTTAATGATTTGGTATACAATTAAATTATTTGGTATAAAATGAACTTTTTTGTTAAAAAGTCGTATTTTGTGGTAGAATGCAACTGGTTAAAAATTATTTTTCTACACTGAAAATTTAGTGATTCATTTTTGGATACAAATTTATCTATTTTAGTAGAAAATTGAACTATTTCTTTGAAAATTTATCTTTCTTAATTAAAAATTAACTTTCTTGTTAGCAATTTTTCTTCTCCATCTCGGTAGTCAACTCTTTCTTAAAATATTCGGCTTTTTCTCTTGAAGACATAATTATTTTGAAAAAATGAGCATATTTGTGTAAAAGTTTATCTTTTTTTGAAACTAATCTGTAATGATTGAGGATTAAACTGTTTAGTTAAAAATCCGTATTTTTCTGTTTAAATTCAATGTCTTTGATTCAAAATTTTAAAAAAATTTCTTAAAATAATTGCAATTACAATTTTCTTTTGGAATTATTTTCTTTCACGGTAGGAAAATGAAATCCTTAGTTAACATTTGAAATACATGCTTTATAAAAACTTTTTTTTTTGGTTGAAAATTCAACTGGTTGGTCGTAAATGAACCCTTTTCCAAAATTAATATTTTCGGGTTGAAAATTCAGCTATTTGTAGAAACTTCGTCTTTTTGGCATGAAATTTCAACAATTTGGTAGTAAATCCAACTATTTTGTTCCAAATCCATTTTTTTGTCACAAAATTAATATTTTTTATTAAAAAATTTTCCTTCGTGAGTTAGTAACTCAAATATTTGATAGAAAAATGCATGTTTTCTTTGTGTTAAAAATTCGTCTTTGTAAGTAGAAAAATAATCGTGTGTGTTGAAAATTTATAGCTTTGGTTTAACGATTCCATTTCTGGTTAAAAATTATTATGTTTCAGTGGAAAATTAAACTTTTTCGTTGAAAATTCATCTTTCTTGATTGAAAATTAACTTTCTAGCTAAAAAATTTATTTTCCGATTGAAAAGTCAACTGTCTTCTAGAAAATTCTGCTCGTTACCTTGAAAACGTAATTATTTTGTTAAAAATTATTTCATTTGGGTGAAAAATAATCTTTCTTGTTACAAATTTATCTAAGTAGTTGAAAATTCAAATATTTTGATAAAAATACATCTTTTTATTTTAATTTAACTGGTTAATAATTCATTTTTTCGGTTCAAATTTAGATTTTTTAACTGTAAATTAAACTGGCTTAGTTTTGGTTGAAAACCTATATTTTTTATTTGAAAATCAATCTTTTTGGTTGAACATTTTTTTTTTTGATTAAGTGTTCTCGGTTGAAAATTCATGTTTGTTGTTTAAAAATTCACCTATTTGGAAGGAAGACCATAATTTTGTTCAAAGTTAAATTATTTTGTTGAAAATACCATTATTTTGTTAAGGTAATCTTTATTGGTTGAACATATATCTCTCTTGGCTGAAAGCAAAATTTGTGTTTTGGCTTAAAAATTCTATATGATTCAAATTCAACTATTAATTTTTCTTCAATAACATTGTTTTTTAATGTATCGATAGGGATTTAAATTTTATTTTCTGAATTGAGAAGTGTCACATGTTAAAAAACATTTACAACCAAAAAAGACGAAAGGTCAAATTAACTTAGTCCAATCAAATTATCATTTCTGCTGAAACAAAATATATACATTTCTTTTTCTTGTTGCTTGAAGTATTTTTATGAACGTTCTAATGAAGTACCAAAACCCAGAGACTCTTGCGTCCATTGTTAATTAACAATAAGGTGACAATTGTATCCATTGTTTAGCACTTGACTGGATTGTTGTATCAGGTTAAGAGTTTAAAATATCTTTTTTCAGCAGAGGCTTTTTTCGTCTAATTTGGCTAGACTATTAGAATGGTGGGAAAGGACCACAAACGAAGTCTTTGAAAATGCCGACAAAACCACTAAGCCTTACGTTTGTAATCGACGATTTCCGTTTCTCAATTTTCGATTTCTCCCCAACAGAGAAATTAACTTAAGGAGAATAGAAAGAAACAGAAAACGTAATAAACAAATAAAAAAAGAGAGTAACAAACCTAATAAA
The DNA here is from genome assembly GCF_010883055.1 of Belonocnema kinseyi. Classification (NCBI taxonomy): domain Eukaryota; kingdom Metazoa; phylum Arthropoda; class Insecta; order Hymenoptera; family Cynipidae; genus Belonocnema; species Belonocnema kinseyi. The sequence continues at coordinate 54,356,001 of NC_046666.1, forward strand.
AAAGGACAATATAATTTTTAAAAATTTTTGATAGATGTTCATTTATAAAAGTTAACAAATTTTGTTAAATATTTAATAGACATCTTAAATCTCTACAGTTTAATCAAATTTATAATTTTTTCATTTGTTTTTCGCACTATTATTGTTATCTTGTGATTCCTTAGGAAAATTAAGATTTCTGTTACGGGCCGATTACTTGGATAGAAAATTATTTAAAATAACAAATTCAGATAATTGTAAAATATGTCAAATATTATTTCGGATAAATAAAAATTAACTAAAAACACAATTAAAAAGTATAATATTATGGCTAATCCAACTCTTTTTCGCTTTACCTTTAAATATATTTTTAAAGTTCTTCCCTAGATCTGTTTAAAAAATATTTGAAGTTTTTGAAGATTTCAAAATATTCCAGGGATTTCAAAGCTGTAAACATTTTTCAAAACATTTAAGGGGATTTCTACTAATCTCATGAAATTTGAACACATTCAAAGGGTCGAAAGGATTGTATGAGGTATCTAATCTTTTAGAATATTCTTAAAGATTTCAAAAGATTTCAGAAAATTTCAAGGATTTCAAGGGAAGTTAAGAAACTTATAGACGTTTTAGTTGACTTCAGACAATTTGAAACTTTCCAAACCTTGCGAAGAAAATTGTTGAGGATCTCATAAAGTTTTATGATAATTTACGAAATTTCAAAAGATTTAAACAGTTTTAAGAGATTTTGAAAGCATGTCAAAGATATTTAAGGATTTCGATAATTTCGAGGGATGTTAGGATTTTTCAAAAAAATTTCAGAAAACTTTAGGGAGAGAATAAAATTACATACAATTTTATGAGTCTTCTAGGAATTTTAAGGGATTTCATGGAATTCTAGGGCGCAAAGATTAAGAATGTTTAAAAGATTTTTCAAACATATTAAAGGTTTTAAAGCTCTTAGAGTATTCCGAGATTTTGAAAGGTTTTAAGACATTTTAAGTGAATCTATAAAGTTTCATCGAATTTCAGATGTTTCCAAAATTTTTGAAGAAATTTTAGGAGATTAAGATAAGATAATTTAGATAAGTTAATTTAAGAGATCCCAAAGAATTTCAAGAGATCTTAGGGAATTTCAAATAATTTGTAGAGATCTTTTGGGAGATCTTTGGGAAAAGAAATATAATTTTAAGGGAGCTTGACTATAAATTTGACAATTTCTTAATGAAAAATTTAACCGCTTTCTTAAAGATTCATTTTTTTGTTGAAAATTATTTCATTTAACTAAAAATAGAAAAGTTCAATTTTTGATTGTAAATTCATTCTTTTTAGTTAAAAATTTATGTATGCTGTGAAAAATAAGTCTTTTTAGTAGAACAGTAATCTTCTTACTTGAAAGTTGAACTATTTTGTTAAAATTATTTTTAATGGTTGAAGATTAAATTATTGTGTTGAATTTTTTTTCAAATTGATTTTTTAACTGAATATTAAACTATTTCAGTTGAGGATTCATAATTTTAGTTGCAAATTTATCTCTTTGGTTGAAAAATTAATTATTTTATTGGAAAAAAATATATATATTTATATATATATATAAATGACTTTTTTGATTTGGAAATGTAATTACTCCATTTTGGGTTGATGATTATATATGTTTTTCATTAAAAAATTCAACTATTTGGCCAAAAATTCATATTTTTTAGTTAAAAATGCAAAGAATTACTTGGTTGCAGATTTTTGTATTTTGTCTAAAATTCGTCTCCGGTGGAAAATTTAACAATTTTGTTATTAGTCCTTTTTTGAATATTAAACTGTTTTGGTGAACAATTGAATCTTATTAAACTTATTTTTTAGGTTAAAAATCAATTTTTTTATTGTAAATTTAACTACGTTATTCAAAAAAATTTTGAACTGAATATTGAAATATTCCAGATGAAAATTTATTGTTTTTGTTGCAAATTTGTCTGGTTTACCAAAAACATAACTGTTTTGTTGATATTTTTATATTTTTGAGTTATTCTATTTTTTTATTCAGTTTTTAGATGAGAATTCAACCATGTGGATTAAAATAATTCCACCTTGTAGCAGATTGTTGTAGTTTTATTTTTTGTTAAAAATTTCAAATTTTTTGTTAAAAATTCGTCTTTACGGATTAAAAATTCAAATACTTTGGTAGAAAATGCTGTTTGTTTGACAATTAACTTCTTTTTCTTGAAAATTAATGTATATTATGAAAAATCGTATTTTTGTTTAAATAATTTATCTTTTTTTACCTGTTAATTACTCGATTGAAAGTTGAACTATTTTGTTAAAAATTAAGCTTTTGGTTGAAGATGCCTAATTTTAGTTGAAAATTCATCTCTTTGGTTAAAAATGTAACTGTTTTGTTGAAACAAATTTTGTTGTATAAAATTAAGCTTTGAAATTTAAAAATGTAGCTAATTTAATCTTGGTGGAAAATATATCTTTTTTCGTTGAAATTTCAACTACTCTGTTGAAAACTCTTGTATTTTAGGAAAAATTCGTCTTGTTTGACAGAAAATCAATCTTTTCACTTAAAAATTAAACTACAGTGAAACTCGGAGAATGCGCCGGATTTGGAACTAGAGGAGGTGGGGAATCACCGAGACAGATTGCTTTTCAGTAGGAGGAAATGCACTTTTTCCGTTCAAAAATTTCCAGAACCTTCAATTTTGGTCCGATTTTTAATTTTCTGAAAATTAAAGTTCATTAAATTCTAAAGAGCTTGACGCTCTGAACTTTTGTCTCCTCTATTTGTTTATTAATAATTTTTCGACTCAAAATATAGAAAAACTGAAATTTTGTACGTAACAATTTTTTACGTTTTAATAACTTAGCAGGAAAACTTTATTTTGTCTTTAATGAATGTTTAGTAATTAGTTTAATAACCATTATTATAAACAATTCTTGTGGCAAAATATTGAAATTTGATATTTTTTCAAATTTGAATTCCTTTTAATCGCCAAAACGACTTTAGTTATTTCTTTAAATAACAAATATTTAATAAAATTTTATAAAGTATAAAAATTTAAATTTCTATAAAGAAATTATATAAACAAATTCAAAATGTTGGCCCTTTCGCATAGATTTTTTTTACTGGAAATGTTTTAAGCTATTGGCCGAATGAGTGCTCGTCTCAAAATAATAGAGAAGTTAACAATAACCGCTGTTATTAACCATTCTTGTAACAAAATATTTAAACTTAAGGTTTTATCAAATTTAAATTTTCTCGGATGACCAGAATGGGTGTAGATATTCCTGAAAATAGTATATATTCGATAATATTTTGTAAAATGATTAAAGAAATTTAAAATTTGATGAAACCTTACATTTCAATATTTTGTCATGATAATTATTTTAAACGATGGTTATTGTTAACTTCTCAAATATTTTTATGACTAGCAGTCATTCGTCCAACAGCTTAAATCATTTCTAGTAAAAAAAATTTTTTCTATGCTAAAGGGCCAAAATTTTGAATTTATTTATAAGAATTTAAATTGTTATATCTGATCAAATATTAATAAACATTTATTATTTTAAGGAATGCCTAATATTATAACAATGTTTATTATAACTTTTCAATTAGTTTTGTATATTAATGTCATTTCTATTCTGATATGAAGCACTTTTAGCAAACAGAATTTTTTTATACCAATAATAAAACTGTTTGCTAATTTTCTCATAAAATTTGTTTAGAACAAGTAAATGGAATGATGAACAATTTATTTGCATTCTCTGAGTTCCTAGACATTCATTTCAGACAATATAAAGTTCACCTAAACAGTTATTAACGCGTAAAAAATTGTTTTGTACAAAATTTCAGTTTTTCCATGCTTCGAGTGAGAAAATTATCAATAAACAAATAGTGAAGACGAAAGTTCGGTGCGTCAAGCTCTTTAGAATTTAATAAACTTTAATTTTAAAGAAAATTTAAAATCGGACCAAAATTGAAAGATCTGGACATTTTCGAATGAAAAAGTGTATTTCCACCCACTGTGCGTCAATTCTCAGAAGAATCATATCAGAGGGCCCTATCTTAGAGTTTCACTGCATTTGGTTAGAAGCTCATCTATTTCTTTTGAAATTCAACCATGTTGTTAAAAATAAATCCTTTTTATTGCTAATTCGCGTGAGTAATCCACCATAATGTGTAATCTAGAGTAATCCTATGCAATCTGGAGTAATCTCAGGTAATCCAGAGTAATTCTCTATAAACAATTATAAATAAAGCTAACCCATGATAATCCAGTTTAATCCAGAGTGATCCACCTCAGCTGGACTGCTGTTTCAGCAGTTGTTTCCCCCTCGTCCCGATGGAATACCAGTGAGAATTTTTTTATTTGGGATCCTATTCATAGTGGTAATATGCACAATAATCGTCAATAATCCTGGGAGTCCAATCTAACAAGAGAACATAACGCCTTGAATCTCGGTAGTGGAAAGAATACAAAGGAGCCCGGTTGACAATTGTCACATTCTTCTCTCGAGTTCGACCAGGGTGGTTCGGTAAGGATTGCTACCACGAAGTCCTTATTGTCGCAGAATTCCGTTCCAGAACTGGTCTTCGAGCTACGACTTCTCTCCCTGCATATCCATTGTGATTCGCTGCGACCATTGTAGTTTTTTCGCAAAACGTTGCGCCTGGAGAACGGGCTGAATAAAAGAAGGCACTTGTATTAAAAACACCTTCAAAAAATTTCAAAGAACCAATAATCCCGTCCCATGATAAATTTAAGACGATACTATCGTATGCCGAATTTTGATAGCCTGAGAATGAAATTAACATGAAAAAAAAAATAATGCTGCATACATAATGCAAAATATTGTATTCTAGTTGGTGACGGCCCTGGAAAACCGGAAATAACCTGAAATTTTGAACACCAGGAACTAGCCGGGAATTTTTCTGAAATTCAAGAATTTTTCGGATTTGTTTTTACTTTTGAATTTAATATCGTCTCACTCTTCGACAAAAAAATACGTGAGCCGTCGCGGGACGCTCGGCAGAAGTGATAACTTTATATGATATAAATTTAAGTGGTTTTTCTTGGAACTTTTTCAACATAAAAAATAGTTGAAATACACTTAATAATTACATAACAGTTCATTGATCACACACAAACATAAAAATCAATTCACGCACGTATACAAACAATTCTAATACTGGCAGACTCTCAGTGTCAGTGTGAGAGCGAAGGGTGGAGAGAAAGAGAGCAAGAAAGAGAGCGGCAAGAGGGAGAAAAGTGGAAGAAGCGAAGGAGAGTAGAGTTTGAGAGGGTCTGAAAGAGTCAGTCAGTGGGAGAAGCAAAGGAGAGATAGAAAAGAGAAAGCGTTAGCCTCGAACTGTCACCCTTCAAGAGCCACTCGATTTTGCGAGTTCACACCATGCCATAGGAAGTTGTCACTTTAAAATGTGTTTAGAAATGTGCTCAGTGTTACCAATCATCTCCGTTAGAATATTGAAGATCATTTAGCCCTAGGCAGAAAACTTAATGGTTTCGGTCGGGTGTCCGTCCGTCCGTCAGTCGTAATTTTTCAAATGAAGAGAGGGCAAGGTAGACAGGCAAAGTAGGGGAAGTGAGGAAAAATGATAGACCGAGCGGGTCGAGGGCGAAGTATCGAAGGCGAGGCAAAATTATGGAAGAGGCAGTAGAGGAAATGAGGATTAGTGAGGGAAAGGGAAGCAGAAGAAATTAGGGGTGGGTTAGTTAGGAGAGGGGAACTAGGAGATATGAAGGAAAATTGAAACATTTTCCCTGGAGAAGATGTGAAAGAAAGTGAGAGTTAGTGAGGAAATGTGAAGTAGAAGAATAGATGGGCGTGGTAGCAAGGAGAGGAGCTATAGAAGAGATAAAAAGAAATTGGATCATTTTCCATGAAGGATAAGTGAGAGTAAGTGAAAGGAGGAGAATTTAGGAACTAAAAGTAGTAGAGGTGAAAGAAAATGATAAAAGAAGTAGTAGGGAAAATGAGGGTTAGTGAGGAAAGGGAAAGTATAAGAGATGATAGGCGGGGTAGTGAGAAGAAGGGAAGTAGGAGAAATGATGTAGAATAAATAAAAGAAAAATTGGGGTGGGACAAGTAGAGAAAATGAGAGGAGTACGAAAAGTGAGGATTGGATGACTAGGAGGAGCGAGGGGCAGGGATCTAGTGGAAGTGATGAGACATGTGGCGGTAGGGAAAATGCGGATAAGTGAAGCGCTGAGGGTAAGTGAGAGGGGTATTGTAAGTGAGTTAGAAAGGGGATGTTGAACGGTATGTAAAGTAACAGAAAATTATAGAAGGTAAAGTAGAGCCATTAAAGAGGAGGAGAAAAAAGGGAAATGTATTCGGGGGAGTAGGGATTTTCAAAGAGGTTTCCAAAGAGTTTTATAAGAGGGAAAATAAAGGGAAAATATTGGTAGGAAAGTAGGGTAAATTATAGGATGGGAAGTATTAGAAGTAGGGGAAATTTAGGAAGTTAGGTAAGGCGAGTATTAGCTCGTAAAGTGAGGAGAGGAAGAAAAAGAGGAGAAAGAAGTTAGGGAAAGTAGTGGACGAAAGTTGATGTGAGCAGAGGAGAAGTAGAGCATAGAAATGACCAGAGGGGAAGAATTGAACGACTTAATTAATGTCCTGATAGGCTACGATACACTTTTTTATAAGCGCACGGTTAAATTTATATAATTTATTACTAATAATTGGCATAATAAAGTAATAATTTATGGATACTCTAAATGTTCTGATACTAAATTGCATTTTTTTGTCGAATATAAAATTTAGTTGCTTCCGGTAATTTAGCGAAAATAAAAGTATAATATTACAAAATAAAGTATAGATTGAAGTATGATATCCTATCATCAATCCAAAACCTATATTTTAGATGCTGGATCACAAATACGCGAATATCTTCTAAACTGAAAATGAAAGTGAAATATTTTTATTGAAAAGTCTACAATTATAATTTTTATTCAAAATTCATCTCTTTTGTTTTCAAATTTTACAAATTGGTTGCGAATTTAACTATTGATTTGAAAATTTAACTTATTTGTTATAAAATCATCTTTCTTGTCGAGAATTGAACTATTTTGTGGAACTTTCGTCTTTTTGGATAAAACATCCGTCCATTTGGTTTGAAAACTCATCCATTGGTAAGAAAAGTCATATACTTTGTTTGAAAATTCATTTCTTGTGGTTAAAAGTTAATTCTATAATTTTGTTAGAAATTAAACTATTTTCTTTAACAATCATCTTTTTCGGTTGAAAGTGATTTTTTTTTAATTTGAAAAGTCTACTATTATATTTTAGATTCATAATTTATCTCTCTTGATTGAAAATTCTACTCTTTGGAGGAAAATTTCATTATTTTGTTCAGAATTTAAGTGTATTGTTAAGAAGTCATCTTTTTTGGTAGAAAATTGAACAGTTTTGTTAAACATCCTTTTTTTTAAATCCATCCTTTCCGATTCAAAATTCATCTTTAACTAAAAAATCATCTTTTATGGTTAAAAATTCTACTATTTAATTGATTTTTTTGAAACTTTCTACAATTCCTTTAAATTCATTTGTAATTCATCCGGAATTTTTATTGATTTATCCTGAATTCTTTTAAATTCTTCTGAATTCTTTAAAATTTTCTTAAATTTTTTTAAGTCACTGCAATTAAAATGATTTTTTAAAATTTTTCTTTAGTTCATGTCTTTTAAGCCTAATTGGAATTATGTGTCATTTGATACCATTCCTCTTAACTCACTCCAAATCAATGAAATTTTCTGCATTTTTTAAATTTGTTCCAGTTAATTTGAATTATTTTTAATTTACCTTTAATTACTTTGAAGTCTTGTAAATTTATCCTGCATTTTCTAAAATTCACCTGGGATTCTTAAAAATTTCATCGAATTCTCTTAAATAAAAAAGTCATATTATTAATGCATATTAGTCATTTTTATTAACTTGAATAAAATGTTACATGATTAGAATTTTGGCCATTAAACACTAGTGGTTAGGCAAAGTAAAAAAAAGTCAGGGAAAAGTCATGGAATTTTGAAAATAAAGTTTTGGTATCACCCTGAGTTAGATTAAATCTCAACCCGTATAAATGAAGAAAACCAAGTTTTTATGGACTGTACAATTTCCAATTAAAGAATTTGAAATTTTAATCGCATAACTTGAAAAATATGAATTTATAAACCTAAAAAATTGAACATTTTGAAATTCTACTTGAAAATATAAGTAAAAATGTTAATTGTAACTCTTACTTATCAGATTGACCGAAAATGTAATTTTTAACTGAGATGAATCGCAGTACTTCAGTGTCATTAAGTTATTGAATTAGAGGAAATAATTGGCTGTAAGTGACGATTTCAGTCACCTTCGACTGTCGCAATCAATTTTCTCGGATCCTGTGGGAAATCGAGAGGAAGCGATTCGGAAGAGAGATCCGTTGAGTAACGGTACGTCGAATATTGGCAGATCGCTGTGCACCAGTTTATAGCCAGAATCCAGGAAGCTGGACAATGAGGTTCATCAATCAATGAAACTCGAGAGGAAGCTTCGTCGATTCGCTAATCACTGAAACGTTCCTATTCTACCTACTCCATAATCTCCTATGAGATATTCTCATCTCTGGTTATTTGTTTATTATTAATTGCAAAAATAGCGCACTGTGCGCGCATATTACACCTTTCTTCTTTCATAATTTCAATAATTTCAATTAGTTTCAATTTGAAGTACTATAAAATAAAATGAGTCGTTCAAACCTTGCTCTCGCGTACTTTCCCTTCGCTACTTCCACACTCACCGGATATTCCCCTACTTCCCCTCTTCTCTCCTACCCCCTCCCTCAACTCTTCAATTTTGCTTGCGTAACTTCCTCAAATTATTTCTCATCTACTTCCCTTTCTCACCAGTTTCCCCTTTATTTTTTCTCACTTCATCTACCCCTTTCATTTCCCCTCACTTCCACTAGTTCCGCTCCCCTTACTTGCTCTAATTCCAATCCCCTCACTTACCGTACGTGCGTACCCTCCCTTTATTTCTAGCTACTTCTCCTACTTCTCTCACCCTCATTTCATCTCACGTTCGCTACTACCCCTCCTTTAATTTCCCGTTTGATCTTATTTAGTCTCATACTTCAACTCTCGTCATTTCCCCTTAATTCTCCTATTTCCTCTCTCCTTGTTAGTTAGGAGTTAGCAGTTCCTCCTACTTTTCCTTTTGGGAAAAAAGTATAACGGCCCGACGGATAAAGGAGTGCCAGACCGAAACTATGAGGGTTTTTACCCGTGTCTAAGGAACCCTAATAAGGAAGTTAAATAAGGAACCTGAAAATGTAATGTCGCATTGCTGCTGACCCCCCTTCTATTTCCAAATATTAAATAGAAATGTAATAAAATATAACCTTCAATCGAACAATGAATAGTGAGTTAAAACTATGGCAGACCTATTTTAAAGAAACTTTCCCTTTTTTTGTTTTTGGGGTTTCGCAGCCCAGGAAGAACCCAATAATTTCGGTCGGGTGTCCGACTTACTTTTTTCTACGGAGGGGAAGTGAAGGGGAACTCTTAACTCACAACTCACAAAAATTTGGATAGAAGGGAAAATAAGGGGATTAATAGGAGAAGTGAGGGTAAATTAGAGAAAAAATGTAGGGGAAATTAGTGGTGAGGAAGTAAGGCAAGTAAGGGAAAATGAAGAGTACAAAAAAGGGGAGCGGAACTAGGATAGTCAGGAGAAATGTGGGAGTAGAAGAAATTTGGGGAAATGTGGGGTGAAGTAAATGAGGAAGAAGTTTGAGAAGGGAGAAGAGGTGATGGTTGAAATGTGGGGAGATGTAGTAAGGGAGGAGAGTGTGAGTAGAGAAATGTAAGTGTAGTACGAAAGGGGAAGGTTTGGACGACTTATTTACGCCGAAATAGGCAACGAAACGCTTTTTTGTAGGCAGTAGGCGCCTACTTTGACTAACTTTTTTGCCTAAATTTGAAATTAATTAATAGAACTCAATTAGAAAATCCAGCTATTCTTAATTTAACTTTAACTTTTCTGGTTGAATAGTCTACCAGTATATCTTTGTTTTGGCCTTTTTCGTGTTGCGAATTAATTTTCTTCGCTGAAAACGTAACTATCACATTTTTGACTAACAATTGATCTTTTCTGGTAGAAAATTCAATTAAAACTTTAATTGTTTGCTCGGAAATGAACTTTTTTGCCGAAAATTAATATTTTCGGGTTTAAAACTCAAATTCTTTGTGGAAAATTCGTATTTTTGGCTTGAAAGAAAAAACAGCAATTATGTAGAAAGTTAAAAGATCTGGTTAAAAAAAAATTTTTTTATATTCAAAATTTATATTTTTCGTTAAAAATTAACATACTTTGTTGGAAAATCAAGCTTTTTGGTTAAAAATTGAACTCCTTGTTTGAAATTTTCAATATTCTGTTGGAAATTCTTCTTTTTTTTGTAAATGTTACTATTAATATATATTTAAAAAAAAAGCCTATATTAAACAAAAAATTTAAAACCTTAGAAAATTTAAAACCTTTTTAAGGATTTTGTAAGGTTTCAAAATAATGAAAAATTTCAGATGCCTCGGAAAATTCAAAATAATTTTTTATTTACAAAAATAAATTTCAAGTGAATAATAAACAATATCTTTGAAGCGTTTCAAAAGATTTGCAAAATTGTCGAAAAAGAATCTTGAAGATTTTGAAGATATTTTTTATAACTTTTAGAATTGAAAAATGCAATGATTTTAAAATATATTTGGAAAATAAAAAAAAATTCCTGAAGTTGTTTAAAATTTGAAAAGATTTCAAGAAAAATTCATTGAAGATTTTAAAATAAAATTCTGAAGCTTTTTAAAGATTTTGGAAGGTTTAAAAAAAACTATAAGATTCCTTGGAAAATTTTTAACTATTTTTGTTTTCAAAAAATTCATTTTATGAAAATATTTAAAAGGTTCTTAAAACATTTGAAAGGATATCCATAATTCTCAAAAAAGTATTTGAAAGATTCTAATACAATCTTTTCAAGTTTACGCAGATTTTTTCAGATTTGCAACCAAAAAATTACAATCTTTTTAAAATTTTTGAAAGAGTCCAAAAGAATGAAAACATTTTCTGAAGATGCCTAGAAAAATTTGTAATTATTTTTCAATTGAAAAATTTATATTAAGAAAATGTTTAAAAATGTCTAAAAAATATTTCTAAAGATTTCAAAAATCACCAAAAAATCTTCAATCTTTCAAAGCAATTTTTTACTTCGCAACATTTTTGAACAATCTTATGCAAAATGTGAATGATTATGAAACATTTGCGGAAGTTTAGGAAGAATTTCAAATTTTTTATTAATTTTTAAAGATCTCGAAATACCATTTTTAAACTTTTTAAGAATTTTGAAAGGTTTCGAGATAATAAACTTTTCTTAAGATTCCTCGGAAATTTAAAAATTACTTTTAATTTTTTTTTAATTTGAAAAGCTTTCAAAACATTTTAAATAATGTGAAAAAATGGGATGGCTGAAAAATCCTAAAAAATAAAATTCTCGATATCGTAAATTTATTGAGAAAGATAATATACGAAATAAAAAATTCCTGAAATTATAAAATGACAAAAATTAAAAATAAAAAAAAATGGAAAATTCTGGAGTATTAAAATTCCTGACAGTTTATAATATCAACGAATTGGAAAATTCCAGAAACTAAAGCATTAAAAAATTATTTAAATGACAATAAATAATAATAATAAAAACATGTTCATTAACTAAAATTATTTTATTTCTTGTTTTTTATTTTTAATTTTTTAATTTTTTAGATTTGGGAATTTCCCTGTGTTCTCAATTTTACAATGACAAAATGAATTGAATATTTTTAAACTTCTTGCGAACTTCTAAATGTCCTGAATATCTTTTAGAATGACTCAAATTTTTTCTAAAATTTTATGAAATTCTGTAAATTAAAAAAGTTGTCTTAAAGAATTTCTAGATTATTTTTCGGCGTATTTGAAATCCTAAAAAAAATCTTGGATTTTTTTTTAATTTTAGGGATATTTGTACAATTTCCACCGAGTGAGTCAAGCCTACCCCGGCAGGAAAATAGCTTAAAAACTGATAATGCTTTTCTAAAATTAAATTTAAGGTTGAATAATAGTTGTTCGGTTTTTTATCTTGAATTAAAATTATTTCTCCCCTAAAATCATAAAGCTGCGAGCGCATGATTGCTGGTGCAGGTTATTACAATTTATTATCATTTTAGTTTTACTATTCATTCATTAAAATCATTTAAGTCTTTTAGCATGAGTACAGATGACTTCACTCAGCATATGGGCCCGTGAAAATTATCTTTTACTAAGATGGGGTTAGAATCACTGTATGAATTAACATCAATCTGTGCTAATCCAAGGCTGCATCCGATTTTATTAGAAGTACTCACATTTTCCTGGACGTTTCGCCAGGTGAGTGGAAAACTGCAGAAAACCACATCCAGAGTTCAGCTAGAAATGGTTTGAAATATGGACTTTTCCCGAGTAGATATTCACTGTGCAACTAATGCGATCGTTTAGCATCATTATATTATTTATAAAAAAATTATTAAAAGATTTGCGCTTTACCAGGAGATTTCCTTACTTTATATTAGCGAATTTGTATGCTGAGAATATTTATGACTAGTTTTGCAGTTCGACGACTTTCACTCTCCCGTATCAAAATAAACTTGTCGCTGTGAAATCTTTCTCAGGGGCAAAAGCTGAATAATAAAAGCAATATTCTGCAATGTCGATCGGCCAGCAGCTTGGCAAATATCCGAGATCTTAACTCAAGAGCGCATATCGGTTTCGATCTCGTATTGTTTATAAAGTTTGGGCACCTGGGAACTCAAGTTTCAGTCTAGATCATAACTTGTCATCTGACAGTGAAACGAAACAAACACAGAATAAAGTAATGATAAAATTTGTCGCAGAAAATTTTTTAAAGAGAGAAAGTTTTATACAAACAACTTCGCGTTTTCAAAGCACATGTGTTGTCATGGAAAAACAAAAGAAAGTTTAACCGATATTTGGTTAAAGTTTATCCTGCAAAGTTAGTTTTTGTGTGTAGCGAATCTTTCATCAGAAGTCGATGTAAAGTTTATCTTCTATTTTTTCTGTGAACTGGTTCACTGCAATGTAATTAAACTCGGAAACAAACACGCGCGCTGGGCGCGCGATTTTCTTTCTCAAACAAGTTTTACATTAAAATATAAAAAAAACATTAATACAAAATGTATGGTACTTTATTATATATATTATCTGAGATAAAAGCAAAGGAAAGCAAGGATAAACTTTTTTATAATTAAAGAAAATAGATATCGCAACTTCAGTTTTAAGACATATAATTTGTATACAAGTAGATAATCAAGCTGTTGCATTTTTTGTCGCAAAATACCAATTTCCGGTGAGAAATACTCGCATAACTTATATTTGCTCAAACATGTGCATTTAATTTTTTTAATTCAATCATTTTTGTTGGAAGTAATCGATTTCCGGTGAAAAACCGCCAACATACTCTATAATTGATAAAAATTGTGAATATTAATTGCATAATTATTTCTTGTTAACAATAGCTGTTTTATCTGAAAAGTTCTAATATAAGATTAGGAAAAAAATGTTATGATCATAAATCACTATTTAAACCTACTGATTTTTGTTAAAAATAAAATATTTCTGGTGAAAAATGTTAACATAATCTAAAATTTTTAAAAATTGTATATCTTATTTGTAATCTATACCAATTTCCAGCAAAAACTGTGCGTGTAACCAAAAGTTGTTAAACAATAGTTTATCTTGTTTGAAATATAATGATTTACAGCATAAAAGGCACAAAAAAACCTAATATTAAAAAAAGTGATTTTAATGATTCTGAAGGTTAACCTGAAAATTATTTAAAATCTGAAGAATAATTAAAATCTGAAACATCTTGTGATTTTTTTTAAATACCAACTTTCGACGAAGAACACTAAAATAAAATTAATAGGTTCATTTGATAAGAATCAAATCAGTACTTTCTTCGGCTGTCAATGTAAATATAAGAAAGAATTTTTTGTCGGTCTTGTGATTTTCATTAAATTAAAAGAATAAAATCGAATTACTGGAAAGTTCGTTTATTGAAATTCTGTCATTTCGGCTGTCACTGCGTGCCTTCTTCAGAGAATCTAAATAAATAACATACATATAAGTAACGATCGTTGCTTACATATAATAACAAACAAATTCATTTAAAAGTATAAATTAGTAAAAAATACGTGTGTTTATTTTCTTGTAAAAAACAAGAATATACCATTTTGACGTCAAACATCTTTGAATAGTTTAGAGTCAATTTTTAAAAGTAATACTGATGTGTATCACCAAATTAAAGTAAAATATACAAAAAACATATTGTATACGAACCTCCTAAAAATAGTAGAGGCTTTTTTTGAGAAACTACATCTTAAATGACGGAAAAAACACAATCTTTATCATGTTTTTGGACAACGACGAACATGTATCAAAGTAGATAATAGACATACATTAATGCGGCAAATTCATTAATACCCAAATAAAGGCGTCATTTAAAGGAACCGAGAATGAGGAAAGCACGCCAAAGTAACTGAAATTTTAACTTGGTTTTGTTTATTTTATAATACTTTGATATATTTTGTTTACATTCATAATTTCTGTCTGTAAGTTAATCAAAATATTGTGATATTTGTTTATAAAAATGGTTTTTTATTATGAGTCCTTTTATATTTATTTTTTTCTCTATTAAGAATTTTAATATTGTTAAAATCAAAATAATGATTTAAGTTCCAACAATGTTGTCCAAGACCTGTATTGATATTTTCAACTCTACAATGTCTTTTATGTTCCGAAATTTTAGTTTTTAATATTCTACCTGTTTCAACAATATAAACTTTTTTACAACAATTACATTTAATGAGATATACAATTCCAGAAAATTTTTTGATACTATCAATATCTTTTTGATTAAGTAAAAAACTTTTAAGAGTGTTTTAATCACTAAAATAAACATCTCTGTTTAACTTTTTTTAAGATTTTCGCAACCTTTCAGAGAGTTCTTAAACATACGGTAATGTACATTTTGAATCCGATTTTTTATACGTGTAAACCCAGTTATTTTTCTTACTGATAGTTATTTATATATTACTTATTTAGATTCTCTGAAAAAGGCTCGGAATGATAGCCGATATATCAGAAGTTCAATAAACGAACTTTCCAGTCATTTTTTTTTTAATCTTCCAATTTAATGAAGACCGTAAGACCTACAAAAAATTCTTACTTATTTTTACATTGACGGTCGAAAAAAGGATTGATTTGAATTCTTATCAAATCCACTTATTAATCAACAAGGTCAGTAACGTTCTAGATAATATGGGCTATTTGGCTCACATCTCGGAGAAGTACGGTCATACCACAAGGAAACACATCGGAAATTGGATTAACACCAATAGGAGATTGCTTATTCTTAAGGAGCAACCTACGTTCTCAATTAAATGTAGAAATAATGCTTGTATAATTTAAATCATAATTTAATTTCAGAGTTTCATAAAACTAAAATCAATTTCCAAACCAAGAGCTTAAAATTGAAATCGAAAACACAGTAAATGTAATGTAGTAAATGATTCACAAGAATTAAGTTTAAATAATCTAAAATATAAAAAGAGACAGGAATGTATGAAAAAGTTCAATTTACTGGAAAACATGTTGTTAGCACAGACAAATCAATATAGAGTATTTAAATTTAAAAAAAGTTTAAAAAATATCTCAAATGTCGAAATCCCGGAAGAGGTAGCTGAAACCTTCACAGAATAAACTAATGATAAAATTCGTTGCAGAAAATTTTTTAGAGGGATAAAGTTTTATTAAGACAACTTCGTGCTTTTCAAAACTCATGTGTTGTCATGGAAAAACAAAAGAAAGTTTAACTGATATTTGGTTCAAGTTTAACCTGTAAAGTTAATTTTTGTTGCAACAAATCTTTCATCGGACATCGATGTAAAGTTTATCTTCTGTTTTTTCTGTGTTAGCATTGTGTGACAAATTTGGTATTCCTTTCATTGTCAATAAGTTACCTACTAATAACATGGTTGCTAGTATAGAAAATTGTTTGATAAATGTAGAGCATGAAGATCAGAAACACAGTTACTCAATTAATTTAAAAAACGTAATCGAAATAATAACTTCAGCAAACTTCAAAAATATTTTGACCTTGTTAAAAATTTGCAAAAGGGTAATGATGATTTAGTTTCTTTAAATGCAGACAAAGGCAACATAACGGTATCATCTAATAGAGATAATTACAATAAAACTGTGGAAAACATGCTCAAGAATGATAATTTGTATTAAAAAAATTAAGACCAGTCTTGTTCATGTTTTAACCCTTAAACGGCCAAAACGCCACTACCGGTACACTGCTTTTCAACGGCCAATAACTAAGACTATTCGACACTAGAAAAAATTGAGACACATAT
>NC_046666.1:54372569-54375605 GCF_010883055.1 Belonocnema kinseyi
AGGGAGCTCTTCTTAATATTTTGACACCAAAATCATGTCGATACACCTTACCGACTGCGAGTAAAGCCACCCACGCTTTAACTTGACAGACTGTATGTTGATGTTTTCATCCGAAATCGGTTAACTTAGAAAAAATAATTAAACTTAGCAGACGATTTAGAATTTGGAACAATTTTATGTTATTTTATGTTAGTGAGTAAGAATTTGTTGTATTTATTACGGTTTTCATTTGATTAAAAGAATAAAAAAGAATTACCGGAAAGTTCGTTTATTGAAATTTTGTTATTTCGGCTATTACTGCGTGCCTTTTTCAGAGAATATAAATAAATAATATATAAGGAACGATCTTTTCTTTCATTTAATTACACAAAAATTTCTTTATAAAAATAAATTAGTAGCAAAAAACCTGTGCTAATTATATCGTAAAAAAAAGAATATAGTTTAAAAGAGTTTTGAGTAAAATTTTAAAAGTAGTACTGATGTGTCACCAATTTAAATTAAAAAATACAAAAACATCATGCAAAAGCCTCATAAAAATTGAAGAGGCTTTTTTTGAGAAACTATGAGAGATTTAGAATTCTAGACAAATTTTCAGTACTATCAAAATCTTTTTGATTGAGGAAAATTTTTTTAAAGAGTGTTTTGTTTACTAAAATAAACGTTATGTTTATGCAAATTTTAAATCCGAGTTTTCTACGTGTCAATTCAGTTATGCTTCTTACTGGAAACATTGTAGATTTAATGAATTCGTTCTTGACTAATACTATTCATCAAAGGAAGCGGATAATTATTTTGAGCGAAAGTAATTTTAATTTGATCCAAATTTTCTTTCCTGAAGCTAATATCACTTAATTTAATGCATCTATCGATTAAACCTTTTATTAGACCGATGTTTTGACAATATGAATGATGGGAATTTAAATTAAGATATCTACCAGACCATGAAGCTGTTTTGAACCAATCGGTAATTAACTTACCTTTAGTTGTTTTTTATCTAATTAAAATAATTGATTGAATTTTCAAGTTCAAATATAAGCTGAATGGAATTTTCAATACTGTTAAAAGTATTTATGAAATCGACCATTTTTCAGTAGGAACAATAACTAAAATATCATCCACATACCTCTTATATAAAATAGGTTTAATTTTCAGTTCTTTCAAAGCTCTTGTTTCCACATCTTCTAAAACCAAATTTGAAACTATATGAGACAATAGTGAACCCACAGAACATTCATTTAATTGTTTTTAATATTTTCCATTAAAAGAAAAAACAATGTTACTAAAAACAGTTCTAGTAGCGACTAAAAATTCATTTTTTGTTATTTTAGTTAGATTTTTATTTTATATGAGTTTTTCTTCAATGCAGTCTAATGCTAGATCTAATGGAATGATATGAAATATTGAAACAATGTCCTATGAAACTATGGAATGTGTTGAAGGAACTTTAACTTTATTTAAAGTGTCCTTTAAATCCCAGTTTTTTAAAATAAAAATGATGCTGTGTTACCTGAAACCGGTTTTAACCCTTAAACGGCCAAAACGCCACTACCGGTACACTGCTTTTCAACGGCCAGTAACTAAGACTACTCGACACTAGAAAAAATTGAGACACATATACTTTTTTGCTTAAGATCTCCTCTTTCCGACGGTGCCAATGAAATTCCTCAAAAAATTTATTTATTATCCCAAAATGCAGTTTAAACAAAAAAAAACGTGATTTTTCGTGCCTATTTTTTTTGTGAACCATTTTCCAAAGCTTTTCGCGTCTGTAATTAACCTGAAATCTCACTGACCGGTGGAATAAATGTCAAAACTTTGAGAATCCATGGTTCAAAGATCGATTTTTCGTTTTAGTATTTTCAAAATGGCGTCTTAATGGCAAAATTTTTGTGAAAACATTCATGAACCTTCACCGCATTGTCATCCTGGGAATTTTCGAGTACACTCAGCAAAAAAAATGCCAAAGCGTAAAGCCTCAAAAATTGCAACAAACTCCGAATCGGAATGGGATTCCGATGAAAATGATGAACGTATCATCATACCTAATCCAGATTACTCTGGCTCTGATGGAGATGATTCATCAGATGACGAGAATTCGGGATCGGAATTTCCCAGACTGAATTTTTAAATTTTTCCACGAATAATAGAATCATCAATTACAAATGCTACCGTAATTTGGAAAATTTGCAACAAGAATAATATAGCTAAATTGAAAACTAAAGATTTCTGTAAAGAAATCAGTAGGAAATATTTGTCGCAATCAAAACTAGGTGATTTCGAAACTCACAGATACGAATCACGAACAAGAACATTATGTAATAATGAACAATGTCGCCAGAGGACTACTAGATTTTGCACTGATTGCAACATATATTGCTGCTTACATTGTTTCTAAAAATTACATTCTGAAACAGCAGGATCAAAATGATTTCAACGGATTGAAATCTGAAATGAAAAAAAATTCTCCATAAAAAAAATTAAAAAATGTAAAAAAAATATATAAAATCCCTTTAAAAAAAGAGACTATCGATATTCGTCGACCTCCACGTTGATGATAGTTTGGCAACGTAAATTTTGTTTGCGGCAGACGGACGATAGATATTCGTGAATCATTTTACTCTTACACGATGCTTAGAACTATGAAAAATTTTTCTTGAAAAACTATGCGCTTTTTAGAAAATTTGTCAAGAATAAAAAGTTCTTGTAATCAGCCGAGGAATACGTCTGAATTTTTTCCGGAGCGTTTTGAGCAAAATTTTGAATTTTGCAAAAATTGTTCATATGCAAAATCCAAAATTTTGCTCAAAGCGCTTCAAAAAAATTTAGGCGTATTCCTTGGCTGATTACAAGAACTTTTTATTCTTGTTGATTTTTCCGAAAAGCGCATCGTTTATTGTAAAAAAATTCATGAATGTTTTCACAAAAATTATGCATTTAAGACGCCATTTTGAAAATACTAAAACGAAAAATCGATCTTTGAACCATGGATTCTGAAAGTTTAGACATTTATTCCACCGGTTAGTGAGATTCCAGGTT
>NC_046666.1:54375705-54408329 GCF_010883055.1 Belonocnema kinseyi
AAGAGGGAGCTCTTCTTAATATTTTGACACCAAAATCATGTCGATACACCTTACCGACTGCGAGTAAAGCCACCCACGCTTTAACTTGACAGACTGTAACCTTAAATTGTTCAAAAATGGTACATATATTTTTTTAATTTATACCCATTTGCGGTTAAAAACGCGAGCATAACTTCAAAATGTTCAAACATGTTTATCTTTTTTGAAGTATGATGATTCCCTATATAAACCATCAGCAAACCCAAAGTTTCAACAACAAAAGTAGTGACTTTAATGATTAAGAAGGGTAATGTGAAAATTAATTAAAATCTAAAATGTCTAATGATTTTTATAAATTTAATACCAACTTTCGACGGAGAATACTAACGCAAAATAACAAAAATCTGTTTGGAATTGTAAATCGTCTTTGAAATTCAATTATTTTTGTAGAAAAAAAACCGATTACCTATTAAAAGCGTCAACATAACCTTACATTGTTCCAAAATTGCAAATATTCTTTGAAATTTATATCAATATTTTCCTTGAAAACCGCTAGATTAAGAAGCTTAACCTACAATTTTACCAAAAATTGTAATTATTTAAAAAATCTAATCATTTGAAAATTGTTGAGAAATAGTGAATCTTCTTAAAACTGTAATTTTTTTAATCAAGAATAACTATTTCTGACAAAAAATACTAACATCATTAAAAATTGTGAAAAGATTTTTAATCTTGTTCACATTTAGAATGATTTTTATTTTAAAACACCAGTTGTCGATTAAAAATGCCAACGTAATCTAAAATTATGTAAAAATGGTGAGTCTGGCTTAAATTACTTAATTATCAGCATCTAACTAGTCCAAATTTAGAGATTGTGATCCTCGCCTTCTTTTGACTGCTTTAGCAGAATTAGTAGAGTCAGTTTTTTCGAAAACTGATTTTCTTTTTTGTTAGAGTCTTTAACTTTTAACTTTCTTTTTCTAATAACTCCTTCAGCAAAATCAATAAGATCGTTAATATTTGAAAATTGATTCTTTTTTAGTTCATAGTCTTTTTGGTTCCTCACTTTTTTCTATTTCTATCTTCTTGGTTACATAGATGCCTTTTGCCTTCATGTGCCTTCCTTTTCGTTTTGGGGTTAGAGGGAAACGCAAATAATCATGCATATTTCCGTTTTTACACATTTTAATGCAATTTCTTATAATTATTAGGAAGTGGGACGATGGTCGTGGGAGCTAAAGCGTAGGCTTTGGACCCACTCCTTCGGCTTGCGGGTTCGATTCCCTCCTCGCACTCTGGAAGAGTCTCGGTGGTGGCCCATGCGGTGAACACTAGCCTAGCAAGGAGATCTCCGGAGAGTCGTGGGACCGGTACCTCTAGAGAAAAAGGTTTTCTCTAATTACTTAAGGCTGTTGCTCTTGGTGGTTCGGAACCCACCTTAAACTGTAGGTCCCCTTTCACCACCAAGTAAGTGTGTGGAGGGTGTGTAAAGGAATAGAGAAGAAGGTGTAAGAAAAATTTTAAACCCTTAGGGGACACATTAGAAGCTTCCATTCCATGTCCAATTATAAGTTATATTATCATTATTATTACACCATTAAGCTATTTCCCTTTCAGGGTAGGCGTGACTCACTCGGTAGGGGAAAGGAGTAGTGTGTGAAAGGGATAGAGATTTTTCAGATTGATCCAGAATTCTCGTGCTATTTAAGTAAATAACACGTTCGTTCCGCAAAACTGCTCCGACCCAGATTGCTGATCAATCTCTCTAGCAATCACCCCAATCGAAGAACCTCACGAAGTCGTTATGTAAGGTTCCCCACTTGGGTCCATTTGTAGCCAAGGTCTTTGTTTCAGGCGTCATTCACTCTACTGACACTCTTTTTATTAACTATTTGCCGCCATACTTTCCTGTCCTGGCATACTTCTCTACCTTCTTTTATGTCCATGCATTTTTTCATGCAGGCTCTCGTGTTTCTGTGACTTCTTATGTCTCTTCTAACCAGGGTCTCATTCACACATTCTAACCATTCTTTCCGCGGTCTACCTCTGGGCACGCTGCCATTTACTTTACCTTGATACACTTGTTTCGTTAGTCGTTCTTTTGGCATTCTCTCAACATATCCGAACCATCTTAATCTTAATCTCATGTCAATTGCGTTAATTTTACTCTTATCTGTTTCTTGATAAGTCCATGTCTCGCTGCCGTATAGTACAGTCGGTACAAACATAGAATTATGTATTGCCATTTTAGCTTTATTTGATATATTTTTACTTCTGATAAGAGGACCTGCTCTACCAATAACCTTCTTACCTTCGTTTATGCGTCTATCTAATTCGTTAGGTTGAAATCGTTTTTCGTCTCAAATTTGCAGAATCGTGTAATGTTTCATCAGTTGCATGCTAACCTGAAAACTGGTTACAAAACACTTCTTTTCTCTCTACACTATTTAATTCGGCCTTATTATTATTTAAAACATTTTCAGAAGTGTTAAAAATTACAACCGAGATTCTTTTTCTATATGTAAATCAGGCAGTAATTTTGTTGGATAGACTAGTTGTGAGTGATATATACATTAGACTGATTTGTGTTTAAGTCTTCATCGCTAAATTGCGAATTTACTCTTATTTCTGAATAACATATATCACTTAATATAATTACTTACTTAATTCTTTTAAGTACCGCTTCAGTAATTTATATTAAAATATTGTTTTTACCTTTAACTCGGTCTTTGATTCTGAATTTTAAACAACAACAAACGAACATAACCATACTTTTTCCGATTGCCAAGAATAGAAATCATTGCAAGAACATACAATCCAATTATTGGCAGGAGGTGCCAAGTATTGCATACAGTGCTTTAGATTGAAAATGTATTAGCACCTTCCATTATTTATCAAATAAATTATATTTAAACCTTAGTTATTTTTTTATTAACAATTTTGATGTTTCCTCGAAATGTGCTGAAAAGAAAATAGTCACTTCCGTTAATTATAACGTTGCTAGGGGTAAATTGAAAACTGTAATTATCTAAAGATTTTCTTTAGCTAACCTGAAAATTCTTGGCAGCCTGGAAACAAGGCTGAATTTTGTAATTTCAGAACACATAAATTATTGTTTAGCAAAATATGAATACATATTACTACGAAAAAATGTCTGCACTATTAAAAAAATAAAGAACAATTGGCTATTTATCTCTATTTTCTTATTATTTCATAAAATCTAGAGGAGGGTGCCAACAACTGGAGGGGGTTAATTAAAAAAATTTTAGTTTCCGATGAAATGCACTAACATAACTGAAAATTGTTTAGTATTTCAAATCTGCTTTGAAATCTAATGATTTTTATTAAAAATGACCAATTTCCTGTGAAAAATTTTAATATAATCCAAAACTTTAAAAAAATTAATACAAATCTTGTTCGAGCTGTAATGATTTTTATTTTGAAATACCAATTTTTTATGTAGGACGATAATTAACTTAAATGGATAAAAAATGATAAAACATAAAAATCTAATAATTTTTGTTTAAAAATAACCATTTTTAGTATAAAAAAAACCCTAAAAACGTAAATTATTGAGAATTTTTTAACATTTGAAGTATAATACTTTTTTATTCAAATGAACCATTTCTAACATAAAACGTAAAAATAATCTAGAATTGTAAAAAATTGGGAACCTTGATGATGATTTTTATTTTAAAATGCTAATTTTTTTTTAAACTAGCACAGCCTAAAAATTTGAGAAATTTTAAATATTGTTCGCAACTCGAAATTCTTAAAATTAATGAAATCATGGGAAATTTTTGAAAACAGATTACAATTTCTTGGAATCTTCTTAAATATCACAAAACCTTGTAGATCCTATACAATCCTGGAATTTTGTTTAGTCCTTTGGAAAATTTTGGAAATCCCTTGAAATTTGTTAAAGATCTTAACAATTTTTTGGAATCTTTTTAAATACCCTAAAATCTTCAAAATCCTCAGTTGTATTGAAATTCATAAAAATATTTTAAAAGATCCTGACATTTTTTTAATTCTTAAAAATTTTGTTAAATCTTTGGAAATATCTTTAAATCTTAAATCCTTTGAAATTTCATTAAAATATTATAAATTTCTGTAAATCCCGTGAAGTTACATGAAGTTGATATTCATTGCAAATTTTTTAATCCTGTAAAATTCATTAAAATCCTTTGAAGTACTTTAAAGGGTTATAAAAAGTAAATTAGTGAAAACCTAAAATCTGTGAAATCTCTTTAAATTTTCAAACGGTATTGAAATTCCTTGGAATCTTTTGAAATATCCTATAAACTACTTTAAAATTATTTATAATCTTATAAAAATCAAAAAATCGTTAGAAATATTATTTATTTAAAAATCTATTTAAAAATTATTTAAAATCTTGTAAATTCTTTGAAATCCTTCAATTCTTCCAAGAACTCAAGGACAAACATTTTATTTTTAATTTTATTAAAATATGATTGAATCCCTTGAAATCCCGTAAAATTACAGAAAATATGATGATATTTAATAATATTATTAAGAACACGAAATTAGATGAAATCCTGTAAGATCCTGGAAAATTAATTAAAACTTTTTATTGCGAGCCTTAAGGGCATGTGATACTTAGAAAATTGTCGATTTTACCAGTTTTAGGTTCTGCCGGCCCACACACTTTTTTTGTAGATTAATTCAAAAAAGTGTTAATTTAGCAAAATGTGATTAATTTGCATAGCGCTTAGGAATTAGCATTGAGTTTTTCAGTGTTAGATTCCCCCGGCTTTTTTCCTAGGATAAGAAATATTTTGTCGCCAAAATCTGGGAAATGATAGCGAACATGCTAACGGACGTCCGCGCACATTTTTTTTGTGTTTATTTTTTTTTTTTAATTTTGATTTTGCTAAGAACGTGTGTATATTTCGAGCTTATGTGTGTTACAATTCTACCAAGCGTTACTTCCAAACTAAACAATATTTTTGGCCGAAAACTTTAGACTTACAAATAAAACTAATCTCCCGGAACTAATCTTGTTTGCAGGCAATTAAAAAAGTTTATTTCACCAATAATTTTGAAATTATCGAAAAGGCAGAGATGAAAAACAACGTAACCTCAAAATAATGCCTAAAATTTTTATTTAGCACAATAAATTTTTTTTTGTTATTATCCCTCAAAAAAGAGTCCGGGAACGTCCGTTATGATATTTAGAATAATTTTGCCGAAAGTAGTAAAAAAGAATTGTAAACCCATTTTTTTCGACCTATATTTAAAAAAAATTGTTTAAAAAGGAAATCCATGATCATTTTCTTTTGTAATTAAAAATTAATTTGTTACCTAATCGTTTTTCTGCTTCCAAATTTCCAATTCCTTCAAATTTCATCATTTTTGCTTACCATTCCTATTATTTTGAAGTTAATTTTGTCCGTTTAAGAGAATTGAGCTCACTTAACACCTTCCGATAATTAAACTAATCATCTGGGAAGTCCTTATAAAGTTATAACGAAGAGTTAATTTAATGGCCGAGTTAAGGAACTTACTTAATTGGGACATGGTTTAATACTGAAACATGCATAACTTTTGCATTAACTTGTTCATCGCTGCTGTATTCCACTTGTAAACTATGTAAACTTGTCCGCACGTTTCGAGTGTACGTTTAGGTAAACCACTAAACGATGGTCCTAGAAACGTGATGCGAATAACTTTCGATTTTTGGACAATATTCAAATCCAACAAATGTTACTCAATTGGGTCGACTAGAACTCTGGCCAAATAGATCATTTTGTTTATGAATAGATATTCTCTGTTAATTCAAGAAATTCTATTCTACTCTCAAAAAACGATTTAGTACAATCAACAAAATTTTCGATGGTTCAACAATGGAATATTCTTCTTCTTTATTCATAATGTGTCCCCTAAGGGTTTACTTGCCTTCGTTAGATCAACCAACAGTTTTTTGATTAGAACAATTATTTATGTGAATCAAAGAAAACAGTCTTTTTATGAAGAAAATTTTTTTTTCTCAGTGTAGCTAAAATGAAACTAACAATTTTTGAGAATCATTATTGATGATTATTTTAAAATCTAAAACAGAGTGGCAACAGATCACGAAAAACCTGGAAATAATGGAACAGTTAGAAAATTTGGTTGGTGATGGTAAGTTAGGGAAGTGTCAGGAATTTTGAAAAAATTGATAATGCAATAATAAAATAAAATAAATAAAAATATTAATAAAACGAAATAAATTAATAATCTATACCTGTTTCTGAACAGTCTTGAATTCGTTTATTATAGTTTAGCTTATTTAAAAATACTGGTAATGACTGGTAAATATTGGTCTTAGATTTCAATAATTTAAAGGGATTACTAAGGATTTTAACGATTTTAAGGTATTTTTTAAACTTCTCAGGAATTTAATGAGATTTCAAGGTTTCAAGATTTCAGAAAATTTTAATGATTGTTTTTTGTTAAACAAGCTGTAGAATTTTGTAGACGTGTCAGAGAATTTGATCAGAATTCAAGTGTGTTTAATATATTTCAGAAGATTCTAGCAGACATTATAAATTCCAAATGATTTAAAAGAGTTTGGTGTGATTTAAAAGATTCTCGGGAATCTAACAAGATTTCAACATTATAAGAGGTTTCAAAAAATTGACTAAAATTCAGAAAGTATCAAATGATTTTAGGAAGATCTCCAGGATATTAATGATATTTTAACAATATTTGAAGGATTTCATTGGAAAAATAATTTGTATACGATTTTAAAGAAATTATAAGATTTACATAAATTTATAAAGATTTCAAGGGATTTTAAATATTTATCCGACTTAGAAAATTCCCGAATGTAGGCATATAAAAAATTGGGTTTTACTCAATATTATTTGTTTATTATAAATAAAATAATAAAATATTTGTATGCAAGAACAAAGTTTTTTCACGTTTGAAGTTTTTCTAAATTATTGTTTGAGTTTAGAATAATAATATTTAAACAAAACGTATTTCTGAATAAAAAAAAGTTCTTTAAAAATGTTCATAGTATTTTGAATAAATCACAAAAAATGATCTAAACATTCTCATTGTTAATTTAAAGAACAAAATTGTTATTTAAGGTGCACGTGCTTTTAAATATATTTTTGTATACAGTTTTTCCAATAATTCTAAAACCCATTTTTTATTGTTTAAATTCAGGAGTTTTTTATTTAAAATAAAATAAAATATTATAATATTGTCGAAATATGAAAATCCCGAATTGAAAAGTTTCCGAATAATAAAATTCTCGACAGTTTATTATATTACTGAATTTGAAAATTCCTGAAGAATACAATTTTCTACAAAAAATTGCGAAATTATAAAATATCTGAACTAGAAATTTTTCAAATGTCATGGAATTTTGTTGGCTATTGCAAAAGTCAGGTAATTTCTTTGAGATGCACTTTAGACACTGTAAAAAGTAATTAGGGCTACCCAACAGTCACTTTTTTAAGATAATGTCACTATTGTCACTTTTAAAAATCAAAAGATCACCTTAATCAGTTTTCTGTCAATTAATTAACATATAAATTAAAAAATTTGGAATTTTAAAAGCTCAAAGGTGTTTTCTTAAATTTTCCAGAATATCAAGAAAGATCAAATTTCATAAAATGTAATGTGTTATTATAATATTTCAATTCTTAGGCGTTTCACTAAATTTTCTTTAATTCCCTGGAATTTTTCTAAATTCACTCTAAAGCAAATGCATACAATACATTGTGTTAATATTTTTAAATTATTTTCAATTAACTTGCATTTTTTTCAATCAACTTTAAAAAAAATTGATTGAAAGCTTTCAAATCATTTACAGATTTATTCGCTTCACAATGAGTCAAATATATAGAGAAAGAGATCATTTACATGAGAGTGAAATATTTTACATTAGGTTAAATTACGGTGATACGTTTATACCTATGAGATTGTAAATATGAATATAATCTAGATGCGCAATGCAGTTTTGAGGGAAATTTAGTATATATGAGCATGCTGCAATATTACGATCTTTAATTAGAGCTTTCGTAGAGAAAGGAGGTTGCTGATTTATTTAAGAATGCTGGATAATCAACACCGTTCTTTGATAGGAGTATAAAGGACAACTCAATAATATATGATCAATATCCTGAGAGATGAATAAAAATGAACAGCTGGGATAGTTTATTATAGAATTCTCTTGCGGTAAATGAACAAAAATCGACTTAAGAGGTTGGGATATTTTCATACAATTTTTGTATTTGTCTTCATGCTAAGTTTGAAGTATTCTTTCAGGTCTGTAAATGGCAGTTTATTTAAACCAATTGGTCTATCGTTTGTCGCATGTTTTACCTGTGTTACTGCAACTTCGTTTTCTGTCATCGCTGCGTGAGGGGAATCACGTATATTTGGATGTCACCCCTTTCATTTTTGCGCTGCTGAAATTCAAAGTATTTAAGCTTAAATTCGTACATATTTGACTTATGTTTATATGTTGATTATTTTTTATATCGCTAATCCTTTTAAACGGGATTGGAGTCGCAAGTATGTTATAATCGTGTACATGCATACACCAAACTCTCGCTTTCAGTCGCCCCGTTTTCAGCCTTCCTAGGACTGCTGACTCTCGCAGTTTCTGAGGGAAGTAGGGTGAAAGCGATCAATATATATATATATATATATTCCAATTGGAAACGAGTCAGGTGGCACTCACTGTTTACGTTTCTGTCCCGCCGAAACCAGTCCAAAGCCATTTAAAGGCAACCCCCGACAATTGACTAAAAGCGAGAGTTCGGTGTACTATAGTTTTTTGACTTTATTATGCTGTTACCTAGGCAAACTGTATTTTCAATACATGCTTCATACAGTCATTTCTTTTTTCTTTTGATATTTCTTGTGTGAACATATTGCTTTTTGACGGTCTTGTTGTGGAATAGTTATTTATGCAATAAACAACTGCAGAGTTAAATAGTCAGTGTATATTTATTAAATGAAAAATGAAATATTAATCTGCTCGTTACAAGTTACACAGTCAACTTGGTCAGAGTTCACAGTATACTAACTCTCACTCATTGCACACAGGACCGACAGGACCTGACAGAACCTTTTCTGGGAAGGAAAAGCGAGGGTGGGAGCAAGTTTAGGTAAAAATCGCACAGATGTTTTCAGGTGGCTACATGAAGGTCAAAAATAGTTTCGTACAATCTACACAAAATTTCCATTCAAAGTACTAATACTAGGTGTCGCATAAATACTCAACACTCCCACTTAATTTGAATGGTTCAGTATACTCATTCTTTCTCGCAGAATACAAAATTGCTGTTTTGACAGCGGCTTCGTGAGGATGTCGGCTAACTGAACTTTGGATTGAACATAATTAATTACAATTTCCTTTCGACTCAACACATATTGTATAAAATGAAATCTCACATCAATATGGTTTAAACGCTTGCGGAACTCGGAATTATTTGCTAATTTTATAGCTGATTGGTTATCAACAAAGATTTCCAGATTTACAATCGACTCTTAAATTACTCAGCGTTCGACATAACCAAACAGCTTCTTTTGTTCCGTGAGCTAATGGAATATACTCAGTTTCTGTAGTTTGCAAAGAAACAACATTATATTGCTGACTTGACCACAATATCGGACCGTCGTTTAACAAAAATACGAAACCACTTCTAGATTTTTGTGATTCTAAACATCCTGCATAATCTGTATCTGTAAACCCTACTAGATTTAATGAACTCCCACTATTTCCAAAAACAATTCCAGAACTATGAGTCCCTATTAAATATCTAATCATTTTCTTTACTGCTTGCCAATATTCTGGGCCGAAAGAATCTAAAACTTGACTAGAGTAATTTGCTGCGTATTCAATATCTGGACGACTTACTGGAGCTGCAAATAAAAGTGAACCTACAGCTTTACGATTAGTAATACAACTATTTTTATTCTCACTTGATGAATTTTTGCGCAGATGCAAACCAGATTCCGCAGAAACACTTGACAAGTTTGCATTTTCCATGCGAAACTTAGTTATCACATTTCTATGTAACTACGCTGGTTCACCTTTATTGTACGCTTGCTACGATCATGCTCAATCTCCATACCAACAAACTCACTTGCATTATCAATCGTGATTTTAAAATTGCTTTTTAAACCATTTAAAACTACGTCCCTGGCATCTTGGCTCTCACATATCACTAAGCTATCATCGACATAGAATGCCAGGTAATCTTAAACCCTTCAATATACCAACGAAAACGCATTGATCACTTTCGATGCTCTGGAAGTTAAAATGTTTCAGGAATCCGACAAACTTCTCGTTCCAGCAACGTGAGGACTGCTTCAGGCCATAAAGTCTATGGCTGTAGCCTTCAGGTAATTTCATGTAAATGTCCTCTTGAAGATCTCCGTTAAGAAATGCTGTCTTCACATCAAATTTTGCTATTTCGCAATCTTCTTTTTCTGCGATAGCTAACAGCACTCTAATGGATTCATAGCGGACGACAGGTGCAAAAGTCTCAAAATAACCTATTCCCTCTCGTTGAGAGAATCCTTTTGCGACAAGTCTTGCTTTAAATCTATTGATATTTCCACCAGGGTTTGATTTAATTGCAAAAACCCATTTGCATCCAATAGCTCGCTTACCTTTTGGCAGTGTGACAAGATTCCAAGTGTTATTTTCCTTAAGGGCATATATTTCTTCTTTTGTTTCTCTATGTCACTTTTCTGCAACCGGACTTGAAATTGCTTCACAATAAGTCATAGGCACAGTATCAGCAAGACAAGTTACAGCTAATCCATAGCGATCAGGAGAATTAAAAAATCTTCTGTCACGAAGCTGCCGAACCTGTTGTGCTTCTTACTCAGCAATTTGAGGTTTAGCCACTCGATGATCATCTTCTTGTAAATCAGAATCTAGAACCCGCCACTTGATGATAAGTTTCATGAAAATCAGGATCTTGATCAGTTGCTTGATGATCAGGGACAATTTCATGATCTTCTCGGACCCCAAAATCAATTTCAGGGCAAAAACCACTATTTTCCTATTTTTCGTGAAATTTATTGCTACCTTCGTTGAAATCTACATCGCTGGTAATGTGAATCTTGCTTGTTTCTTTGTCCCATAATCTATAATTGGAAGATTCTCCATCGTAGACTACAATGGTCATTGCACACAGGACCGAAAGGGCCTAACAGGACATTTTCTGACAAGTAAAAACGAGGGTGGAAGCAAGTTTAGGTAAAGATCGCACAGATGTTTTCCGGTGGATACACGAAGGCCAAAAACAGTTTCATACAATCTAATAGTATTTGAATTAATGACGTTAGCAAAAGCTCCTCTCACATCAAGGAATGCTGCGAACATAATCTTTATTCTTGCGTAAATTTGTTTGAATAGTGATCGTTCAGTTTCACAACCTGTTAGGACATGATTGCCCCTTACGAAATCCGCTTTGACTAGTTGGTAGTATATTTTGATTTTTAATCCACCATTAAAATTTATTTTTGATTAATGTTTCAAACAGCTTACATAACGTCAAGATGAGAGTTATAGACCTATACCCTTTATTTTCGATTCACAAAACGAAATGTACATAGGATTTTTTCCACATTGTTGGGAAATCACCAGTTCTGTACATTTCATTATAGATATCGAGAAGCAATAAGGTCAATAGTTAGAAACAGGTGGAGTTTTAATAGGAGGACAAAGCTTATTGAGAGATTCTAGTTTTTTGATCGAATTTTATGTTTTTGGTGACGTGCGATACATTGACCTTAATCCATTTATTTTTTAGAATCTTATAAGTACTCCAAAAGTAACGACCATCAGTTAGTAAATTAATGGTGGTCTTAAATGTGATATAACTTTCCTTAGTTTTTTCTTGAAATTTTTTCTGGACAGAGAAAGGAGTCTTTTGTATTCTGTAAGATCGACGAGATTTTTCGTTTTTACACATACCTTAAAAGCGGCGTTTCTTTGCTTTTTAACTTTGAAACACTCCTCATCCCACCAAGGTACCGGATTTTGGTGAAATTTGATATTTATCATTTTTTTCTTTGTTGTTTTGCCTGTAATAGATTCAGTTACTTGATTGACAAAATATTCGTATTTGTGGCTCGCGCTTAGATTATCGTAATCCTTTGTTGAAAAATTTTCAAAAGAGTTATGTAAATGTTGCATAAGGTTGTTCCAGTTTGTGTTGATCTAATTTTACGACTTTTTATGGTAAATGTGTCTTTCCGTACTAAAGTTAACATAGATTGTATACTGATCTGAGACCTAAGTTTCGTCATTCACTTGAACGTCTATTTTATTAGCGATATTTTTGCTTGAGAGAATTAAATCGAAGTTTGATATACGTAGAAGTAGAATCAATGTGGGAGTAAGTTTCGGAATTGTATATAAATAAATTTTTTTTCAATGCATGCAGGTAAGTTTTCTGCATTAGTGTCAGTTTTGTTATAGTTCCAATCTATATGATGAGCGTTAAAATCGCCAACAATTATACAATTATTTTCGTTCTAAAAATTATTAAATACTTTATTCCACTCTTCGAGGGAAAAGACGATACCTGGGGCTCTGTAACAGGCAATTATACTAACAGCTGAGATAACATTATTGATTATAATTCAGCAAATTTCCAATGCTTTATCAAGAACTTCGATATTCTTTATTTCACGATAAGCTAAATTGGAGCGAATTAACAGTAAAATAGCTCCTCCGGTTGAATGCGTTCTGTCTAACCTGTATTTTACAAATCCTGGAAAGTTCATGTTTATGATGTTTCGATGTGGCCAGCTTTCGACACACACGAGAATGTCAATATCTATAAGAGCTATTTGTATCCCTTCTTTACGTTTTAGAAAACTTCTTGCTCCAATATAGAATTTTAGGTGACTTTGGCTTTGTTCCGGCTTCAGTAGGACTCTCTGAGAAATGATGCTAATTCTTCAAAATTAAGCGGATATCTATTCACGTTTATTATGAACAAATTCTTGGCTGGAGCAAGCTGAGCATCAATTATTTATTGAGCTCATGGCTTTTTGACTATTTTGCTTCTGCGCTTTTCTTGGGATTTGATTAAAGTACCGTCTTCGGAAGGGTTTGCTGGGGTTTCCACCTTAGCTTGCTCATCGCCATGAGTGAGCAGTGTAGAGCTGAATAGTAGGCTGGGCTATATTTTAATTATTTTGATTTTGAGTAGCTTGTGTGTTTTTCAATGCACCTGTCCATGAATCCTTGTTTACATCATGAATTGGGCAGTGTTTAGTAAGGTGTCCTTCTCTGCACAAGAAACAAGTAGTTTTTTCGTTGGAAAAATAAATCCAGTATGTAGTGTTGTCATACTCGATTTTCATATTGCCCGGAAAATTAGTTATGTCACCTGGGTTTATATATACTTGTCTTCTAAAGTTCATTACGTGTGCGTAATCTGATTCATTGATGCTTGCTCAGATACAAATGATTTGAGAACTGGAGTAATATTGAGAGCCTTAATTTTATCTTCGATTACACAATGAGGAATGATGGAACACGCTCTTGTTTACTCAAGTAGACACAAAGTCTACTGTTGGAAATTCTTAAGACGAATAAAACATTAGTTGGCATGAAGATTTTTCGAATGGCAAGAGTATAATCCTTGATCGTTACACCTTCGATTGCATCTGCTACTACTGCTTCATCTTTCTTGGGAAAGTGATCCTGCTGTGTTACTCTGGCGTAGGATACTTTTGGTAGGTTTCATTTCTGGGAGGCATTTGATACGTTTTGAGTTGAATTACTTTGTGAGATTACACCCCTGTAGTCATGTTACTTTTTGCATTTTTCAAATTGTCTTCAATTTATTTGAGTTATTTGGAATTGAACCTGAACAATTTTGAATTCTTATAGATTAGATTCTTTTGAAATATAAATAATATAAGTCACATCATTAATGCACATTTTTCATTGAATCGAACAATTTCAAATGTAAATCGTAAATTCAATAATAATTTCAACAGATGGCTGTGAAATGGAAGCAAACAGAAATGAGTAGAATTCGAAATCTTAACAAAAATCGAATTGAGTAATTTGCCTTCCATAAATCATGTAAAAATTAAAAAGTGGTTTTTAACAACGGATTTTGAAAAGGATTCATTAAAAATTTAATAAGTTTGAGCAGACATTTTTTTAAAGCTTCTAATACAAAAAATTTCAATTAAAGATTTAAGAATCTTATATTTGGAAAAATACTCCATTGAAGGTTTTAAAGAAATAAGAGCTCAAATCTGAATTTATAACGGAATAAATTTACTTTTATTTATAAAATATTAAATAAAAATAGTACTTTTAAGAATATATCCATTTTCGGGTGAGGATAAAAAAAATTTATGGTACTTTCTTATTTTTATACTATTAAAAAATGTGACTCGTAAAAGTGCGAAGCGAGAACTGGCGTGTAAGGATCTTTTTATCGCACTACTTCTCTACTTCTCTACTTTCTCAGATTTGAAGTGATTGTACGAGTTTAAGTACCATTAAACTGTCATGTTAATTTATTGTCTTATACTTTTAAAAATCGAAATGTATTGTTTTCCATTTCAGAAATAAATAAATAACAATAAATCAAATTTCAAATTAATATTTGCTCGTGTTAACGTTATTGATCTCCTGGGTGTAAGGTTTTTTGATACCTCAAAGAAAAATTTAAACGGCTAAGGCAAACAAAAAAATAGAAAAAAATTGGAAAAAAATTGTAAACTAAAACTAAAAAGAAAGATCTTATTGACAAAATACGACGCTTATTGAGTTATTTATGAGAACTTTATTACTTTTTTTATTTTTTAAATTATTTTTATAGACGTGAACTTCTTATTCTGTCGGTAAGAAAGTTGATATCGTTAAAAAATTTGATATTATTAGACAAGAGAAAATGGAAATGCAACTAATCTTTAGAATGAGAGGATTTATTTTAAAAACTTACTAAATTTACATTATTTATTTTCTAGAAATATCCCATTTTTTGGGAAATTTTTATCAGAAAAATGAAAATTCAATTTGAAATAATTCGGTTGCAAAAATTATAAATTTTTTATCAAATTACGTTTTTCAGATTCGTTAGCGTTTACCGTTTTTAAAACGGAATTATGAGATTTTAAAGTTTGATGATTTCTGAACAATTTTAAATTTCAAAATTAATCATTTTAATAATGAATTTGACTTAAACTGTTAATTTTTAACGTGAGCTAAAATGATTTTGTATGTTAGCGTTTTAGTCCAAACATTGGTATTTAGAATGAGTCATTATATTTCAGAACTTCATAATTTTTTTGGCAATTTTCGTTTACATTCGCGTTTTACATCGCAAATTGGTATTTTGAATCAAAAATCATAACAATTTAACAAGATTTAGAATCTTTTAAAAATTTCAAATTATGTTAGTATGTTTCGTCGAAAATTGTTATTTTCAATTTTTTGAAATACTTTAAAGAAGATTCACAAATTTTAACAATTTTAGGTTATGTTAGCATTTCACATCACAAATTGGGATTTTCAAACAAAAAATATTTTAGTTTGAACAATATTTGAATTGTATTATCAGTTTTAGGTTATATTAACGTTGCTCACAGGAAATTTGATATTTTAAATTCAAATAATTTTCTCTAAAAGGCTTATCATTTTTTTTTTAATTATATATTACGTTAGCAATTTAAACCAAAAATTGATATTTTCGAACAAAAATCATTATAATTCGAACAAGGTTTATAATTTTTAAACAATTTTGGATTGTGTTAGTGTTTTTTTGGAAATTGACATTCTTGTTTTAAAAAATCACTAAATTTCGAAGAAGATCTATAACTTTTTAACAATTTTAGGTTATGTTAAAATTGTAAATTAAAAGTTGATGATCTTAAACGAACAGCGGTTTAAAAGATTTCTGAAAAAATCTGATGCTTAAAAACAAAACATTCACTTATAGATAGTAGAGAATAAAAAATGTTGTATTATTTATTTTATATTTTAATTTAAAAATTGTATAATACAATATAATTAATTGCGCACTCAGCGCACGTGTTCGCTTTCTAGTTTAATAAGATATTTCCTCACTAATGCTTGATATACATTTCGTAAATTATTCATAGATTATTAACGATTTTCTTTTACACCAAGTTTTGTTGCCGTTTTGCATGGGTATTTGCCGTACAAAGTGGAATGGAATTTCATTTAGACCAGACATCTGGTGATAAATTTCCTTTATGGACTAATCGTATTCCCACGAAAGTCGGTAGTTTGCTCTTTGACATCCAACGATCGAGCGTTGTTGAAAATACCGGAGGCCTCGAATGAGAAACTCATTTAGGAAATTCCTGCGAATACCGATAAAAAGTTGGAATAGGTTGGAATAGGAATTTCCCGAATTGAGAAATTCCGGAATAATAAAATAACGGAATAGTATAAAATTCCCGAAAAATGAAATTCCCGAATTGGAAAATTCAAGAATGATAAAATTCCCGAATATTACCGGGACTACTGAAAAAGCTCGAAAAATAAAATGTCGAATACCGTAAAATTTCTTAAAACGAAAATATAGGAAATATAAAGTTTCCAAAATTATAAAATTGCCGAAATATAAAAGTCCCGAATTGAGAGCATTCCTGAATAATAAAATTCATGAACAGTTTTTAAATTACCGAGTTTGAAAATTAACAAATAATAAAATTCCCGAATGATAAAATTTGTGAATAATAAAATGCGCGAAGAGCTTATAATATCACCGAATTGTAAAATTTCTAATTAATAAAATTCCAAAGTTATCAAATTTCCGAAAAATAAAATTCCCGAATTCGAAAATTCCGAAATGACAACATACCCAAATATTACCGATAAAACTGAAAAATCTCGAAAAATAAAATTTCCGATACTGTAAAAATTCCGAAAAGAAAAATATAGAAAACAGAAAATTCCCAAAATTATAAAATTGCTGAAATATAAAAATCCTGAATTATAGTAATAAAATTCATGAACATTCTTTAAAAATAAATTATCGCTTGAATTTAAATGATCAATAATTGAACAAAATATATTTTGAGATGAAAAATTTTATTTGAAAATGTGAATAGTATTTAAAAAAAGGACTCAAAAATCGAATTTTTTTTTTATTTCTATTTTCGAACATGTTTTTCGTAATTTTTGTAATAATGTGCACATTATTTGCGAGATTTTACATTCATAAATATATTTATTTCAATCGAGCATTGTATTTTCAATAAATATATCATATTTATTAAAAAATCTCTTCTTAATTGATTAAATTCGGGAATTTTCTAGTTCGGATATTTTATAATTCGGAAATTTAATGTCGCGAATTTTTAAATTTGGTAATGTTAAAAACTATCAGGAAATTATATTATTCGATAGTTTTCCAATTCGATATTTTTATATTTCAGCAATTTTATCATTCCGGCAATTTTCTAATTCGAATATGTCATTTTTCGGGAATTTCACCGTTTCGGTAATTTTATTTTTCAGTATTTTTTAGGCGTTTTATATTACCGAATTTGAAAATGCGCGAATGATAAAATGCCTAAAAGAAAATGATCGAACGTATAAATACAATTTTTAAACAAAAAATATATATTTAACAATGACCAAATATTTTTATTATAAAAAAATTATTCTGAAAGTTTAAAGTTTCTAAAATGATAAAAATATATAAATCACAATGCAAATTTTTTCAATTATTGTTACTTTAAATTCAAACCATAATTTTAGAAACTTTAAACATTAAAAATAATTTTGTTATATAAATATTTAAGTATTGTATTTTTAATAAACAAATACAATTTATCAAATAAAGAAATACCAATAAGAATGTAGTTTATACTTTCTTGTTAAACATTCAGGTTTTATGGTTGAAAATTAAACTTTTTTCTAGAAAATTCATATCTTTGTTTCGAAATTTTTGGTAAAAAAGTAAACTATTTGGTCGAAAGATGAACTACTTTGTTAAAAGTTCATTTTTTCAAGTATTTGGTTCGAAATTAATCTTTATTGGTAGAATACTAATCTCCTTGTTTGAAAATTAAACTTTTTTGTAGCAACTTCTTATATTTTGCCGAAAACTCGTGTTTTCGTTAGAAAATTATTTTTGTATTAAAACTGCAACTATTTAGTTCAAAATTAATCTGTTGTAGGTAAGGATTTAAGTACTTTATTCCAAATTTGTCTCTCTTCGTTCAATTTAACGGAGTTTTATATCAAATTTACTCTTTTTGGCTGAAATATTAATGATTATCTTTTTTGTTAAAAATTCATACTTCTGAGTTGAAAATTTAACTTTTTGGTTGAAAGTTTACCTGTTATCTTAAAAACTAAGTTTTTCATAATGATTTATAATTTTACATAAAATAATCAGCTCGTCATTAAAAATATAACTGATTTGATGAACATTCCTTGTTTTAGTTAAAAATAAATTTTTTAAATTGTAAAATTAACTTTTTGTTTGAAAATCACTTTTTTTGTTAAAAGTCTATAGACTTGAGATGAAAATTTTACTGTTTTCCGGAAAACCCTTCATTTTGGCTTAAAAATTAAACAATTTTAAAATAAATGCAACTGTTTAGTAGAAAACTCAACTATTTTACAGAATGAAAAGTAAATGTAAAAAAATATAAATTCAACTATTGTATTTTATGTTTAAAAAATCATCACCTTTAACTGAGTATTCAACTATTAGGTTAAAAATTGATGTATTTTGTTAAAAATTTGTCTTTATTGGTAGAAAACTAATCCTTTGGGTTGAGAATTTAACCATTTGGTTGCAAGTTTATGTATTTTATTAAAAATTTGTCCTTTTTTTTAGAAAATAAATTTTTTCTGTAGAGAAATCAACTGTTTTTTAGATTAAAAATTATATAAATTGATATAAATTGTTAAAAGTTCGTCTCTTTTATTAGAAAATTCATATTTTTGGCTATAAATTCAACTAATTCTTTGATAATTTTTGTATTTTGTTAAGAACTTGTCTCTCTTAGTAGAAAATTAATTTTTGCTTGGAAATACTTATTTTTATTCAAAAATGGAATTATTTCGTTGAAAATACAAGTTTTTTGTGAAAAGATCGTGCCTGTGTCAGGAAAATTAAACATGTTGGATTCTTTTTTCGTTCTATAGACTGAAAAATCTTTTCAACTCGGGATGGAAATTCGTCTTTTGGATATTACAATGTATCTCTTGTGTTCGAAATTTCATTTTTTCCATTACAAATATTACTGTTTGGTGGAAAATAAATCTGTTTTGTTTGAGAATATAACTATTGTGTTGAAATTTCTTCTTTTTTGGTTCAAATCAACTACTTGGTAGGAAGTTGAACTACTTTGTTAATCCACAAGAATCAGTATTTTCTAAATTCATGAAAAAATGTAGTTAACAATAATTTTATTTGCTAAGGGAATCGGGCTGGGGTACAATAAAATTATTTTTCT
Organism: Belonocnema kinseyi; assembly: GCF_010883055.1. Classification (NCBI taxonomy): domain Eukaryota; kingdom Metazoa; phylum Arthropoda; class Insecta; order Hymenoptera; family Cynipidae; genus Belonocnema; species Belonocnema kinseyi. The sequence goes on from NC_046666.1 coordinate 54,395,146, forward strand.
CTTCTCTTTACTGTGATATTCAGTTTCTCGAAGCCCAAGAAAAAGGGATAAACAATTTTCTGAATAGTAGCGGCAAGCTCCACCGCCTTGAGATCCTAGCACGTACTTACTACTTGATACGAAGAAAACTCGAGTATCGAAGAGGAAAATTAAATCTCGCGACTCGGTACCAACAAGCGCTTCGGCTCATTTCTTACGTTTCTGCCAACGGAGCTTTAATTTGAGATCCCTGCTATATAAGTAGGAGCATCATTCGTCTTGCTTTCGTGACGAGAGTCCCGAGAGCAAACCCAAGTGGGCGAATTTTCTGCTCAATGCTGCATCCACTATCCCATTCCTCACTCATTGCTTCTTGTGCCAGGAAAACTCGATTATCAACTCTTTCCACCAACTTGGCTATAATCATAGAAACCTCCACTTAAAAATGAGAATATGGTCTTTTTGTGAAATAAAGAAGTTTTCTGAACACTCAGATTCACTCGATAAAATTATAATTTTAAGTGTTGTTAAAAATGCATCTATTCCAACATTTTTTGAAACTATGATAACGTTTTGACATAATTGTATTGGGAGCATGCCTTAACTTTGAGGGACTTTTTTGTAAAATTGCGAGTTTGTTTTAAAAAAGTGATTACCAGTTGACTACTCAAAGTATTTTCCATCGCTAGTCACTACTTTCTTCCATCTTCCTGACAGCATACGGATGCCACATCTTAAAAATTATATGTCTCTTAAAGCTATTTACGAATCGACCCATTTTTTGGCATCTTCATAAGAAGCGAATTGTTTCTCAAACAGATCATGAGGCATGGATCGGAAGGGTAATCAGACGGCGTGATGTCCGGAGAATACGGCGGATGGGGTAGGGCCTCTCATTTCAACGCCAAGTATGTTTTCACAGGTTTTGCAACGTGGGGCCGAGCGTTATCGTGCAGACGATTAACTTTATCGTGTCTCTGCTCGTATTCCGGCCGTTTTTCCTTCAATTTTCAGCTCAATCGCATTGTTGGTTTCGATAAAGGTCGTGGTTTCGTTACGTTAGAGCAGCTCATAGTACACTACACCCTGCTGATCCCACCAAATACAGTCGACCTATGGATATTCGGTTTTGGTGTTGATGTTGATGATTGACTCTACGCTTAGGATTAACATAGCGATTCCACTAAGTATTGCCAATAACAATACGATGAAGGAACCCTTTCCGATTTTGTTGCTGGAATAAGCTGTTCACAAGTGAAAAATTTTCTTTCCACGTCGCTTGGCTTCAGTTCGTATGGCACCCAATTTCCTTGTTTTTAGACCATTCCGAGTGCATGTAAGCGTCTATTTTTTTAGTAGAAATGGTTGAACGATCAACTGGCAATGATTTTGCAAACTCATCTTGCGTTTGGCATGGGTCTTCACCAAGTAACGTCTTCAATTCCTCGTCCTTGATCTTTTCCGGATGGCCTGGACTTTCTTTGTCCTCCGTGTTGAAATCCAAAAACAATCGATGACTTTTGGCAGCACTTCTCTTCGAATTGAAAAAGAAAAGTAAAACTTCCGCAAATGCTGTTTTGTTGGTACGTAAGCCACATGATGGGGCGTCGAGATGCATATAGTAATCACATACCTCGATGGAATATAGTACAAGTAACGCCATCTTTTAGAAATCCCTCAAAATTAATGCACGCTCCCAATAATATTTTTATAAACTAGAGGTTTATTCAGATCAATAGTCGGATATTTTTATTTAAATTAATTAAACTAACTTTTATTAATAGTTATATTATTATATCATTATATCAGGTCAATTTTTACTGAATAATAAAATTAATCATCTGTTTAGAGTCTTTTTACAGAATATTAAAAAACACAAACATTTATTAAATCTAATAAGGAATTATGAATTAATCATGCTCAATAAAGTAATATGGCTGTTGTTTTTAAGAAGAAGTCATGTAAATTTAAAAAATGCAAGAATTATTAAATGATGATACAACATATGAAAAACTAAATGAAAATCTAGAGACAGAATTAAAAAATGAAACTTTTAAATTGTTAAACTCATGGAAATTACGGGTATTGTATTAAAACTATTTTACGTAAAGATATTTCAGTTCATGATACTAACATACCACGAATTTCTGGTTCGCCTAAACTTCACAAACCGAATAGTTTCATTAATAAATTCGCCGACATACAAAATGGCTAATATATCTAATAATATTCTTTAAAAAGCTTTGATGGTACCAAAAACTTAAATTAAAAGTTCTTTTGAATTTAAAAATATAATAATTTTAAAAATATTTCAATTTCAATTTAATTTTTATCACCCTAGACTTCAATTTATACATGAGATTCGAAGCAATAATTCTATTCCTTTTTTAAATGTTAAAGTTATACAGACTGACTGAGATAATATCATTACAGATTGATATCGTAAATATAATGACTCTGGTAGATATTTAAATTTCTTTCCTACCAATTTAATGCAACGTAAAATTTCCATAGTTAAAAATTGTATTGATACACCCCTTAAATTATCACAATAATCATTTCACAAATCAAACATCGAATTTATAAAAAAAAAAACTTTATTCAAAAAATTATTTATTAGAATTTATTTAAAACATATTCATAACAAAATAAAAACAATTAAAATTCTCTTTCAAATAAACAAATATAAATACAGTTAGAAATTTTGTTTGCAAACCTTCAGTTTTTATACTTTATCATGAAAAGTTATATTTTGAAATTAAAAAAATTCTTAATGATTTTAATATCACAACATTTTTTCGAATGGATTCAAAACTTGATAAATTTATAAAACTAGGGAAAGATTAATTTTGTAATTAAACTGTGATTTTTATCATTTGATTTAACTTTGAGTTTAACAAAATTCTCTATTTATTTTTTAATGCAAAACAATTGATAACTTATAAATGCCAATTGTTAATCTTCTAATGTTCAAATTTTTTAATTTTAAAAATGATAAAAATTGATGATACAAAATATTTCTTTTATATTTAATACTTTTTATAAATCTTTTTAATAATTTTTAATGGAATCCAAGAAACTGCACACAATGTAATTTATTCATATAATCAGTCTAAAATAAAGATAACTCAAGGGTAAACACAAATCTATTTACAATTTGTCAACCTGACGTTTTTATTGGAATTTTAATTTAATAAAATTTTTATCTATATCAATTTTTACATATTATAGCACTCAGAAAAATAACATCAGTTTCCAACATCTTTTTAATTTAACTATGAAAATTTACTATTATGTCGAAAATTCAAGTATGTTGAGAAAAAATCAATTTTTACGTCGAAAGTTCAACACTCTTGTTGAACATTCGTCTTTTTAGATAAAAGATTAAAGTGGAAATCCTTGAAAACATGAGAAAAGTCCTTGCATTTTTTACTCGCCAAAGTCCTTGAATGTTGCTCATCTACGTGGCTTAAAAATGGTTTAAAAAAATAAAATCACAACTTTCTAAAACTAGATTGTTCGTTTTATCACGATCAAACATTCAGGAAGCTACAATTACAAATATTTCAAAGTTTCTCAATGATTCCCGATTTTCTTCTGCTTTAACAACAGTTTCATTCAAATTTTTCATATCTAATAATTTTTTTCTATCAATGTATTGAAAGTAAGTTCAGTTCCACGTGCCATGAACTTTTATTGGTTAGAATTTATTTGCATTTGACTGAGTTATCCCAAACTTTTTTTTTGCGACCGTAAGTAATGGAAAACCTGGAAATCAAGGAAAAGTCAGGAAATTTCTATATGAGGCACTTTAAATAACTGCCAAAGATAATTAATTTTACATTTTTTAATTGTTATTAGAAATTGTTTTATTCCATTTGTAAAAGATTCTTTGTGAAAAATAACCTTTTTGGTTGATTTTTTTTAAACTGCAGCTGCTTGATTAAAAATTAACTTTTTTTTATGCAATCTTATATTTTCGGTTTGAAAATGCAACTTTTTGACAAAAAAATATTCTTGAAGCTTAAAAAACTCCATATTATATTGTTTATTTATCTAAAGACTTTTATTTATATTTTATATGTGTTACATGTCATATAATATGTAATATGTTTAATATGTTTTATATATTGTTTTATTGTACAATTTTAAACTAATGCCCGTTATACCTAAATAATTATAAAACAGAAAAAAACTGAAATGTCAGAAGTAGAATAATTTCATGATGATAAAATTTAAAATCATTTGGTTTTTATTTTAGTAATCCAAATTGTATAATTTAAGGAAGAAAGCTTTTCTATACTTGGCCGCCTATAAATTTATAGCAATTAAACTTGTGGTTTAAATTTCGAAAAAAACATTTTAACGAGAAAGCCTGATTTTTGTAAACAAATGTTGTATTTTTCAACGCAATAATTACAATTCTAACCAACAAGTCGAATTTCTATCAAAACACATTATTTTTAAATGAAATAGATTCATTTTAAACTAAAGAAGATACATTTTCAAACAAAAATAAAAAGTTTAATTTCTAGTTAACAAATTTATTTTCAACCTGAAAAATGAAAGAATTTTCAACCAAATATCTCAATTTTTAACCTGAGAGATAAATTTTCAAATAAATCATGTACCGTTAACCAAAGCAATAAATTTGTAACAAAGTATAGTTAAACTTTCAACAAAGTAGTTCAATTTTTAACAGAAAAAAATCCGTTTTCGATGAAAAATCTAATAGTTGACATTTCCACCGAAACTTATTTTATTTAAAAATAAAAATCAGTTGAATTCAATCAAAAAAGTCGACTTTTCAACAAAATAATTGAATTCACAACAAAAAAAGATTCATTTTTTACCAAACACTTGCATTTTTAACCAACAAACAAAAATTTCTGCCCGAAGACATGAATTTTTAATGAAGAAAAATTTGTCGGTAAAGAAACAAAAAACATTGTTACATTTTTTACAAAGCGTTGATTTTTCAAAATATTAATTTTCAACCAAACAGGCTGATTTTTTAACAAAATTCTCATATTTTCAACAACATAATTATATTAAGCGTTGATAAATACAATTGATTAATAAATTTAATATTATTATCATATTTCATAGAGAATTTTGATTTTTGTTCATGGATTTAGAGCCAGGTGAATTAAAAAAAGAAGCAAATTGCTTCAAACATTTCGTCACACAATGGTGACGCTTATCAGTGAATTGTATTAAATCTACTAAAATTACATAATTTATTTTAGGGACCCAATTTTACAATTGAAAGTGTTATTCTTTGTTTCATATTGCAGTTTTTAAATCGAATAAACATTTTTGAACTTAAATACAAATTTTTAAAAAAGTTATTATAATTATTAATAAATATACAAATATGTTATAAATAAATGTATAGAGAATTTCACTTTAGGAAAAAATGTACACGCTAGTGAAACAATACAAAGTTGTCAAAAAACATTGTAGTCAAAGCACTCTAAAAAATATTTTGAAACATTTTTATGTTTTAAATTAAAATTAAATTTCATAAATTTCCTGTTACCACCAAAAAATTATTTGTGTGAAAGTGAAATGTTTTCCCTTATAATCCAAAATTTAGTAAAAATTCTAGCGCTATCAAAGGATTGATTTAAAATTTAGAATTAGAATTATATTAATTTGAAGTTTCAGTGAAGAATAAAAGAAATGAAAAGCAGTTTTGACCATTTGAATGTAGACCGGCCCATGGTAAAGATGAAGATGTAATCAAGATCGCGTGCTCCTAGTTATCAGATTAAAGTTAGGGAGGGCCGAGAATAGTTAACTAGATTCTGATGAACCTCATGTGCAGCGAGACTTGTACATTGAACCGAAGTTTGCTCTGCTATTAGGAACCTATACTCGACTAAACTCAATATAGACACAACCGGTTCAGTTTAGACAATGGTTTCTGCGTTAAACAAGCACGTGTGTTACTATTCCAACTGTTCATCGTTTATTGACCCACACCTTATGAAATCATGGCTCTCTAAATACAAGGATATTCTTTTGTTCTTCTAGAGAAAGGCTCTATCTACATTTTTCATAAAAATTAATATTTCAAAATAAAATATTTAGAAATCTATATCTCTGAGCACGCTGCTATTTACTTTACCTTAAAATGATTGTTTTGTCAAGAAAACAAAATAAAATAACACAAAAATAACAACAAAAGCAACAACAAAAATGGTGTCGTCTCAGGACCACTCCATATGTTTACACATTTCATATTATTATGCACACGAAACCAATCAGAATAAAAAATCGACTTTAACAGGCGAAAGTGCACAGAACACAGAAACCAACGCACTTAATTGAATTAACTTTTCAAAATATTTACACACCTCTAGTCGCTTCACAAGAGTGGAAGAAAATGGAATTCCGTTTGCACGAAAAATGTAAACCCCGATCATGCTGCCAAGCAAAAACTGAAGTGACAATTGCCAGCGTAGATTACGGCCATGTCTGTCAACCTGTCCTACTACAAAATGGTTATTTCTTGGAGTCAGATCCGACTGCAATGGTGTGAATTATCACTCCACCTTGAAACCAGAAACAAGCTTATCACTTTTGAGTGGAACAAGACATTTAGCTGGAATGTAGAATGGCTGTATGGCTTGGAGTGACTAGTCGCTCCAAGTGGTGTGACTGGTCGTTCCAAATGACATGCCTGGTCGCTCCAATGGTGTGACTCATCGCTCCAAATGGTGTGACTGGTGGTTCCAAATGTTGTGTATTGTATTAATTTAAATAATTATTTTAAAAGGCGATAAACGCTAAAATAATATAAAATCATTTGTTGCCTTAAACATTTTTAAAATTAGTTTATAAATATAATAAATGCTAATATAATATAAAATAAAGAATAAAAATATAATTGTAAAAAAACTCAAAAAATATAATAATTAAAACTAATAACACATCAGTTTCTTCAATTTCAATTTCTACTGGAACATCACTGTTCTCCATCCTCAAGCAAAAATCATATTAAATTATATTGTATAGTATGCATGATACGTTGTTCCACCCCTTCTGGGCGGTTTAATACCTTTAGTAAAAAATTAAATAAAATATTTTAATTGTATTCTTATCCAACTGTCAGTGTAGCGCAGTGTTGTTGAACGTTTAATACGATGAACGTACCTCTTAAAGAACTCACAGCTTCCTGTTGTACTTTTTTTGATTGAAAGAATTCTGCCAAAGCGGCAGGTGTTTTACAAGAATCCTAAAAAAAATTGTAATTAAACATTGACCCCTATAGGCCATTTTATTAATAAATAGACTACATATTTTCTATAACACACTAATTTAATAATAATTGCAAGATCACGTCACGAAGTTGTCATACTAGTTGGTGTGACTACAGAAAATTGTCGCACCAGTTGGTGTGACAGACATGGTCACTCTTATTTGATGTGAGAAGAGCCACTGTATTTTGGTGTAAAAGAGTCTTACCAACGGAAAGATTCAAGCTGCTCAATTAAATGGTGTGGCTGAACAACTGTAATGGAGTGAATGTAACATTTACACTAGTCTTCCAGTGACATTTTGACTCCAAGGAATTTAGAAAGTAGTGTCCTCTTCTGAACTTAAATTTGTATCCATTTCGTATTTTTCATACAATATTTGACATCCACAATGTCAAAATTCAAAATTAGTAGATGACGAGAGGATTCGACACGATAAAAAAAAAGATTCAATGAGTAGGGCATATCGAAAAACCTTTTGGGAGCCGAGTAAAGTCGAGCGAGGAAACCGATTTTCTCGGCTCGAACCGACTTAGGATCGCTCTCCCCTATAATGTGCCGGGGTGGATAAAATGTAGTTTTCCGATAAGAATAATGAGGTGAATATTGTTTCGGGTGTTTTCTGACATCAAATACAAGTTCTAAGTGAAAAATAATTTAAAACCCGAAAATTTAGAAGAACGTTATACATAATAATTTTTCCTTTCCAACATTTTCGCAAGAGTATTAATTGTTATAATTACGAAACGCTTTGTATTTTGAGGTCAAACTGTCACTTCACGTTGCTTTTCCAAGCATCACTTTGTTAGAAGGATGTGATTACGATGACGGTTTTTCTAAATCTTCTTACAAGCATGTGAACTGTGATGTGGGTTCCTTCTATAAAGTAAACTTGCATATCCGGCAGTTAATGTATAATCGGAAAAGTTACGGAGAATTATTTCACATTATAGATTTCGTGATTGGATGATCGATAATTGAGTCTTGTCAAGTATTGATATATGAACTCATTTCCGCTAGGTTGCATAATATTGTTCGCTGCAATTAAGTATAGAAGACAGAAAGGTTGGACATGATCGTCATGACTAATGCCCATAGAGTTGCATTCTCGATATACAAAGCCTGAATGCAAATGCAAATTTGATCATCTAGCGAAACAAAACATTACATCAGTTTGGTTGCAATTAAAGCCGTATTCTTGTTTCAACTAAGCCGATAAAAATATCGATTCTCTACTTCAATCGCGAATTCATTGCAAGTGTGAGTAATTCAGTAGGCGAAAGCTTGCGAAACGAGCAGACAATGTTTCAGCCAGGGAAACGAAAATAGTATTTTAATTGAAATTTCCAGATTGCCGATTTATTGTGTATTTAATTGAAATTTACAGTCAATCAAGTGGAAAGCATTTTTAAAGTGTCATTTTTGAAAATTGGAATTTATTATGACTTGGTTGTGGTTTTTTTTTCAGTGGTGCTGCCAGGGTACTTCGTTTGAAGGTCTGGAGGCGCCAAGTCACTTTCTCGTCACATGGAAAATTTTTCCATTTATGGTTCATCCATGAACTACGTTACCAATTTCTGTATATTGAATTCGATACAACTGAATTTTTTTTTTAACAAAATAATTGAATTCTTAATCAAAAGAGTTTTTTTAGTAAACAAGGCGAGTTTTCCAAAAACTAGTACAAATTTTAACCAAGCAATAAATTTCTCAAGCAAACAATACGAATTTTTTAAGACAGTTGAAGTTTTAAGAAAAAAGTTACTTTTCAACCAAGGAAAAAATTTTTTGAACCAATCATAATGACCTATCTACTATAAAAGATGAATATTCAAACCAAAAGGATCAATTTTTAACAGCATAGTTCAATTTTCGACCAAAATTGATGAATTTACCAAAATAGTTAAACTTTCCAAAAATAATCAGATTTTTAACGAAATAGTTCAATTTTCAAAAAAAAACTCAGATCTTTAACAAAATAGTTGAATTTATAATCAAATAGTATAATTTTCGGCATACAAATATGCATTTCCAATCAAATAATCGGGGTTTCAAGCAAAAAAGAGAAAAACTCAATAAAATATTTGAACTTTCAAAACAAAAGGACACATGTTTCAGAAGACAGTTGAATTTTAAAAAAAAGTTCATTTTCAACCAAAATCGATGACTTTTCTACCATAGAAGATAAATTTTCAACAAAAGAATAAAGTTTTTAGGCTAAAAAGATTCATTTTTTACCTAAAAAGACGTCTTTTCAACAAAATACATCACTTTTATACCAAACTAGAATCTCTCACGCGCGACCCGCTCATTTGCTTGTAATTATTCTATTTGAAAAGTAAGTTCAAGAAAATGCTACGATAATCATTATTACTTTAATAACATCTATTTATACACGACTTCGCATGGGTACCATATACGACGAAAGACCGGGTTGTGTACTCGAATTTTGAGAACCCGACTAAACTCGGGAGATGGTTTTCTGCAGTTTTCCTCTCATTTGACCAAATGTTTAGACAAATGCGAGTACTTCGGGCAAACTCGCATGTAGTTGCATTGTAACTAAACCTTAGTAAAAAACTGACCCTATTCGTTGAAAATAGCCAAATTCTAAATTTTTATGAAACTTCTTTCAATAATTAGTAATTAATAATTCTGGTAAATTTAACAAATCACTTAGAAAAGAGTCCTCACAAAGACAATCTTAGTTAACTTCGTAAACAAATTTGAATAATACCCCAACTCTCAATATGTTTATGAAAATTGTTTGAATGATTAATAATTATTATAAATTTACAAAGTAACGTGGAAAATGACCATCGAAAGACATTCTTAGTTCATTCCGTAAACAGATTACGCCTTTTCCTTGAAAAATAGCTAAACTATAAATATGTTGATAAACACTTTTTAAATAATTAATAGCTGTAGATTTTTAAAGCATCAGAGAAAAAAATCATCGGAAAGATATTCTTAGTTAATTATGATAAAAAATGAAGCCTACTCGTAGAAAGAAAAGCAAACTCTTAATTTTTCAATTGAAATACTTTCAATAATTAATAGTTCTTGTAAATTTACAAAGCAACATAGAAAAGAGTCATCTAATGGACATTCCTAGTTGATTTCGAAAACAAATTAACTCGTAGGATAAACGTCGAACTCTTAATTTTCTAATCAAAATTGTTTAAATAACTAACATATCTTGTAAATTTATAAAGCAAAATAGAAAACAGTCAACGGATAGACATTCTTGGTTAACTTCGTAAACAAATTGACTTGTAGAAAAAAGGGCAAACTCTTAATTTTTTAATTAAAATTGTTCACATAATTAATAGTTCTTGTAAATTTAAAAAGCAGTCTAGAAAAGAGTCACCGGATAGACATTATTAGTTGACTTCGAAAAAAAATTGATTCGTAGAATGAAGGCCAAACTTTAAATTTTTCAATTAAAATTGTTTAAATAATTAATAGTGCTTGTAAATTTGCAAAACAAAATAGAAAACGGTCATCGGATAGACATTCTTGGATGAATTCGTAAACAGATTTACTTTTAGAAAAAAGGACAAACACTTAATTTTCCAATTAAAATTGTTTAAATAATTAATAGTTCTTGTGAATTTACAAAGCAACATAGAAAAAAGTCATCGGATAGACATTGTTAGTTGAGTTCCAAAACAACCCAGTGGGCACACAGTTTGGCAACGTCTTTACGACATCTTCACGACAACTTTACGACATCCTATGTCCATGTCGTAAAGGTGTCTTTACGATGTCGTAAATAAATCGTATGATCTGACGATGTATTTACGATATCGCAAAGACACCGAAACGACATGGACATAGGATGTCGTAAATATGTCGTAACGATGTCGTAAAGACGTCGTCAAGTTTGTGCCCACTGGGAAATTGATTCGTAGGATAAAGGCCAAACCTTAAATTTTGTAATTAAAATTGTTTAAATAATGATTAGTGCTGGTAAATTTGCAAAGCTATATAGAGAAGAGTCATCGCATAGACATTCTTAGTTAATTCCGTAAACAAATTTACTTGTAGAAAAAAGGGCAAACTCTTAATTTTTTAATTAAAATTGTTTAAATAATTAACAGTTCTTGTAAATTTGCAAAGCAATATAGAAAAGATTTATCGGATAGATATTCTTAGTTGACTTCGAAAACAAATTGATTCGTAGGATAAAGGCCAAAGTTTTAATTTTTTAATTAAAATTGTTTAAATAATTAATAGTTCTTGTACATTTACAACGCAACATAATAAATTAAACATATTCTTTAGAGAAGAGCCATATATGAAAATTGTTTAAATAATTACAATGTTTGAAGATTAAATAAATGCTGAAAGCCATAAATGAGCTCCACTCGAATTCGGCGCAATCGTTGTAACTTAATCGCTAGGAATGTTTACATCCTATAATGTAAACAGATCCCTCGAATGTGCCTGTTTCACTTTTCTATTACTCTATGGGAACCTGCAACCAACTTTCAAATATAAGGATAGTTGATTTTTTAACATATACAATATACAGAGTATAGTTTCAACAAAAAATGGTATAGTTAACTTTTCAGATAAGAACTCTGTTAAAAAAAATGTGAACAAAGAAAAAAATGAATTTCCAACAAAATTGATCATTTTTCAACGAAACTAGAAGCTTATAAGCGCGCGAACCACTACTTTACTTGCAATTATTTTATTTGGAAATGAAGTTCAATAAAACACCACTATAACCATTTTTACTTTGATAACATCTATTTGTAAATTTGCAAAGAAACATTAAAATTGAACGTATTCTTTCAAAAATAGCCATATATGGACATTGCTTAAATAATCACAATGGTTGATGATGAAATAAATGTTTTAAAAAATTAGCCTTGATGCAGTAGATCTGGAGTAACACATTTTTTATGAATCTTACTTTATGGCTAGTGCTATCACTTTATGGAAAGCTTGGACCAACTTTCAAATATGGGAAAGATTAATTTTCGACCAGGAAGAAAAATGTTCAATCAAAAAGCCGAATTTCCAACCTATTCAATATACAGGATAAAGTCTTAACCATACATGGAATAGTTAAATTTCAGATTTAGAAAAAATAACAAAAGAAACTAATTTCCAATAAAGTTATTAAATTTTTAACCAAAACAATGAATTTTCAAACAAAAAAAATTCAACTATAAGTCAAATTTAAGTTAAATATTTCTTCAAGTTAAATTTAATATTTCAAACAAACAATTGCATTTTTGAGCCAGACAATATGAATTTTCAACCAAGAAGGTTAACTGTTTACAAAGAAAGACGAATTTTTAATCAATTTCAAACAAGGAAGTTGGATTATAGATATGAAGGTGACTGTTTAACCCATAAATCTTAGGGCTTTTTTCGCACCATTTAACCGTAAGGGGGGGGAGATACGACCTGATGCTTAACAAAAATCGAAAACGTGTTCTTAAAAATCTAAAAAAATGCGTGATTCTTTCTTCAACCCTCTACTTAACGCTACAATTTTGCAATATGTTTTTTTTAAATTATTACTGATATAATTAACAATAAACAAATTAGCTTATAGAAAAAATATAGTTTTTTTCAAAAATTCATAACTCAGTGACAAATGAGTGAAATTGAACGGTTCAAACAGGAAATTAAAGGGAAAGAGTGTGCCTTTCAATGAAAAAATGTTGCAAGAAATTTTCACGGAATCGAAACCCTTAACTTTCAACATGAACTCATCCATTAATTTAGGTGTGAATGTAGAGGGTTTTGATAGAAATATACACATTGTTCTATGCAAACCCATTTATCCTATCATAAAAAAGAGGTTGTGATATACTCTCTGTTGAAGGGTTATTTATCTCATGCAAAAGATAAACATTAAACAGCTTGTTCAATATATAAACTGAATTTATTCAAAGTAAAAATAAAATGTCATATAAG